>NC_058084.1:222479098-222845674 GCF_014858855.1 Bufo gargarizans
GTTATTTAGTGTCCGTTCAAGCACATTTCTTGTTCTGGGTTGAAATACAATTCCCAATTTAGCAATTTCATAATTTAGTGGTTTCTGCTATATCAGAGCTATTTGAAATCTATCCCTAAAAGGGTATATAATATTCAAGGTGCACATTGGGTCATTCAGAATAACTTCACACACACCCGCTACTGTGTATTTCCAAGTCTAATTCTGTCACTAAACCCATACCTGTCACCCAGCGCCTAAATACTAGGCCTCAAATTTATATCCTGCTAAATCTCTCGTTAGTGCTGTAGCTGGGCGAGTTATTTAGTGTCCGTTCAAGCACATTTCTTGTTCTGGGTTGAAATACAATTCCCAATTTAGCAATTTCATAATTTAGTGGTTTCTGCTATATCAGAGCTATTTGAAATCTATCCCTAAAAGGGTATATAATATTCAAGGTGCACATTGGGTCATTCAGAATAACTTCACACACACCCGCTACTGTGTATTTCCAAGTCTAATTCTGTCACTAAACCCATACCTGTCACCCAGCGCCTAAATACTAGGCCTCAAATTTATATCCTGCTAAATCTCTCGTTAGTGCTGTAGCTGGGCGAGTTATTTAGTGTCCGTTCAAGCACATTTCTTGTTCTGGGTTGAAATACAATTCCCAATTTAGCAATTTCATAATTTAGTGGTTTCTGCTATATCAGAGCTATTTGAAATCTATCCCTAAAAGGGTATATAATATTCAAGGTGCACATTGGGTCATTCAGAATAACTTCACACACACACGCTTCTGTGCATTTCCAAGTCTAATTCTGTCACTAAATCCATACCGGTCACCCAGCGCCTAAATACTAGGCCTCAAATTTATATCCCGCTGAATTTGAATACAATACATTGGGCCAAATAATATATTTGTTGTTGTGGTGAACCATAACAATGAGAAAAACATCTAGTAAGGGACGCGGACATGGTCGTGGTGGTGTTAGTGGACCCTCTGGTGCTGGGAGAGGACGTGGCCGTTCTGCCACATCCACACGTCCTAGTGTACCAACTACCTCAGGTCCCAGTAGCCGCCAGAATTTACAGCGATATATGGTGGGGCCCAATGCCGTTCTAAGGATGGTAAGGCCTGAGCAGGTACAGGCATTAGTCAATTGGGTGGCCGACAGTGGATCCAGCACGTTCACATTATCTCCCACCCAGTCTTCTGCAGAAAGCGCATAGATGGCGCCTGAAAACCAACCCCATCAGTCTGTCACATCACCCCCATGCATACCAGGGAAACTGTCTCAGCCTCAAGTTATGCAGCAGTCTCTTATGCTGTTTGAAGACTCCGCTGGCAGGGTTTCCCAAGGGTATCCACCTAGCCCTTCCCCAGCGGTGAAAGACATAGAATGCACTGACGCACAACCACTTATGTTTCCTGATGATGAGGACATGGGAATACCACCTCAGCATGTCTCTGATGATGACGAAACACAGGTGCCAACTGCTGCGTCTTTCTGCAGTGTGCAGACTGAACAGGAGGTCAGGGATCAAGACTGGGTGGAAGACGATGCAGGGGACGATGAGGTCCTAGACCCCACATGGAATGAAGGTCGTGCCACTGACTTTCACAGTTCGGAGGAAGAGGCAGTGGTGAGACCGAGCCAACAGCGTAGCAAAAGAGGGAGCAGTGGGCAAAAGCAGAACACCCGCCGCCAAGAGACTCCGCCTGCTACTGACCGCCGCCATCTGGGACCGAGCACCCCAAAGGCAGCTTCAAGGAGTTCCCTGGCATGGCACTTCTTCAAACAATGTGCTGACGACAAGACCCGAGTGGTTTGCACGCTGTGCCATCAGAGCCTGAAGCGAGGCATTAACGTTCTGAACCTGAGCACAACCTGCATGACCAGGCACCTGCATGCAAAGCATGAACTGCAGTGGAGTAAACACCTTAAAACCAAGGAAGTCACTCAGGCTCCCCCTGCTACCTCTTCTGCTGCTGCCGCCTCGGCCTATTCTGCTGCTGCCGCCTCGGCCTCTTCCTCCGCCTCTGGAGGAACGTTGGCACCTGCCGCCCAGCAAACAGGGGATGTACCACCAACACCACCACCACCACCTCCGTCACCAAGCGTCTCAACCATGTCACATGGCAGCGTTCAGCTCTCCATCTCACAAACATTTGATAGAAAGCGTAAATTCCCACCTAGCCACCCTCGATCCCTGGCCCTGAATGCCAGCATTTCTAAACTACTGGCCTATGAAATGCTGTCATTTAGGCTGGTGGACACAGACAGCTTCAAACAGCTCATGTCGCTTGCTGTCCCACAGTATGTTGTTCCCAGCCGGCACTACTTCTCCAAGAGAGCCGTGCCTTCCCTGCACAACCAAGTATCCCATAAAATCAAGTGTGCACTGCGCAACGCCATCTGTAGCAAGGTCCACCTAACCACAGATACGTGGACCAGTAAGCACGGCCAGGGACGCTATATCTCCCTAACTGCACACTGGGTAAATGTAGTGGCAGCTGGGCCCCAGGCGGAGAGCTGTTTGGCGCACGTCCTTCCGCCGCCAAGGATCGCAGGGCAACATTCTTTGCCTCCTGTTGCCACCTCCTCCTTCTCGGCTTCCTCCTCCTCTTCTTCCACCTGCTCATCCAGTCAGCCACACACCTTCACCACCAACTTCAGCACAGCCCGGGGTAAACGTCAGCAGGCCATTCTGAAACTCATATGTTTGGGGGACAGGCCCCACACCGCACAGGAGTTGTGGCGGGGTATTGAACAACAGACCGACGAGTGGTTGCTGCCGGTGAGCCTCAAGCCCGGCCTGGTGGTGTGTGATAATGGGCGAAATCTCGTTGCAGCTCTGGGACTAGCCAATTTGACGCACATCCCTTGCTTGGCGCATGTGCTGAATTTGGTGGTGCAGAAGTTCATTCACAACTACCCTGACATGTCTGAGCTGCTGCATAAAGTGCGGGCCGTCTGTTCGCGCTTCCGGCGTTCACATCCTGCTGCTGCTCGCCTGTCTGCGCTACAGCGTAACTTCGGCCTTCCCGCTCACCGCCTCATATGCGACGTGCCCACCAGGTGGAACTCCACCTTGCACATGCTGGACAGACTGTGCGAGCAGCAGCAGGCCATAGTGGAGTTTCAGCTGCAGCACGCACGGGTCAGTCGCACTACAGAACAGCACCACTTCACCACCAATGACTGGGCCTCCATGCGAGACCTGTGTGCCCTGTTGCGCTGTTTCGAGTACTCCACCAACATGGCCAGTGGCGATGACACCGTTATCAGCGTTACAATACCACTTCTATGTCTCCTTGAGAAAACACTTAGGGCGATGATGGAAGAGGAGGTGGCCCAGGAGGAGGAGGAGGAGGAGGAGGAAGAGGGGTCATTTTTAGCACTTTCAGGCCAGTCTCTTCGAAGTGACTCAGAGGGAGGTTTTTGGCAACAGCAGAGGCCAGGTACAAATGTGGCCAGCCAGGGCCCACTACTGGAGGACGAGGAGGACGAGGATGAGGAGGAGGTGGAGGAGGATGAGGATGAAGCATGGTCACAGCGGGGTGGCACCCAACGCAGCTCGGGTCCATCACTGGTGCGTGGCTGGGGGGAAAGGCAGGACGATGACGATACGCCTCCCACAGAGGACAGCTTGTCCTTACCCCTGGGCAGCCTGGCACACATGAGCGACTACATGCTGCAGTGCCTGCGCAACGACAGCAGAGTTGCCCACATTTTAACCTGTGAGGACTACTGGGTTGCCACCCTGCTGGATCCACGCTACAAAGACAATGTGCCCACCTTACTTCCTGCACTGGAGCGTGATAGGAAGATGCGCGAGTACAAGCGCACGTTGGTAGACGCGCTACTGAGAGCATTCCCAAATGTCACAGGGGAACAAGTGGAAGCCCAAGGCCAAGGCAGAGGAGGAGCAAGAGGTCGCCAAGGCAGCTGTGTCACGGCCAGCTCCTCTGAGGGCAGGGTTAGCATGGCAGAGATGTGGAAAACTTTTGTCAACACGCCACAGCTAACTGCACCACCACCTGATACGCAACGTGTTAGCAGGAGGCAACATTTCACTAACATGGTGGAACAGTACGTGTGCACACCCCTCCACGTACTGACTGATGGTTCGGCCCCATTCAACTTCTGGGTCTCTAAATTGTCCACGTGGCCAGAGCTAGCCTTTTATGCCTTGGAGGTGCTGGCCTGCCCGGCAGCCAGCGTTTTGTCTGAACGTGTATTCAGCACGGCAGGGGGCGTCATTACAGACAAACGCAGCCGCCTGTCTACAGCCAATGTGGACAAGCTGACGTTCATAAAAATGAACCAGGCATGGATCCCACAGGACCTGTCCGTCCCTTGTCCAGATTAGACATTAACTACCTCTCCATAACCATATATTATTGGACTCCAGGGCACTTCCTCATTCAATCCTATTTTTATTTTCATTTTACCATTATATTGCGAGGCTACCCAAAGTTGAATGAACCTCTCCTCTGCCTGTGTGCTAGGCCTAAATATATGCCAATGGACTGTTGCAGTGGTGGGTGACGTGAAGCCTCATTCTCTGCTATGACATGCAGACTGATTCTCTGCTGTCATGAAGCCAGATTGTCTGTTACGGGACCTCTCTGCTCTGCCTGTGTGCTAGGCCTAAATATATGCCAATGGACTGTTGCAGTGGTGGGTGACGTGAAGCCTCATTCTCTGCTATGACATGCAGACTGATTCTCTGCTGACATGAAGCCAGATTGTCTGTTACGGGACCTCTCTCCTCTGCCTGTGTGCTAGGCCTAAATATATGCCAATGGACTGTTGCAGTGGTGGCTGACGTGAAGCCTCATTCTCTGCTATGACATGCAGACTAATTCTCTGCTGACATGAAGCCAGATTGTCTTTTACGGGACCTCTCTCCTCTGCCTGGGTGCTGGGCCTAAATTTATGACAATGGACTGTTGCAGTGGTGGCTGACGTGAAGCCTGATTCTCTGCTATGACATGCAGACTGATTCTCTGCTGACATGAAGCCAGATCCTCTGTTACGGGACCTCTCTCCTCTGCCTGTGTGTGTGCTGGGCCTAAATATATGCCAATGGACTGTTGCAGTGGTGGCTGACGTGAAGCCTCATTCTCTGCTATGACATGCAGACTGATCCTCTGCTGACATGAAGCCAGATTCTCTGTTACGGGACCTCTCTCCTCTGCCTGTGTGTGTGCTGGGCCTAAATATATGCCAATGGACTGTTGCAGTGGTGGCTGACGTGAAGCCTCATTCTCTGCTATGACATGCAGACTAATTCTCTGCTGACATGAAGACAGATTCTCTGTTACGGGACCTCCCTCCTCTGCCTGGGTGCTGGGCCTAAATATATGCCAATGGACTGTTGCAGTGGTGGCTGACGTGAAGCCTCATTCTCTGCTATGACATGCAGACTAATTCTCTGCTGACATGAAGCCAGATTGTCTGTTACGGGACCTCTCTCCTCTGCCTGTGTGCTAGGCCTAAATATATGCCAATGGACTGTTGCAGTGGTGGCTGACGTGAAGCCTCATTCTCTGCTATGACATGCAGACTG
Organism: Bufo gargarizans; assembly: GCF_014858855.1. Classification (NCBI taxonomy): domain Eukaryota; kingdom Metazoa; phylum Chordata; class Amphibia; order Anura; family Bufonidae; genus Bufo; species Bufo gargarizans. The sequence goes on from NC_058084.1 coordinate 222,484,658, forward strand.
ATTCTCTGCTGACATGAAGCCAGATCGTCTGTTACGGGACCTCTCTGCTCTGCCTGTGTGCTAGGCCTAAATATATGCCAATGGACTGTTGCAGTGGTGGGTGACGTGAAGCCTCATTCTCTGCTATGACATGCAGACTGATTCTCTGCTGACATGAAGCCAGATAGTCTGTTACGGGACCTCTCTCCTCTGCCTGGGTGCTGGGCCTAAATTTATGACAATGGACTGTTGCAGTGGTGGCTGACGTGAAGCCTGATTCTCTGCTATGACATGCAGACTGATTCTCTGCTGACATGAAGCCAGATCCTCTGTTACGGGACCTCTCTCCTCTGCCTGTGTGTGTGCTGGGCCTAAATATATGCCAATGGACTGTTGCAGTGGTGGCTGACGTGAAGCCTCATTCTCTGCTATGACATGCAGACTGATTCTCTGCTGACATGAAGCCAGATTCTCTGTTACGGGACCTCTCTCCTCTGCCTGTGTGTGTGCTGGGCCTAAATATATGCCAATGGACTGTTGCAGTGGTGGCTGACGTGAAGCCTCATTCTCTGCTATGACATGCAGACTAATTCTCTGCTGACATGAAGACAGATTCTCTGTTACGGGACCTCTCTCCTCTGCCTGGGTGCTGGGCCTAAATTTATGACAATGGACTGTTGCAGTGGTGGCTGACGTGAAGCCTGATTCTCTGCTATGACATGCAGACTGATTCTCTGCTGACATGAAGCCAGATCCTCTGTTACGGGACCTCTCTCCTCTGCCTGTGTGTGTGCTGGGCCTAAATATATGCCAATGGACTGTTGCAGTGGTGGCTGACGTGAAGCCTCATTCTCTGCTATGACATGCAGACTGATTCTCTGCTGACATGAAGCCAGATTCTCTGTTACGGGACCTCTCTCCTCTGCCTGTGTGTGTGCTGGGCCTAAATATATGCCAATGGACTGTTGCAGTGGTGGCTGACGTGAAGCCTCATTCTCTGCTATGACATGCAGACTAATTCTCTGCTGACATGAAGACAGATTCTCTGTTACGGGACCTCCCTCCTCTGCCTGGGTGCTGGGCCTAAATATATGCCAATGGACTGTTGCAGTGGTGGCTGACGTGAAGCCTCATTCTCTGCTATGACATGCAGACTAATTCTCTGCTGACATGAAGACAGATTCTCTGTTACGGGACCTCTCTCCTCTGCCTGGGTGCCGGGGCCTAAATATCTGAGAATGGACTGTTCCAGTGGTGGTTTCAAAGGAAAGGACCGGCACTTCGCTGATGTAGATCACAATGTAGATTTATTCAGTCACATATTCAAAATGGCATAGTGACGCGTTTCAGCACAGATGTGCTTTCATCAGACTGCATAAAACATCTTACACTCCAGCTATTTATACATAAATGAAACACAAAGGAACTGACATCATCAAAGAAGCTCCGCCTCCCTCATTAAATAAAATTCGCATATCAAATAATCGCAATGAAAAATTCGCATTGAAAAATTCGCAATTGAAAATTCGCAACTGAAAATTCGCAATTGAAAATTGAAAATTCGCAATTGAAAATTCGCAACTAAAAATTCGCAACTGAAAATTCGCAATTGAAAATTCGCAAAAAACATATCCACTCTATACTGGCGAAGATTTTCAGTCACATAGTCCATTCTTGCAGTGATTAATCACGCTGAAGAAAAAAAGAAATATATTTATCAGATTGCATAAGGCCGAATGCCTTATAGGAAGCAGGACACATTGTACTCACGATTGAGGCCCCTGGGCTCCATTGTCTGAAGACGATGGATCCAGTAAGCCTCCCTTTTCAATAACAATTTATTTCTGTCACCCCCTCGACGGGGTAATGATACACCTTCAATAATCTGATACCTCAACTGCGAGATGTTGTGTTTTTTATCATAAAAATGAAGGGGTATTGGGAGTAATAAATTCTGTTTACGGATAGTAGATTTGTGTTTACTTAGTCTGTCCTTCATTCTCATTGAGGTTTCTCCCACATATAGTAATCCACATGGACATTTAAGAATGTAAACCACAAATCTACTATCACAAGTGAACGTGCCCCTTATTGGAATATTTTCACCTGAGTGAGGGTGGGAGAAACATGAACCCTTTATAACGCTGGAACAATTGACACAGTTTAAACAAGGAAAAGTGCCCCGTCTAGGTGTAGATAAAGTACTCTGTCCTCTTTCTATTTTATTACTTCCCACATCCGCCCGGACTATTTTATCCCTAATATTTTCTGCCCGTTTATAGCATATCATGGGTGGCCTCTGGAACTCTCCTATCCGTGGATAGGACTTAGATAATATGTGCCAATGTTGATTAACAATAGTCCTAAGGCGCTGGGACCAGGGATGGTATTTAATCACTAAGGGGATCCTTGTTTCTTTCTTAGTTCTATCTGGTGGTGTAATCTCAGCTTTATTACGCTGTATTTTCAATAGATCAGGGGGGTAGCCTCGCTCTCTAAATTTATTGGTCATATCGTCTAATCTTGTTTGACACATATCCCTATCACTAACGATCCGTCTAACCCTCTGGTATTGCCGCCCTGCTTCTTACTAGAATTGTTCCAGTGGTGGGTGACGGGAAGCCAGATTCTCTGCTATGGAACCTCTCTCCAATTGATTTTGGTTAATTTTTATTTATTTAATTTTTATTTTAATTCATTTCCCTATCCACATTTGTTTGCAGGGGATTTACCTACATGTTGCTGCCTTTTGCAGCCCTCTAGCTCTTTCCTGGGCTGTTTTACAGCCTTTTTAGTGCCGAAAAGTTCGGGTCCCCATTGACTTCAATGGGGTTCGGGTTCGGGACGAAGTTCGGATCGGGTTCGGATCCCGAACCCGAACATTTCCGGGATGTTCGGCCGAACTTCTCGAACCCGAACATCCAGGTGTTCGCTCAACTCTAGCCATCTTAATTGCAGGATCTCGATGTGGACAGCACAGAAGATTTGCCCAACAAGGGGCACACTTACTGATATCAACAAAGCCTATATTATTAGTGTTACATAGTCATCTGACATAAACATTAGCCATCAGTAGACTGAAAGTGGCCAACCCCTGTAACCTAAAAGACAGGAAGGATAGCTTAAACAAGCCTCTGCTGAGTATTCAACATGGAAGCTCTCATAAGAATTCAGTGATACAGTAGTCCTAGGACCTAGGTTATGTTTCATGATCCTTTTAGAGCTGCTGATTGGCTTACCGGGATCAATGTGATATACCATATGACTACATGAACCAGGAAGTTATTTTGCAGGATTTGAAAACACTGCAAATAAAATATCTATACACCTAGTAGGTATCAGCTATTTGATTCCCAAAAAAAGATAGGTGCGAAATCAATGGTGCTGCCTAAAAGTAGTGCCCTGCTGAAAGTCTAAGGGAAGACACAGACGAGTGAGTTTAATTTGACGAACTCACAGCGTGTCAGTGAGATATCCCATACTGATCTTTGCTCTGCTGACAGGATCACACAACAATTTAAGGATTTATAATGCTGCATGACCCCAAGAGTCCTGGAACCTATTGTGTTACATTGACAGCATTATAGCAGAGGTCAGAACAAGACCTCACACTTATGCTACGAGTTCTTCATTTTGAACTCGCTCATGTGTCTGGCCTAGGGTAGTGTTGGGTAATTTACATTAAAATCCAGCATGTCTAAGGGCAGTTATTCCACATCTCTTACATTATTCACTTGTATGAGTTAGTACAGCTCTATTAGCCTTACTTTACTTTGATACAATAATGTTAAGCATTCCATCTCAAATGGCAGATTATTAAGCCTTTATGGTTATGCAGATAAAGTAGTAGGGCACACCAACACTTGATACCACACGGAGAGTTAATATATACATTATTTATTCCTAGAGGTTGTAACATATAATATTATTAAACATACTAAAAATACTAAAAAATCCTTAAAACATAATATTCTTAAATTATATATCATCCAATGATGAGTAAATAAAGTGTTGTAATGAGAAGCAGTCTCTCTTAAGAGTTAATGAACTCACACAATGTTTCTGACGGGGTAAAGCAATTAATCAAGTAAGATTGTTGAGAGCATAGTCACTCAAGTTATGTGTGGTTTTAAATAACCACTAACCAAAGTTGCAACGATGCCGCTATATTTTCACTGCCTGCTTGCAGACATGGACCGGAATAATTTACTCACTGTTTAAGGTGATACCGGATTTATTTTTCTCACTCGTGGCGTCCCACGTATAGTGAAGATTATGTTGCCAGCGATGCGATGCGGTTTAACTTGTTGCGGTAATGTTGAGTAGATTTTCGGGATCCTCGGTGGTCAAATATCGCTATGCTGTTCCTGGGTATGGTAATTAATCCCATGAGAAACAAGCACGGAACCTGAGGACATAAAGCGCTTTAAGAGAGGGATCGGTGTCTTTTCGCTTTGATACCAAGAAAAGCTGGATACCTGCTGTTCCACTTTGAGATCGCTGTTTCTGGTGCAACCCTGCGGACTTGGACTAAACCGCATTGAAGATAAGGGTTACCAGACTATCTCTAGAACAGCATAGCGATATTTGACCACCGAGGATCCCGAAAATCTACTCAACATTACCGCAACAAGTTAAACCGCATCGCATCGCTGCCAACATAATCTTCACTATACGTGAGACGCCACGAGTTAGAAAAATAAATCCGGTATCACCTTAAACAGTGAGTAAATTATTCCGGTCCATGTCTGCAAGCAGGCAGTGAAAACATAGCGGCATCGTTGCAACTTTGGTTAGTGGTTATTTAAAACCACATATAACTTGAGTGACTATCCTCTCAACAATCTTACTTGATTAATTGCTTTACCCCCATCAGAAACATGGTGTGAGTTCATTAACTCTTAAGAGAGACTGCTTCTCATTACAACACTTTATTTACTCATCATTGGATGATATATAATTTAAGGATATTATATGTTTTAAGGATCTTTTAGTATTTTTAGTATGTTTAATAATATCATATGTTACAACCTCTAGGAATAAATAATTTATATATTAACTCTCCGTGTGGTATCAAGTGTTGGTGTGCCCTACTACTTTATCTGCTTTTTCAATTGTTTTAGAGGATTGGGTGAATCCTCTTGCAGGTGCACCCATACTACTCTTGAGCAGCTGGTGAGCCCTCTCTAAGATTTGAACTTTATGGTTATGCGTTGGTTAATAGTCAGGTATCATAAACTGTAGAAATAAAAATGAAAGCTTGGTAAGGTCTGTCTTTTCTATGAGGGTGCAAAGAGAACAAAAGTCAGAAACTTAAATAAGGATAAAGTTTCAAAATGTTAACACTAATTCTTTCCTAGTAGAATACCACACTTTAGTGGCCATTGTTTTCCACTGCATGTTAGATTGCAAGATTTGATTTTCTACCTTAGAACTGTAAACACAATTGCCGACAACAGGATAAAATCTTTTAGCATTTTCCAGACTTCTGAGCATCAACAAATGCTCTGAAATCTTTTTACCTTGATTGAATTTATGTCATGGTCTTACCTTCTTGCTGTTCTCCTTCGTTTGACATGTGCTGGCGGCCATCTTGGTTTATGGGTTTCTTGTAGCCTCCCACCCGGCGGCTTCTCCTTCCCACTGGGAGGAGCTGGATGCCTAGCTCATATATATAGGAGGTCTGTGGCTTCAGTTCCTTGCTTGGTCCTCCTGTGTTCACATGCTTCTAAGACTGCTGCTACTTCTGGTTCCTGATCCTGGCTTCGTCTGACTACCCTTCTGGTTCCTGATCCTGGCTTCGTCTGACTACCCTGCTGGTTCCTGATCCAGGCTTCGTCTGACTACCCTTCTGGTTCCTGACCTCTGGCTTCGCAAGACCCTGCTTCGGTTTAGCCATCCGTTTGGACTTTTGCCTTACAGCTTGTTTTTCAATAAAGCCTTCTTATTTCCACTTATCTCTTGTTGTACGTCTGGTTCATGGTTCCTTGACATTAGGACCAAGCCATGAATTCTGACGGTACAGGGCCATCCTCGCTACCTACGCTGGTTGCCAGACTTGATCAGCAGGATCACCTGTTGGGTCGGTTCGCTGTGGCGTTGCAAACTCTGCTTGAACGCACGGCTCATTTAGCTTCCGTTGCCGATGGGTCGGTTGTCGCTCCTGGGCCCGCTCCTACTGCCGCTCCGGTTGTTGCGCCAGAGTCTACCCCGACACCTGTTGCTGCGCCTGCGGTGTTTCGGGGTATGACCGGTTCTGCCCCCCTTCCACAGCGCTTTGGGGGAGAGCCAACTCAGTGCCGAGGTTTCCTTAACCAGGTGGGCATTTATTTTGAGTTGCTGCCACATGCCTTTCCTACTGAGAGATCAAAGGTGGGCTTCTTGATCTCGCTGCTCTCGGACAAGGCCTTGGCCTGGGCCAGCCCTTTATGGGAGAACAACAATCCGGTGGTTGCCGAGTTTTCCGGTTTTGTTGCTTCTCTTCGGAAGGTATTCGATGTGCCGGCTCGTGCTGCCTCTGCTGCGAAGCTCCTTATGTCCATCAGACAGGGTTCACGATCCGTAGCTGAATACGCCATTGAGTTTCGTACCCTGGCAGCAGAGGTGGGCTGGAATAATGAGGCTCTGGTCGCTGCTTTCTCTCATGGTCTCTCGGATGCCTTGAAGGATGAGGTTGCAGCTAAGGACCTACCAGTGGAGCTCGAGTCTCTTATTTCTTTCCTGATTTTGATTGACACCAGACTCAGGGAGAGACCTTCCTTTAAGGAGAGCCTGCGGAGGTCTTCTAACAGATTGGCGCCTACGTTTGCTGTCCCACCCGTGCCTCCCTCTCCTCCCACGCCTCCTGGGGATGACTTGTCTGGGGGTGAACCCATGCAGCTGGGGTTTGCTCGCCTGTCCGAGGGGGAGAGGGCACTCCGGAGACGTGAGGGCCGATGCATGTACTGTGGTCTCGGTGGGCATTTTCGGTTGGCATGCCCGAACCGTCCGGGAAACGCTCGCACCTGAGATCCTGTCGGGGGCAGATCTTGGGTGGAGTCTCCTCGTCCCCGGTTTCCCGTGTTGACAAACCACTGATTACTGTTGTCCTCTCCTGGGTCGGGGGCTCGGTGACGACTCAGGCGTTGGTGGACTCTGGTGCTGGTGGTTTGTTCATTGATAGTGTGTTCGCTGCCGCCAATTCCATTCCTCTGCAGCCTCGAGGTTCCCCACTGGCTCTTGAGGCGATAGACGGCAGACCCCTTCTGCCGCCACATGTGACTCATGAGACCCTTCCAGTGGGGATGGCCATTGGTGCCATTCACAGAGAGTCGGTCTGTCTCCAGGTTATTTCGTCTCCACACTACTCGGTGGTCTTGGGGTACCCCTGGCTCCAGAAGCATAATCCGACTTTCGATTGGAGATCGGCCGAGATCCTCTCGTGGTCACCGCAGTGTGGGGCTAGTTGCATCCATGGGTCTGTCAAGTTGCTGTGTACTTCCTCGGACTCTCTGTTGCCTCCTGAATATGAGGAGTACCGGGATGTATTCGATAAGGTGCGTGCGGTTGCCCTACCTCCGCACCGCCCATACGATTGTGCCATAGAGTTACAATCTGGTGCCGTTCCTCCTCGTGGCAAAGTCTATCCACTGTCGGTAGCGGAGAATGAGGCCATGGAGGAGTACGTGAGGGAGGCGCTTTCACGCGGACACATTCGCAAATCCTCGTCCCCGGCAGGGGCTGGATTTTTCTTTGTGAAAAAGAAGGGCGGTGAGTTGAGGCCTTGCATCGATTACAGGGGTCTCAATCGCATCACGATCAAGAACGCTTACCCGATACCCTTGATTTCCGAGCTGTTCGATCGCCTCAAAGGGGCCACGGTCTTTACCAAACTCGACCTGAGGGCGGCATATAACCTGGTAAGGATCAAGGCGGGCGATGAGTGGAAGACCGCGTTTAACACCAGGACCGGTCATTATGAATCCTTGGTTATGCCCTTTGGGTTGTGCAATGCGCCCGCAGTCTTCCAGGAATTCATCAACGATGTTTTCCGTGACCTGTTGCAGCAGTGTGTGGTGGTCTATTTGGATGACATCTTGGTATATTCTGAATCTATGGAGGCCCACATTCTGGATGTCAGACGAGTGTTGCAACGGTTATGAGAGAACAAGCTTGAGAAATGCGAATTTCACCGATCCCAGGTAACCTTCTTAGGTTACATCATTTCCGCTGAGGGGTTTTCCATGGATCCTGAGAAGGTTTCGGCTGTCTTACAGTGGCCCCAGCCCAGTGGTCTTCGTGCCCTGCAGCGCTTTTTGGGCTTCGACAATTATTATCGGAAGTTCATCAAGAACTTTTCCATGCTAGCCAAGCCTCTGACGGATCTGACCAGGAAGGGCAGTAATCCCCAGGTCTGGCCGCTCGAGGCCATCCGAGCTTTTGAGGCTCTAAAGTCCGCCTTTGTGTCGGCTCCGATTCTGTCGCATCCCAACCCTGGGTTGCCTTTTGTCCTCGAGGTGGACGCGTCTGCCGCGGAGTGCAACTATCAGATTGGTGACAGGGAGTTATTGGCCATCGTGCAGGCCCTTAAAGAATGGAGGCACTTGCTCGAGGGCTCGGTGGTTCCGGTTCTCATCCTGACGGACCACAAGAATCTGACCTACCTCTCTGAGGCCAAGAGATTGACACCACGTCAGGCCAGATGGGCTCTGTTCTTGTCACGTTTTAATTACGTGGTCTCCTACCTACCCGGTTCCAAGAACATCAGAGCGGATGCCTTATCACGGCAGTACTCCGAGCTGTCCGGGGAGGAGTCGATTCAGACTTCGGTCATACCTCCGAATCAGATCCTGGCCGCCATTCGCACCAGCCTGACCTCTCCCCTGGGTGAGCAGATTTTGGCGGCTCAATCTGGTGCTCCCTCTGGGAGACCCAACGGCAGATGTTTTGTGCCTGAGGAGTTGCGCACTCGGTTGTTGCGAACCTACCATAACTCCAAGGCCGCGGGGCATCCTGGAAAGAATCAGCTGTCCTGGGCTGTTTCACGTCTGTTCTGGTGGCCTTCTCTACGTTCCGACATCGCCGCATATGTAGCGGCATGCTCCGTTTGTGCCCAGAGTAAGTCCCCTCGGCACCGTCCGTTGGGCCTTTTGCAACCCATAGCCACCGGGGAGCGTCCATGGTCACACCTGGGGATGGATTTCATTGTGGACCTCCCTGCATCCCGAGGCCATACGGTCATTCTCATGATTGTGGATCGGTTTTCCAAAATGTGCCACTGTGTTCCTCTCAAGAAGTTACCCTCTGCACAAGAGTTGGCCACGATTTTTGCCAGGGAGGTCTTCCGGTTGCACGGTTTGCCCAAGGAGATTGTGTCGGATCGGGGGAGTCAGTTTGTGTCCAGGTTCTGGCGCTCCTTTTGCTCCCAGTTGGGGATTCATCTCTCTTTCTCCTCGGCCTACCACCCTCAGTCCAATGGGGCCGCAGAACGATCCAATCAGGCCTTGGAGCAATTCCTTCGTTGCTATGTCTCCGATCACCAAGACAATTGGGTTGACCTCCTGCCTTGGGCTGAGTTTGCCAGGAACACGGCGGTGAACTCTTCCTCTGGGACGTCTCCCTTCATGGCCAATTATGGGTTCCAACCTGCCATGTTACCGGAGGTATTCTCTCCCCAGGATATTCCGGCTGTGGAGGATCACCTTTCCGTCCTACGTGCTTCTTGGGTACAGATCCAGAGGTCCCTTGAGGTCTCTGCGCAGCGCCAGAGACTCCAGGCTGATCGCAGACGAGCGCCCGCTCCTTCCTACCAGGTCGGAGACCGCGTATGGTTGTCCACCCGCAACCTCAACCTTCGAGTGCCCACTCCCAAGCTGGCGCCTCGCTTTGTTGGTCCCTTCCGAGTGCTTCGCAGGGTAAACCCGGTAGCCTATGCCCTTGCGCTTCCTCCTGGCATGCGGATCTCCAACGTGTTTCATGTCTCCCTGTTGAAGCCACTGGTGTGTAATCGTTTCACTTCCTCGGTTCCCCGGCCTCGTCCGGTCCAAGTGGGCAATCGTGAGGAGTATGAGGTGAGCAATATCCTGGACTCACGCCTGGGCCGCGGTCGGGTGCAGTTTTTGGTCCATTGGCGTGGTTATGGTCCAGAGGAGCGTTCCTGGGTTCCCTCCGCAGATGTCCATGCTCCTGCCTTGCTCCGAGCCTTCCACGCACGCTTCCCTCAGAAACCGTTCTTTACTCCGCGGAGGAGGGGCCCTTGAGGGGGAGGTACTGTCATGGTCTTACCTTCTTGCTGTTCTCCTTCGTTTGACATGTGCTGGCGGCCATCTTGGTTTCTGGGTTTCTTGTAGCCTCCCACCCGGCGGCTTCTCCTTCCCACTGGGAGGAGCTGGATGCCTAGCTCATATATATAGGAGGTCTGTGGCTTTAGGTCCTTGCTTGGTCCTCCTGTGTTCACATGCTTCTAAGACTGCTGCTACTTCTGGTTCCTGATCCTGGCTTCGTCTGACTACCCTTCTGGTTCCTGATCCTGGCTTCGTCTGACTACCCTGATGGTTCCTGATCCAGGCTTCGTCTGACTACCCTGCTGGTTCCTGATCCAGGCTTCGTCTGACTACCCTTCTGGTTCCTGACCTCTGGCTTCGCAAGACCCTGCTTCGGTTTAGCCATCCGTTTGGACTTTTGCCTTACAGCTTGTTTTTCAATAAAGCCTTCTTATTTCCACTTATCTCTTGTTGTACGTCTGGTTCATGGTTCCTTGACAATTTAGCTATAATTTTTATTTTATGGTAACTAATGAAAAATCAGCAGTCAATGAATCCTACATAATAAATCAATGACCTTTCAGCAAATTGTTTTAAATGTTCTTATTCCGACATCCACAGTACATTAGCTTTGATAAGATGAAGTGAAGACCTCAAAAAATTGATTTAGAGTGGGTTAACACAAAAGTTTATGGCATTCTTTTGGGAGGAAATGAAAAAAATATAAAAGCAAATACTTCTACTACTTCTTCCTGCTGGATCCACTTCTGACTTTGGCTCAAAAAACTACCACACAAAACTGTGTGGGAACCCACCTATATGCTGGAATCATACATTTTTCTTTTTGTAGCAGCTCTTTGGAGCCAAAAACATAAGAGGACCCCAAATAGATGGAAAAAAATAAATTACACTCAAAGGTAATCCAGTTTCCTGGATGTCTCCATGACAGCACATCCTGAGACTGATTTCCTCTGATAGGACAGGAAAAACAGAGAGGTTTAAATTCCCTCCCCTTCCCTCCACCACCAGTGTATTTTTAACAGAACCAGGATAAATGGATAATAAATGAGAACATAAAAAAAAAATACGGTGGTAAATACGTGCGCTCGTGGAGACTTCCAGGAAACGGATAACCGGTATATGTCATCACTTCCTGTATCCTTGTCTTGGGCCAGCCCCTTTTGCACCTTTTGTGAGTAAATAAAAGAAACAGACTGGGCAGGGAGGAGAGGAGTTGCTCAAAATTCAGGATGGTAACACCTGGGTCTGGCTCTGACTGCGGCTGAGGGAAAGGGGGTTTACATTTCCTTACACAAAGATATTGGAGAGCAGATTACAACTATTAATATTTCTACAACAGGAGGATTTTTTTTCTCCCTATAACACAAGGGAAAGAGGGGTCAGGCACAAAAGGGCAATACAGTACAAAGAAGGGGCTTGAGGTCAGACTACTCACTACTCCCTGGATAGTTGAAAGCTCTGATTCTGAGCCCGATGTGGTGGTGGTGGTGGTGGTGGTGGTGGGGGGGGGCTCCTTTCACAGGTCCCATCTACGCAGATGCTGCTTGTACCGGGTGAAAACAGTGTTGGGTGCCATGTTCTCACAGATCCTGCACCCCTTTATACTCATGGGCCTGCACCAGGACCTGCGACGCTGGACGTAACATAAAGATGGTTTGCCATGCCCCCAAGCATCTGATGTCACCACCCGGTGGCCGGAGGGAATCACATTATAGTGTCGCACCGGAATAGCCAGGTGCCGGACACAGACCAAAATCAGTAAGCCTAAATTTTTTTTATCAGGAACCCCAACTCTCTAGTCCTTCTTTCCCTAGCCGGACAGGAAAAAACACTGGTGGGGGAGGGAAGGGGAGGGAATTTAAACCTCTGTTTTTTCTGTACTATCAGTGGAAATCAGTCTCAGGATGTGCTGTCATGGAGACGACTGGGAGAATGGAAGACTAATCATGCTATGTTTGATTACCATTCATGTGCATGGCTCAAAAAACTGCATCAAAGACTGCCACAAAAACTGCATGTCTGATTCTAGCCTCCTGTTTCAATAAATCATATAGAAAATTGTGCCATGTTTTATCAGCTGCCACTAGAGATGAGCAAAATTTTCAAAAATTCAATTCGGATGTTTTGCCGAATAAAAAAAAATAATTGGCTTCATTCTGATTCATTCGTCACAAAAAAACATGTTAAATCAGTTATATCCCAGCCTGCAGGGAGAGTATATTGCTAGTCCTTTCTGGTATTGAAACAGTTACTGTGAGTCAGTATGAGAGGCAGGTCTCATACAGGATATGGACGTGCACATAGTCACGCAGGTCCGCAACAGTCCTAGCTAACCCAAAAGAAAAGCATACATCAGTCTTTAGTTTATATTAAAAAAAAAAAAAAAACATGTCCCTACATGACCTTTGTCCCAATGGCTCGTTATTTGAACAAAAGAAGGGCATGGAGGTAGTGCCAATTAAGTAGTGGAGAAAAAAAATAGGTACTTTTAAGCCATGTTGTGGCAGTGCAAACACTTACTTTCTTTTGAATCACTTCTGTTAGCTATAAAAATGACTGTCACTATTAGGTTGAGTTCACACTTCAGTTATTTGGTCAGTTACAGGTCAAAAACAGGTGCAGATCTTTTCAGGATTCCTTATCGGAGATTAGGATTGGCTCCTGATTTTGGCTCACCATACAGTAACTGCTGGAATTACTTTACCAAATAACTGAAGTGTAAACTCAGCTTTAGAGGTCAATGTCAGCCTCAGGTGTAATGTACTTAAACGTGAAGTGGCCAAAGCGGTCTCATTTTACACCATCTGCTGTTTCCACACAGAATAACCTATTTTGTTAGCCACTGATACAAGTAGTGGTCCGGTCAGCAGTAAGTTTGTGTTGACATCATTGTTTATTTTTCCCTGCTTCTGATCAATTAGAATAATAACCCAGAAAAAAAAAAAAGGAACCTGTCTTTTGAGCATCAGCCTTAACATGGTCAGTATTTGGTCAGCAATTGATCAGTATTGGTAAGGCAAAAACAGAAATGTGCCCAAAACATAGACAACATGTGAAGGAAATATTGTCTTCTGTGTCTTGGACTCACTCCTGATTTTGACTTCCAAATCATGATGAAATCCTGATGCAAAATACTGACAGTGTGATTGAGGCCTCATGAATGCGCCAAAGACAGGATCTTTTGTGTTTTTCGGTTCTTCTGACAGATCAGAAGGGTAAAATAAACTGTGATGTCAACAAAACCAAACAGGAATAATAGTGCCCCAGTCACATAGTGGGGAGGGTGGTAACAGAATGAGGAGTCCATATAGTGGCACACAGAGTGGGGAAGGGGCAAGGGGCAACAGCAGTTTCAGTAACAGCACAAGATGGCACTAGTAGTAGTAGGAGAACATGGCAGCAGAAGCAGCAGCTGTGTGGCATTAGTTGGGTGGCAGCATCAGAATAGTGGCTAAAGCATGTGGCTAGAAGTAACGGGCCATATTTAACAATGTTCTGGTGTGGCAGCACACTGCAGTCAGAACATTACTGCCAGAATGATCTAATCTGTTGTATCAGTGACCGATATGTAGAAATCCTGTCTGATCCACGCCTACCAAACACCCGCTCTGTAGCCACAATTAAAGGGATCCAAGGGATCTTGGATCTGCAGTGACAGGGTGCACTCCAAGTATGCCACCATCTGCTGGTTCAGGTTCGGCCCCACGTCCTGCTGCTGCTGGCTGGTTTCTTCAGTAGGTGGTTAAAGAAAAGTGCTTCTCAGAGGCTTGAGATTCAAGGAGAGCATGTCATTTTACCACCACAAGTCTGCCGAATCATGCTTATTGCCTGCCGCTGCCTCGCTAGTTGTTTCTGGACAGGTAGGCTCCTGAGTAGCAGACGGTCTACCCCGGGCATGTTTGACTCTAGATCTCACACTGCTGCCACCCTGCTGGCTCATGACCATACTTGCATCATGCTGGCTCAGCCACATGCTGCCACCCTGCTTTTTTCACTGATAAACTGTCACCCTTACCCCCGATGATGATGATGAAGCCCTTTCTTCACCCGGCTCCCATGTGTGATTGGCTACATCATCTAAAACTACTGTTTGCTCATCACGTACAGGTACACACACACACACATATTATATATACATACATATACACACACACACATTGACCTTCCACATTACTCCTCCACTGCACACATTTCTCATATATACTTATCACCTACACATATACTTCCATCCATATCCCAGCACTTCTTTCCCACTCTTGGGGTATTTTGTCCACCTTATACTTCTCCTTTTATCACTCTTCCTTACACACACACACCTCATTTTCTCATTTTTCCTTTATTTCACATCTTCCTCTTTCACTCCTTACTCTGTCATAGCTGACAGTCGCAAAATCTCTCCCGCAACTTGCACAGTCTTCATTCTTCACAAATACGAGCAACAAGCGCAGCTGCATCGCCCCTACTTAGGAGGCTGTGTCTGGCGTCTGGATATCAGCGCACACACCATGCGCCTTCCCCACAGCGCCTCCACGCTGAGCCATGGGGCCTCCTTTATTTTCTTCCCTCCTCCCATAGCAAGTTTGAACACTGGTCCTGGGGCTGCTCCCACTTTCATATACTCATATTAGCCATCTGTCACTATGTAATTTACCTTTCTGCCTCCTCCTGTATCGCACCTTACTTTACCCCTAATACCTTTATTTCATCATATTCCCTTTTTGGCTGCCAGCACTTCTGCATCATATTATCCCTCCACCTTACAACCATTTCTTCTGTCTGCCACAACTAGCCACACCATTTCATCCCCATCAAATTATCTCTGCCACCTACACATCTTTCTCCCTGCACTCCCATATAACTATGAGTGCACTCTAACTCAGTTTGCAGACCTCTACACTGTAGATTTCACACACATTGGTCTCACAAAAACCTGACAGCCAATACACAGGCTCTCACCTGTACCTCTCCATTCTTACAACATTATTTCGATAACTCTTTAGATTCCTCTATGAAATCAGCAGTTGTCTACCATTAATGATACTTATATAGTTTGTTCTCTATTTCTCCCAATAGTAACTCTGTGACCAAGGTCTTGCAATTGACTTATTTCCAATTTATTTAAAGGATATTGAAAATAAAAAATATTTTACTTGTATCTAATCTTGAGTGCAGTGGTATTTTGTTTACACTGGATGACTCTGGCAGGCCTGGCCTGTTGCTGTGGCTGATGCTACCAGGCGATCTCCCTTCTGCTGCTACTTTTGTGGGTTCTAGCAACATTTTTGCCACTGCCTATTCCTTTGGAGAGCCCTGGTAACTGTCTAACATACTGTGCAGTAACACCAACTATATATGTAAAATACTGTAAGTTATTTTGTGTCAATGAGGACATCCCACTAACAGTAGAACAAGACAGGTTATTCACCCAAATTTGAGAATCAAGACCTAATTGAATTGCTTATCTATTAAAAAAGGAGGACACTTATTAGATAGTTCTGTACCATATACAGGGATTGATGCAATCTGTACCGTCTCCTATGGATCCCTTCAGCTTTTGGTCCCTGCACTGTCCCTGAAGTCTCCCTATGCTCTCCCTACAGTGTGTAAAAACTCTCCCTAACAAATTAAGAGCTGGTCAGCACTTCTAGTCTGTGTAATGATGCTCAGTGGTAAATATTTTGAAACGCCACTGTATAGCAAGACCACAGCACTCCAATAGTTAATTCATATAGTTATTATCAATTTATTGTTTCCATCCACAGTAGTAAATAGACAAAATTCCAACGTTTCTGTATAACCCAGACCTTGTTCGCGGCCTGTTAAACAGAACATACAATAAATCAAAACCTAATGACAAGATAGTCAAAATACAAAACATAAATTCAAAATTACAAGCATGATTACAAAAATGAGGTCCTAGAAATACATTTTATCCAAACTGTTACACTAACTACCGATCTTTTTAGAAAACCAACTGATCGAAATACTCTTATATTCAAGTTGCCACCCACGAAACACAACGAGTGTCTAGGTTAGTGACCCTGAACTCCATCAACAATGGCTCCACGAGATGTCATAAAAACTTCTAGAGGGGGGATACCCTACATCCCTATTAACAAAAGAACAATCCACGTCATGTCCTTCTACTAGGGATGAGCGAACTCGAACTGTATAGTTCGGGTTCGTACCGAATTTTGGGGTGTCTGTGAAACGGACCCGAACCCGGACATTTTCGTAAAAGTCCGGGTTCGGGTTCGGTGTTAGTCGCTTTCTTGGCGCTTTTGTGACGCTTTCTTGGTGCTTTTTGAAAGACTGCAAAGCAGCCAATCAACAAGCGTCATACTACTTGCCCCAAGAGGCATGGCTGTGATTGGCCAGAGCACCATGTGACCCAGCCTCTATTTAAGCTGGAGTCACATAGCGCCGCCCGTCACTCTGCTCTGATTAGCGTAGGGAGAGGTTGCGGCTGCGACAGTAGGGCGAGATTAGGCAGATTAACTCCTCCAAAGGACTTGATTAATCGATCGATCTGCAGCTGTGCATCATTGAGCTGCTGAAATTCAATTGCTCACTGTTTTTAGGCTGCCCAGACCGTTTGTCAGTCACATTTTTCTGGGGTGATCGGCGGCCATTTTGTGTCTTGTGGTGCGCCAGCACAAGCTGCGACCAAGTGCATTTAACCCTCAATGGTGTGGTTGTTTTTTGGCTAAAGCCTACATCAGGGTGAAGCTGTCACACCAAGTGCATTTAACCAGCAATAGTCTGTTTATTTTTTGGCCATATACTACATCAGGGGCAAGCTGCGCCCGTCACCAAGTGCATTTAACCCTCAGTAGTGTGGTTGGTCAAGCTGTCACACCAAGTGCATTTAACCAGCAATAGTCTGTTCATTTTTTGGCCATATACTACATCAGGGGCAAGCTGCGCCCGTCACCAAGTGCATTTAACCCTCAGTAGTGTGGTTGGTCAAGCTGTCACACCAAGTGCATTTAACCAGCAATAGTGTGGTTATTTTTTGGCCATATCCCAGTCTAATTCGGTCAGTAAATCCATACCGGTCACCCAGCGCCTAAATACTAGGCCTCAAATTTATATCCTGCTAAATCTGTCGTTACCGCTGTACTGTTGTGGCTGGGCAAGTTATTAAGGGTTCATTCACACGTCCGTTGTTTCTTTCCTGATCTGTTCCGTTTTTTGCTGAACAGATCTGGACCAGATCTGGACCCATTCATTTTCAATGGGTCCTGAAAAAAAACAGACAGCACAATGTCAGATTTTTTTTCAGGACCCATTGAAAATGAATGGGTCCAGATCTGGTCCAGATCTGTTCAGCAAAAAACGGAACAGATCAGGAAACAAACAACGGACGTGTGAATGGACCCTTAGTGTCCGTCAAAGCACATTTTTTGTTCTGGGTTGAAATACAATTCCCAATTTAGCAATTTCATAATTTAGTGGTTTCTGCTATATCAGAGCTATTTGAAATCTATCCCTAAAAGGGTATATAATATTCAAGGTGCACATAGGGTCATTCAGAATAACTTCACACACACGCTACTGTGCATTTCCAAGTCTAATTCTGTCAGTAAATCCATACTGGTCACCCAGCGCATAAATACTAGGCCTCAAATTTATATTCAGCTGAATTTGAATACAATAAATTGGGCCAAATAATATTTTTGTTGTTGTGGTGAACGATAACAATGAGGAAAACATCTAGTAAGGGACGCGGACGTGGACATGGTCGTGGTGGTGTTAGTGGACCCTCTGGTGCTGGGAGAGGACGTGGCCGTTCTGCCACATCCACACGTCCTAGTGTACCAACTACCTCAGGTCCCAGTAGCCGCCAGAATTTACAGCGATATATGGTTGGGCCCAATGCCGTTCTAAGGATGGTAAGGCCTGAGCAGGTACAGGCATTAGTCAATTGGGTGGCCGACAGTGGATCCAGCACGTTCACATTATCTCCCACCCAGTCTTCTGCAGAAAGCGCACAGATAGCGCCTGAAAACCAACCCCATCAGTCTGTCACATCACCCCCATGCATACCAGGGAAACTGTCTCAGCCTCAAGTTATGCAGCAGTCTCTTATGCTGTTTGAAGACTCCGCTGGCAGGGTTTCCCAAGGGCATCCACCTAGCCCTTCCCCAGCGGTGAAAGACATAGAATGCACTAACGCACAACCACTTATGTTTCCTGATGATGAGGACATGGGAATACCACCTCAGCATGTCTCTGATGATGACGAAACACAGGTGCGAACTGCTGCGTCTTTCTGCATTGTGCAGACTGAACAGGAGGTCAGGGATCAAGACTAGGTGGAAGACGATGCAGGGGACGATGAGGTCCTAGACCCCACATGGAATGAAGGTCGTGCCACTGACTTTCCCAGTTCGGAGGAAGAGGCAGTGGTGAGACCGAGCCAACAGCGTAGCAAAAGAGGGAGCAGTGGGCAAAAGCAGAACACCCGCCGCCAAGAGACTCCGCCTGCTGCTGACCGCCGCCATCTGGGACCGAGCACCCCAAAGGCAGCTTCAAGGAGTTCCCTGGCATGGCACTTCTTCAAACAATGTGCTGACAACAAGACCCGAGTGGTTTGCACGCTGTGCCATCAGAGCCTGAAGCGAGGCATTAACGTTCTGAACCTGAGCACAACCTGCATGACCAGGCACCTGCATGCAAAGCATGAACTGCAATGGAGTAAACACCTTAAAACCAAGGAAGTCACTCAGGCTCCCCCTGCTACCTCTTCTGCTGCTGCCGCCTCGGCCTCTTCCTCTGCCTCTGGAGAAACGTTGGCACCTGCCGCCCAGCAAACAGGGGATGTACCAGCAACACCACCACCACCTCCGTCACCAAGCATCTCAACCATGTCACACGGCAGCGTTCAGCTCTCCATCTCACAAACATTTGAGAGAAAGCGTAAATTCCCACCTAGCCACCCTCGATCCCTGGCCCTGAATGCCAGCATTTCTAAACTGCTGGCCTATGAAATGCTGTCATTTAGGCTGGTGGACACAGACAGCTTCAAACAGCTCATGTCGCTTGCTGTCCCACAGTATGTTGTTCCCAGCCGGCACTACTTCTCCAAGAGAGCCGTGCCTTCCCTGCACAACCAAGTATCCGATAAAATCAAGTGTTCACTGCGCAACGCCATCTGTGGCAAGGTCCACCTAACCACAGATACGTGGACCAGTAAGCACGGCCAGGGACGCTATATCTCCCTAACTGCACACTGGGTAAATGTAGTGGCAGCTGGGCCCCAGGCGGAGAGCTGTTTGGCGCACGTCCTTCCGCCGCCAATGATCGCAGGGCAACATTCTTTGCCTCCTGTTGCCACCTCCTCCTACTCGACTTCCTCCTCCTCTTCTTCCACCTGCTCATCTAGTCAGCCACACACCTTCACCACCAACTTCAGCACAGCCCGGGGTAAACGTCAGCAGGCCATTCTGAAACTCATATGTTTGGGGGACAGGCCCCACACCGCACAGGAGTTGTGGCAGGGTATAGAACAACAGACCGACGAGTGGTTGCTGCCGGTGAGCCTCAAGCCCGGCCTGGTGGTGTGTGATAATGGGCTGGAGGAGGATGAGGATGAAGCATGGTCACAGCGGGGTGGCACCCAACGCAGCTCGGGTCCATCACTGGTGCGTGGCTGGGGGGAAAGGCAGGACGATGACGATACGCCTCCCACAGAGGACAGCTTGTCCTTACCCCTGGGCAGCCTGGCACACATGAGCGACTACATGCTGCAGTGCCTGCGCAACGACAGCAGAGTTGCCCACATTTTAACGTGTGCGGACTACTGGGTTGCCACCCTGCTGGATCCACGCTACAAAGACAATGTGCCCGCCTTACTTCCTGCACTGGAGCATGATAGGAAGATGCGCGAGTACAAGCGCACGTTGGTAGACGCGCTACTGAGAGCATTCCCAAATGTCACAGGGGAACAAGTGGAAGCCCAAGGCCAAGGCAGAGGAGGAGCAAGAGGTTGCCAAGGCAGCTGTGTCACGGCCAGCTCCTCTGAGGGCAGGGTTAGCATGGCAGAGATGTGGAAAAGTTTTGTCAACACGCCACAGCTAACTGCACCACCACCTGATATGGAACGTGTTAACAGGAGGCAACATTTCACTAACATGGTGGAACAGTACGTGTGCACACCCCTCCACGTACTGACTGATGGTTCGGCCCCATTCAACTTTTGGGTCTCTAAATTGTCCACGTGGCCAGAGCTAGCCTTTTATGCCTTGGAGGTGCTGGCCTGCCCGGCGGCCAGCGTTTTGTCTGAACGTGTATTCAGCGCGGCAGGGGGCGTCATTACAGACAAACGCAGCCGCCTGTCTACAGCCAATGTGGACAAGCTGACGTTCATAAAAATGAACCAGGCATGGATCCCACAGGAACTGTCCGTCCCTTGTCCAGATTAGACATTAACTACCTCCCCTTAACCATATATTATTGTACTCCAGGGCACTTCCTCATTCAATCCTATTTTTATTTTCATTTTACCATTATATTGCGAGGCTACCCAAAGTTGAATGAACCTCTCCTCTGTCTGGGTGCCGGGGCCTAAATATATTCCAATGGACTGTTCCAATGTTGGGTGACGTGAAGCCTGATTCTCTGCTATGATATGAAGACTGATTCTCTGCTGACATGAAGCCAGATTCTGTGTTACGGAACCTCTCTCCTCTGCCTGGGTGCTGGGCCTAAATTTATGAAAATGGACTGTTGCAGTGGTGGGTGACGTGAAGCCAGATTCTCTGCTATGGGACATCTCTCCAATTGATTTTGGTAAATTTTTATTTATTTAATTTTATTTCATTTCCCTATCCACATTTGTTTGCAGGGGATTTACCTACATGTTGCTGCCTTTTGCAGCCCTCTAGCCCTTTCCTGGGCTGTTTTACAGCCTTTTTAGTGCCGAAAAGTTCGGGTCCCAATTGACTTCAATGGGGTTCGGGTCCGGGACGAAGTTCGGATCGGGTTCGGATCCAGAACCCGAACTTCTCGAACCCGAACATCCAGGTGTCCGCTCAACTCTACCTTCTACTACTAAGAATACCATCATTCCACGACTACCACTGGTTATCACTTACCATCTTTTTATTCCAAACATATGTTCCATCATCAACAAACATTGGCCACTCTTTCGACAATCATATCCAGAAGTACCAGAATTTCAAAACCCAGTTAGAATGTGTTACAAAAGGCCTTTAAACTTAAAGGATAGACTGGTGAAAGCAGATATTGGCCGCTGAAACCTTCCTTGAAAAACACTTGTGCCTATGAAAACAGGCACCTATCTGTGCATTGTGCGCAGCTCAAACACAAACGTCATCCAGGGCAATATAATAACTCGTCCACATTCAGGAAAAGTGCATCACGCCAAAGCCTTCTATACGTGTGCCACATCTTTTGTGGTATACTTAATCCAATGTCCGTGCGGTCTCGCATACATGGAAGAAACTTCCGAGACCGCATTTCTGAACATAAATCCAACATTAGGTGATATAAAACAGAACTGCCCATTCTATACCACTTCACTGCAGCTAAACATCAGATAAACCAGCTCAAATTTCAAGTCCTTGAACACGTTCCACCAGCAAGACGTGGGGGGTAACAGAATCTCACGATTAAAAGAACGTGAAGCTTACTGGCTTTTCAAACTCAACACTCTCTCATCCCATGGTCTTAATAGAGATTTTGATTTCCGTATTACATCGATGGATCCAACTGCTTGTGTAGGATATATTATAAAATGTACTTTTGCTTCATTTTCCCTTTCAGACGATATTCATTTTCACAGACAAGTAGTATATGTTTTGTTTATACTGTGTTCCTGTCCTGTATTCTACTAATACATTTACTATCTATCATTATTGATGTTCACCACTGGGTCATTACAATCAGTGGATGCTTATTGTGCCTTATTGTTTTATTCTTCTCCTTTTTCCTTTTATTTTTTGGTTTAAATATACCTTGCATTTGGTTTGAACTCCCATCATTAGGCTATATGACTGACACTATGGAGGTCAGAGCAATTCAATCAAGATATAATTAGTTGCCCTTATGTTTATTGATTTTTGAATGCCACAGATGTTATGATGCTTTGTGAACTATTATCACCACGATTGGGATTACCCATGGTTACCCTTTAATTGTTATAATGCTTCTTGAAGTATTGATTTGTTACTGTTGGAACTCCTGTCCATTATCCTTCACATTTTTCTACTCACATTGGTGGACTACAATCTAGCTACTATATACTAACAACCGCTCTCTGACACATTCAGTAGCAATACATCCTCGATGTTCTCATTGCCGAGGTTGTGCTGTGTAGTGCATGCGCAGAGCGTAGTGAATAGCTGCCAATGCCCTTACTTGCATCCGAGATACAGCGCGCATGCACTATCCCGACATTACGTCAGACGGCGTGGCACCGAGCTCAGCGTTTACAAAGCATGAGATAGGAGTATGGTGTTTAGTTTGTTCGTATGAACACTTAAAAGACCAGTATTACTGGCTATTATATTGAACATCCCTATTATATGATTGATTCACTGTAGCCTACATTTTCCTGTACTCATTTTACTCTCTATTTTTCATTAGCTTCCCAGTAATTCACTGTTGCCCTCTATTTGTTCACTAATATAGATTATGACGTCTACATTGGATGCAGGATACCCAAGTTCACTAATGGGACATTTATCCGTTTGGATAAAATGTATTTCTAGGACATCATTTTGTAATCCTGCTTGTACTTGGAATTAGTATTTTGACCATCTTGTCATTAAGTTCTGATTTATTGTATGTTCTGTGTAACAGGCCGTGAATAAGGTCTAGGTAAGACCTAAACGTTGGCCGTTGTCTATTTACTACTGTAAATGGAAACAATAAATCGCTCATAACTATATGAATTAACTATTAGAGTGCCGTTGTCTTGCTATACTTTGCTGTAAAAACTCTCCCTACACTGTCCCTGCCGTCTCCCTGACTAATATTCCACAATTAAAAGCTTTCATCAACACTGTCCCTAGTGCTGGTCACGGCTCATACCTGCGCAGTCTAACGCATTTCGCTGTGAGCTGTGCATTGGAAGCACTTCAGATGCTTCAAAATTGCTCAATACTAACTGCCACATGTTCGGAAGAATTCTTTGGAAGAACAACTCATCTGCCATGTGGCAGGGCTTTAGTTCAGTTCCACACAGGCTCAATGCAGCAGGCTCTTTATGTACAACCCCTTAGCGCATTTATAGAGCAAATCATTAGACCATTTCATTTAGGGCTCTTTTATACAAGTGAGTTTTCAATCCAGATGAGATGCATGTAGTGAACACATAGCATCCAATCTGAATCCTAACCAATTCATTATAATAGGTCTGTGTACATGAGCATAAGTTTTCATGCATCATCTTTGTGTTCTGGAAAAATCACAGCATGTTCAATATTGTGTGTTTTTCATACAACTCTAGCTGCATAGAAGTGAATGGGGCTTGCATTAAAAAATAGAAGGCATGCAGATACAATGCGCTTTTCACAGATGGTTACCAGAAGATGTAGATTGTTGGGGCTCTTTCACACAAGAGTCTCCCTTGCAGGAATCATTCTCTGTGTGAGAGGGATCGTGTGGTCGGGACTATAGAAGCGCACTACATCATCATGACTGATAATGCGGAGTGTCTCTGCATGACCTTTCGGTAACTATACTGATCGCTTTATGTCCATATAATTCTGTAACAGAAAAGTCACACAGAATTATCAATCATGAATAATGCCATGTGCTTCCTAAGTCTAGAATGCACGATCCCTCTCTCACGTGGAGTGAGATTTCTGCAAGGGACACACTCATGTGAAAGCGCCTTTGTCCTTCAGTTTTTCTTTACGCTTGTGAAAAATGGATGCAATCAAAACGGAAAAAAAGCACACAATGCAATAACAGAAAAAAATTAGCTTGCATGCAAAAAACATCACTTTTTTTCTAAACAGATCCTAACAATCTATATAGATTGTGTGCAAGACACCTCATGGTTTCTATAAAAAAATAAAAAAAATATTGGGCATAAAAATGAGAATGCAGAATAAATAATTCTTTATTTTAAATAATCAGTTTACAAAATGCAGTAAAACAATACTGAAGAGACCTTATCTTCACAATACTGTCTTAGTCTTCTAAAACATAATTTGGGTTGACCACCAAAATTGAGTTTTCCTTCGAAGCTTCATCCATATCAGCTTTGTCATCTATCGATTTTAAATCACATTTACTGAGTTCTATTAAAATATGATCCTTAAAAAATAAAATAAAAAAAAAGTAAATAAACAAACATTGCCTGAAAATAATTATACAAGAAAATCTCTTTAAAGGGAACCTGTCACCAGGATTTAGTGTATAGAGCTGAGGACATGGGTTGCTAGATGGCTGCTAGCACATCCGCAATACCCCGTCCCCATAGCTCTGTGTGCTTTTATTGTGCTAAAAAAACTGATTTGATACATATGCAAATTAACCTGAGATGAGTCCTGTCCCTGACTCATCTCACGTACAGGACTCATCTCAGGTTAATTTGCATATGTATCAAATTGGTTTTTTTACACAATAAAAGCACACAGAGCTTTGGGGACTGGGTATTGCGGATATGCTAGCGGCCATCTAGCAACCCATGTCCTCAGCTCTATATACAAAATCCCGGTGACAGGTTCCCTTTAACTAACATTTTTATCCATCACGTTTACTACTATAAAGCTGCTATGACCAGGACAAGGAAAAATCTGTGATACATGAGGGTATGTATTCAGCTTGGCACACAAGTGTTAACATATACTTTCCCTCTCACCCCATGTAGTATTTGTCAATGCCCAAGTACCATTACAGAGCCATATGTAGAAAACATTACTTTAGTGGCCTTAAATAGCAGTACACAGTGATGCTGCTGCTGCCGCCACCACTATACATTGAAACAAATCATATAAATGTATAGAACTTAGGCTACTTTCACACTGGCGTTTTGGCTTTCCGTTTGAGAGATCTATTCAGGGATCTCACAAGCGGTCCAAAATGGATCAGTTTGCCCTTAATGCATTCTGAATGAATCCACTCAGAATGCATCAGTTTGGCTTAGTTTGGCTCCGTTCCGTCTCCATTCTGATTTGGAGGCGGACACCAAAACGCTGCTTGCAGCGTTTTGGTGTCAGTCTGACGAAACTGAGCCAAACGGATCTGTCCTGGCACACAATGTAAGTCAATTGGGACGGATCAGTTTTCACTGACACAATATGGCACAATAGAAAACAGATCCGTCCCCCATTGACTTTCAATGGTGTTCAAGACGGATCAATTTTGGCCATGTTAAAGATAATACAAATAATTCCATTCTGAATGGATGCATGCGGTTGTATTATCTGAACGAATGCGTTTGTGCAGATCCATGACGGATCCGCACCAAACACGAGTGTGAAAGTAGCCTTAAAGTGGCATTTATCATGGTTGAGAAAAATAATACATGGCACTTACTAATGTATTGTTAATGTCCATATTGACTTCTTTGCTGGCTGGATTCATTTTTTTCATCACATTTTACACTGCTTATTTCCATGGTTACGACCACCCTGTACTCCAGTGTTAGCCATGCTTGCACACTACAGGAAAAAGTGTCGGCCAGCCAGCACAGAAAGCAATATGGTTATCAACAATACATTAGTAAGTGGCTTGTATTAACCCTCTCCACTTGCTGGAGCGACACAACCCCTAAGTAGCAGTGCCACATAATGCCTAAATACCAACATACAGTTCTCAAATACTACCAATATGCAGTCAACTCCATATACAGTATAATAGCACATAGTAGAAAATAATTTTCCAATACAGGAAAGGTACATGAGCATACTTTTTAATACAGTTATATCAAATCAACTGACCCCAGTATGTACAGTAGAATGGTTTAGTCCATAGACCAGTCCTGTATAATGCAACCATGGGCAAACTGAAAATGACTAAAACATGGTCAAGTCATTTAAGGGTACTTTCACACTAGCGTTTCTCATTTCCGGCATAGAGTTCCATCCTAGGGGCTCTATACCAGAAAAGAACTGATCCGTTTTACCCCCATGCATTTTGAATGGAGAGAAATCCGTTCAGGATGCATCAGGATGTCTTCAGTTCAGTCGTTTTGACTGATCGGGCAAAAGATAAAACCGTAGCATGCTACGGTTTTATCTCCGGCCCAAAAAAATGAAGATTTGTCTGAATGCCGGATCTGGCATATTTTTTTTCCATAGGAATGTATTAGTGCCAGATCCGGCTTTCAAAATACCAGAATGCCGGATCCGTCCTTCCGGTCTGCGCATGCTCAGATCCGGTAAAAATGTGAAAAAAAAATCTAAACTGATCATTTGTCCATATGACAAACAGACAGACTGATCCATTCTTGCAATGCAATTTTAAGACTGATCAGGATCCTGATCAGTCTTAAAATGCAATCAGTTTGCCGGATCACGCTGCCGCAAGTGTGAAAGTAGCCTAACACAATGTCATGTGACCTCTGGAATTCAGTTTGAAATAGGGTTACATGAAATAGATATGCTGGGTAAACACATGAGGCACACTGATAAGACATGGTAGATTATAAGCATTATGTATTACAAGAACTACTTCACTATATTTTATATATATTTTCACTATACTTTTTGGCATTCTTACTTATTCATCACCTAGAGAGAGGCAGCCATATTTTTTCGACGTGATATATATTATGGCTGCTTGTATGTAGGTGATACCATGTTGTTAAATAATGTCAGCAACTACATGTCTCAAACTGCTTAAACTGCACTGTGGGACACATATACAGAAAACAAATGGTAATTTTCTTAGTTTTTTTCTGCATCTGTAAAGCTCCAAAAACAAACTTTGATTGTATATGCAAATGAGGATTGTAAATGTCCAGGGGCGGTGTTTATCATTGCAAGTGGCCAGTCCCCTCCCCCAGAGTTACTTGTGGATAACGCCTCCCCTGTTTAGCTTCCAGCCAGCCCAATATCCTCCTGATTTAACTCTACCACGCCTGCACACATCTCCGCTGGGCCCAGGCATGCGCTGTACACTACCTGGGACTGGTGGTGATGTTTGCAGGATTTAAGACACAGGAGTGCGGCATCAGAAGGACACTGGGCTGGCTGAAAGCTAAACAGGGAAAGAGTTATCCACGAGTACCAGGGGCCCCTGGGCACTTGCGATCCTCATTTGCATATACCTTCAAAAGTTCATTTTTGGAGCTTTACATATGCAGAAAAGCCAAACACAGGTACCATTTATTATCTGTATGTGTGTCCCACAGTGTAGTGTAAGCAGTTTGAAATATGTAAAATTGTGAACAGACTCCCTTTAACAAAGTTAACTGTTAACCCCTTAAGGACTATGCCTCTCCGGCTTCCAAAGGGCTAAAACATTTTTTTCTTTTCTGTTCACAAGGGCTTATTTTTTGCAGGACAATTATATATATTTTTTAAATGGCGCTATTTGATTTGCCATACATTGGACTGAAAAATGGTAAAAGACGTTTTTAGTGGGATGAAAAAGGGCACTTCTGAAATTTTTTTTAGTTTTATTTTACAACATTAGATTAGATAACTGACACCCTTATTCTGCAGGGCAGTACATGTATGACAATGCCACAATTATACAATTTCTACTAAGATTCCATACTTAAAAATTAATGAAAACCTTTGTAAACATGTTTTTTGGGCATTACCATATTCTGATGGGATCATAAAGATGTAATTTTTCCATTTGGAATAGATCTATACAACACAGTAGTTTGGACTTTGAGACTAAGTAATGAACATGCAATCTTTTGATCACTTATACTATAGACTGCAATAGTTTAGTATTGAAGTCTATGGTATTTTTGGCAGCAGGGCTTAAGAAATTGATTCACAAACCGTACTTTAGCAACAGTTCACTCAAATGCATCAGCGTGAAGAAAACCCATACTTGACAGCTATTCAAATATGTGATCCCAGAAACAGATGACATAATGCCATGACAAAAAAAAAAAAAAAAAAAAGCCAAATCCTCTTCAAAAAGATATGATCTTAAAGGGATGCTTCCATCACAAAGTTTACATTGCAACCTGTGCATCTGTTAACACTGATTATTTAAGCTCCAACACATACTACTTACTATAGGACCAGTTCAAACTCCAATCATGTTGTACTGCAAGCTCCTAATAATTAAATATCCCCAGATTAAAGTCATTGCACCATATAAAAACCCCAATGTTTTAATGTAGTCAGCTATGACTTTCTTTTAAGGTGCTGCCACACGTCACAGAAGTGCTGTTTTTTGATGTGACAAGAAACAAAAGTCCAAAAGACAGCAATCCTAAAGCCTGACATGCACAAGCAAGATGAATACGATGTGTCAGTGAAGTCCTGTTTTAATCTCCGCTCCTCTGACAGGATCGCACAGCATTATATTTATAATGCTGTCTGTAAAATACAATATATTTCAGGACTAAGGGTTCCACAGCCCAACCTGCGGCCCTCCAGCTATTGTAAAACTAAAACGCTCACAATGCCCTATTGTAGGCTTATTGTTGTAGGCTGTCCAGGCATGCTGGGAGTTGTAGGTTTGGAACATCTGGCGGGCCGCAGGTTGGGCATCCCTGTTATAAATTATTAGAGGAGTAGAGGGCAGAATGGGATCTCTCACCGACACGTGCTGCAAGTTTATTGCATTCAACTCTTTCGTGTGTGTCTGATCTAAGGATAATCCACTTACAAAATACAGCTCATATTTTCAACACATTTTTCATGCGTTTGACAGTTTTCCAACACTGAGGACCTAAAAGACGATTGACTGTCATTAAGTCTTAAATGAAAAAATAAATTGCAACATGTTTATTTCCACCATTTACTGCTCATAACTAATGAGATGCCCGTGTACTACAGTTTTACAGTTCTGGGTACCAATATTCCAATGTAACTGTAGTTGTGTAGGTTTATTACTTTTGTAGTGGATTTGTTAGTAACATTAATTTTACTAAAAGCTTTACTTTCCATTTGTTTACCTGTAATATACTGGCATGTAGATATATACAAGGATGACACAGCACATTTTGCATGTGAGAAATACTATTGAGGTTTTTTAGGTAAAGAAAATTCTTACATAGACTAGGGGCCAAAAGAGCTGCTCCGACATCTATGTTTCAGATGTAATCAGATCACGAGTTTGAGACCTGGCAGAGACCAGGTATAGGGGTCAAATGACAATCCCATCTTGTGCTATGAATGCATTACACAGGACTGACCTGTGTTCTATAGCAAACAGAGCTCAGCTGCACTCATTGTACATGGGAAGAAGTTTAAACGCATGTTTATTAGAAAATAGAGTGGTTTTCAACTTTATAAAGAAATAAATGAGAAATAAAAAGCAGAATAACCCTTTAAGTTTATAGATTGAAGTAGCTGTGAAAATAGTACATTAATTGCTCCAACATAGGAGATCTTCTAATCATTCAAACTTTACATCCTCTTGTAGACTAGACTTAGGTTTTAATGCCATCTACTGAAAATATATCAAAATACTGAAAGGAGCAAAAGGCTATGATCATACACTATATGGGAGACCGTGGGAGTATTCCTGGGGGAACATGGAGTATTTCTTTTGGGGGGTATATTCCTCATGTCAAGAACCTACAATCTAGACTATTTTTTTAATCTCTTGATACACAGTAATCCAAAAGAAATAAAACATTTTACACCAATGAAGGTTTCTTGTGTAACAGTACAATGATACTTACATAATTAATTAGCCTGTAAATTACTTTTTCAATTAAACGTTTTCGCAGTATTAGTTCGGTTTCAGTTTCAATGTCACTTTCAATTTCCTTTAGGTACCAATTGACCAGGTCACTTTTTGTCAGATGGCAGTCTTCTTCAGCTGTAAAAATAAACTGCATCAGTTTATGTGAGGATGAGCCCATATGCCAAAAACCTCACCAACATGAAGCTTTAGAGAAAATTAGAAAAATGTTCATATGGATTGTTAAGGGTCATGAAGTTTCAGATAAACAGCAGTTTTAACAATTAAAAAATAGGTCAGTTTGCAGTAAAACTGCATGTTGCTTTGTTTTTCCATCACACAGAGGTTCCACTATGGCCAATCCCTGTGAACCCACCCTTTTTGAAAAACATTCCACCCCAAACCTCACTCCTGTTTTGTTTTTTTATATAATATTAAGTATTGGAAATATTTAACATGGAAACCAACATAAGAAACTTTGAAGTATACATATATCTGACACTGGTTTATGCCATTTTCTCCTTTTAAAACAAACATGTTTGAAAATAACCTTTCGGTTTAACTTACACTCTTCCATCTTTTGCATGTAGAAAACAAGCAAGTTAGAGATTTGTTTGTACTCTGTAAAAGACATTTTAAATTGAACACTTTGATCCGATTTCTCTTTGGTTTCTTCAGGTTTGTTTGTTTCCATAGCTTCTTCTATGTTATTGACGGTGGGGTTGTCTTCCTCCCCTATGGTAGATAATTATTAATAGTTATATTTTATAATTTGCAAGAGGAGTAAAAATTGGTTGGTGTGAAATTTGGGATATCCAGGAATATTTTTTCAAAAAACCTGGCTTTTTTCCACAGAAATAGCACAGCTCCTAAACATTTGCTGTGTCTTGAATGCACCTAATACAGACAACTAGATTTTATGATTTTTTTTTACAAACTCATACCCCTATCCATACGAAAAAGAATGAAGGGTCTAATCACTGAGGGTCTGACCGCTGGGATGCCCACTAGCCCCCCCCTCCAAATAAAAAAAAAAAAATAAAAAATCTAAATTCCCCTGAGAAACAAGTTAATTATGACCACTGGAGTTTATTATGTTGGAAATTGCTATGTGGCGGCAGCGCGGGGAAATTGCTAGGTGGGGAAATTACTATCTGGGGCAGTGTGGTTGAAATTACTATGTAGGGGCAGTGTGGGGCAAATTACTATGTAGGGGAAATTACTGTGTGGGGGCAAACTACTATCTGTGGGCAGTGTGGTGGAAATTGCTATATGGGGTGTTGCTATTGGAAAGGCACTGTAGGGGCAAGTCTATTATTTTTGGGGACACTATACAAGGATTATTGCCTGGAGCACAATATAGGGGGTTATTACTGGGGGCACTCTAGGGGACATTATAGCTGCTGTGGACACTATAGGAACTTTTGGGGTAATTTATCAAACTGTTGTAAAGCAGAACTGGCTTAGTTGCCCATAGCAGCCAATCAGGTTCCACCATTCATTTTTGACAGCTCTTTTGGAAATACAGTTCTACTTTACACCAGTTTGATAAATGACTCCAATTATGTCTATTAGGGTCACTATATTTTTTTCAGCAGTATAGTATCTGGGGCATTGGGGAGCACAATGGGCACAGTATTGAGTGGCAGCAGGATGACACTGTGGGGACACCAGGATGGGGAGGTTGATTGAAAAATTGAATAATCGAACGTGTCTGTTACAAACTGTAGAGACAAGATGTGGCTGAATTTGCCATGGTGGTCTGGGTCAAATGGAGAAGAGGAAAGAGAAGGTCTACATGACAGGAGATGTCACTGGATGTAAGAGGTATGTGGTGCTGTATTCTCCATTTCTTTTTTATTATAATTATATGCATTTTAAATTTGGCGACCAAGTTTTTCAGTTTAGGATGCAATTTGGGGTATTTTTTTTGTCTGAAGAGGTCATATGGCCTAGGAAGAAACTGGCGCTCATGAAGCACCGTAGCCTCTTCATATAAAAAATAAATAAAAATAAACTAAAATGGAGGGAGGGGCACCTGATTATGTAAGCCCCACAAAGTGACCTCAGAGCTGAACTGGGTGGTTTGTACTTTTTTTTTAAATAAAAAACATAGTGACTGAAATTTACCATTATTATGAAGTACAATGTGTCACAAGGAAACAACCTCAGAATGACTTTGACTTATCCAAGCATTCCAAAGTTATTACCACATAAAG
Organism: Bufo gargarizans; assembly: GCF_014858855.1. NCBI lineage: Eukaryota > Metazoa > Chordata > Amphibia > Anura > Bufonidae > Bufo > Bufo gargarizans. The sequence goes on from NC_058084.1 coordinate 222,516,921, forward strand.
TGACATGTCAAATAAAAAAAAAACGGCCTGGTACTTAAGTTGAAAAATGGCAGGGTCCTAGTAACATAGTAATGTGCCATATCATCAGTGTTGTCCCATAAAACAAACTAACATACAGAGATGGCCCAAACTATTCGCCGGCGAACATCGCTTGTTCGCCGCGGCGGGCCAACATATGTGATGTTCGGTCCGCCCCCTATACGTCATCATTGAGCAAACTTTGACCCTGTACCTCAGTCAGCAGACACATTCCAGTCAGTCAATCAGCATACCCTCCCTCCCAGACCCTTCCACCTCCTATCAAAAAGAAAGGACAGCATCCATCTTAGATTCATTCTGAAGCTGCAGTGTTAGTTAGAGCAGGTGCTGAATTAATAGGGAAATAGTTAGCTAGGCCAGTGTTCTGTGTCCACTCCAGTCCTCAAAGACTCCTCTGCTGTAAGAACAGTGCCCTGACAGCACCCCAAAAAGCCCTTCTTAGGGCTAGTACATCAGTCTGTGTGTATATATATATATATATATATATATATATATATATATATATATATATATAAAATATTTTACAGTTGCCTGCCAGCAGACCGTACTGTGCCCACTGCCCACCACTCCTCATATCTGGTGGCACAGTACCTTGCAGATACAAAAGTAAAAAAAAAAATGTATCTAATATAATTGCAGTTGCCTGCCAGTGTGTGTCAGGCCCACAGACTGTACTGTGCCCACTGCCAGTGCCCACCACTCATATCTGGTGGCACAGAACCTTGCAGATAAAGTAATACAATTTTTTTTATCTGTAATATAATTGCAGTTGCCTGCCAGTGTGTGTCAGGCCCATAAACTGTACTGTGCCCACCACTCATATCTGCCACTAAAGTCCTACGCATCGCTACAGCCCTTCGGGGTCCACCCTCAAAACGACTCAACCGACAGGTAGCAGACTACCTCGCCTTAACTGCAGATATCGACACACTGAGGAGCGATGAACCCCTTGACTACTGGGTGTGCAGGCTTGACCTGTGGACTGAGCTATCCCAATTTGCGATAGAACTTCTGGCCTGCCCCGCTTCCAGTGTCCTGTCAGAAAGGACCTTCAGCGCAGCAGGAGGTATTGTCACTGAGAAGAGAAGTCACCTAGATCAAAAAAGTCTAGATCACCTCACCTTTATTAAGATGAATGAGGAATTGATCGCGAAGGGACTGACCGTGGGTGATGCATTTGACTAAAAAAGGCCTGATGAGATGCCTTGGGCTAAAAATGGTCCACACGCTGCTGTATTTAATCTCTGCATGCCGAATGACTTACGTGACTTCTCCGCGACCAACTAGGGTTCAAGCCGCAATGTTTTCGTGCACTTTCTGCCTGGAAAACATCAATTTTTCCAGGCCACAACAATACCTAATTTTTCAGGCATGTGTACATGCCTCTGGTGCTGCACTGTGGCTGCAAAAAAAAAAAAAAAAAAAAAAGGCACATACATGTGTCAACCCCCCTGCGTGATAGTTATCTTGTTGTGGTCAAGGGGCTTGCGTATCACAATGAAGCGATCACCTCTGAGCATGTTGGCTATGTTGGCACACCCCAGATGATAAGGTCGTTGCTTCATTGTGAACAGACCAAAAGCGATCAGCTGGATAATTTTGCATAGAAAAAAAAAACAGTCATTTTCTTTGTGATCATCTAAGGTGATCATTAAAGCCTACAAGGCCAACAATGGGCCCACACTGCAGAATCATTGTTTTCTGGGTCACTTGACTGTCACTGAACTACCTCAGCACGACCATAGGCTTTGAAAAACTGCCATCACCTGCAATCTCCCAAACGTGCGCACGAGCACAGTCATCACTACACCAAGATTGACGCATAGAGGAATAAAATTATGTCATGAGTGTGTCAACTATTGACAACTCTTTGCAGTTGTCTAAAAATCTCTTTGATACATGTCCCCTTATAGGGGACGTAACAGGGATTAAACTGATAAGACTAGTACTACTTCACACACCACTCATATAGGGTGGCACAGTACATTGCACGGCGCACGCGCCGTGCCCCAGATTGTTAGTAAGAGGACCGACCAACCGTTTATTTCCATCTCCCGGTTCCTAAAATCTATTCCATACACCGGCCCCTTTTTTAAATAAAAATAAAAGTAAATGAAGAGAAAAAAAAAAAAAAAGGGACAGCCTCTGCGGAGCTGGGTATTTTTCAACCACGTTACTGAACACTCATGCGTCCTTTTGCGGAGGTGACAAACCTGGTCAGTCAAACCCAAGGCAACATCATCGACCTCATCCCAAATGCTTTTTTTCTGGAGCGTGCCCTGCGAAAAGTGCTGGATCAGGCCGTAGATGAGCATGAAGAGGAAGAATTGTGGTCACCATCACCACCAGAAGCAGCCTTGTCGTCAATTGCTGGACCTGCGGCAACGCAGAGAGGATTCTGAAGAGGAGTCAGAGGAGGAAGGTGGAAGACCAACCACAGAAGGCGTCCCAGGGGGCTTGTTGTCACCTTTTGGGGACCCTTAGTGTTGTACGTGGCTGGGTGGAGGAAGAGACCTTCAATGACATCAGTGAGGACAAGGAACGGGACATGGCTAGCTTGGTATCCAACCTTGTGCAAATGGGGAGTTTGCTGTTGTGCAAATGGACTGTTTGCGGTGCGTTAAACGGGGAGTTTGGTCCATCACAGTTTGGTCTGTCACTGTGAAGTGGGCGTAACCCTCACACTACCTGATCGATATAACATCATACCTGATGGTTTAAAGCACGTTATTCCAAACAATTTAGGAATGTTAGGTGATTTATGCCCTTTATAGATTAAAACCCGACTCTGCGTCAACTACGGAATTTTTCATCGGAGTTTTGCCATGGATCCCCCTCTGGCATGCCACAGTCCAGGTGTTAGTCCCCTTGAAACAACTTTTCCTTCACTATTGTGGCCAGAAAGAGTCCCTGTGGGTTTTAAAATTCGCCTGCCTATTGAAGTCTATGGCGGTTCGCCCGTTCCTGAACATTTGCGGAATTTCGTGTTCGCAAATGGAAAATTTTATGTTCGCGACATCTCTACTAACATAGTGTATAAGGCCGAAAAAATACATTTGTCCCTTCAGTTCGGCCTGTTATACTGCAAGTTGATCCAGAGGAAGTAAAAAAAAAATATATATATATATAAAAAACTGTGGGGTACAAGCCAATTTCCCCCATTTTAGTTAGAAAAATTCCTAATCAGGCAATCAGAATAACACCTTGAATCAACAACCCCTCTCTAGAAGCTATAGCCTGTAAAATTATTACACTCCAGAAATTCATCCAAGCCTCTCTTGAATTCTTTTATTGTACTCCCCATCACCACCTCCTCAGGCAGAGAGTTCCATAGTCTCACTGCTCTTACCGTAAAGAATCCTTTTCTACGTTTGTGTACAAACCTTCTTTCCTCCAGACACAGAGGGTGTCCCCTCGTCACAGTCCTGGGGATAAATAGATGATTGGAGAGATCCCTGTTCTGTCCCCTGATATATTTATACATAGTAATTAGATCTACCCTCAGTCGTCTTTTTTCTAAAGTGAATAACCCTAATGTTGATAATCTTTCAGGGAACTGTAGTTGCCCCATTCCAGTTATTACTTTAGTTTCCATCCTCTGAACCCTCTCCTGCTCTACTATGTCTGCCTTGTTCACAGGAGCCCAGAACTGTACACAATACTCCATGTGTGGTCTGACTAGTGATTTGTAAAGTGGTAGGACTATGTTCTCATCACGGGCATCTATGCCCCTTATGATGCAACCCATTATCTTATTGGCCTTGGCAGCAGCTGCCTGACACTGGTTTTTACTGCTTCGTTTGCGGTTTATTAAAATTCCTAGGTCCTTTTCCATGTCAGTGTTACCCAGTATTTTACTATTTAGTATGTACGGGTGATTTGCATTATTCCTTCCCATGTGCATAACTTTACATTTGCCAGTGTTAAACCTCATCTGCCACTTCTCTGCCCATGCCTCTAATCTATCCAGATTTACTTTTACATTCTGCATTTCATCTGACAGTTTATTTTCCTTAGTGAATACAGTGGAGAAAAAAATATTTCATAGCTTTGCCTTCTCCTTGTCACTCTCTGCAACTTCCCCCGCATTGCTCTGTAGAGGGCCGACACCTTCAGATTTATACTTTTTACCATTTATATAATTGAAGAATATTTTAGGGTTAGTTTTGCTCTCTTTGGCAATTAATCTCTCGGTCTCTAGTTTGGCGGCTTTTATTTGATTTTTACTCATACATTTATTGTCCTCCTCACACATCACTAATTCCAGTTCCCCAGTTTTATTAGTCCTGAAGGGGTTAATTATTAGTTCAGCAGAAAATGTTGCCATTTACAAAGAAAAAAAAATGCTAAAAACATTGATAATTTGACACCTTTTTTTCCCCCCAAATAAATAGCTCTGTAAAATGTGTGTGTGCCCATTACATTTTGGAATATAAAAATGGAATATAAACATACCTTCCATGTTCTTCTCATCTTCACCTGGATTGAAGCTAACATCCGGTGTATCCACACGGATTATTGATTTGTTCAGCAGCCTGAAGGCTTCTTTCACATGCTTTGGGTGAACCTGAAGTGTGAAAAGATACATGTCGAGCTTTTTGAACATCTGGTCCCATGTCAATGACAGAGGATGTACAGTATCTTATGAGCCACACTATCTTACATTGTATTTTAGATACAAATATGATGGTGGTGTATTATATGCAGTTTTTCTATATTTCAGGCTCAGCAATACCTTACCTCATCTGAGCAGTGCATGCGAGCCATGCTTTCAGACAATCTGATCAAACTTTCAAGCTGTCTGACTGTAATTCTCCATGCAGATTTTGTCACTCCACTACAATCACGCTGTCTAAGGCGGCGGTATTGTTCCACAATGAACTCTTCTGCTTCCTTTATGATCTTTATATTGCAAAAAACACCACATTTCACATGAACAGGACTAAAATAATTTAACAAATAACAGATATACGTATACAGTACATATATACACCCACACCAGAAAACCTCTGACACAACTATCCAAAACTACCAATATCACAGTAATAATCTAGAACATTAAAACTGCTGACAGGTGAAGTGAATAACATTGAAAGCTTCCCTAGGGGTAGGAAATAGATAAGATAGTGAACAGTCAGCTATCGAAAAATACATGTTTTTGAAGCAGGAACATTGGGCAAGGAAGGGTGCGAGACTTAAATGGTCAAACTTTGATGGCTATGTGACTGGGTCAGAACATAAAAAAAAAAAAAAAAAAAAAAAAAAAATTGGGTGTGCCTGGTATGCAGTACTCCATATATTTCATAACTGGGTCCACGGAAGAACAACAAATTGATAGGTGACCATATCAAGGTTGCACAAGGCTCAATGATTCACACCGAGAATGAAAGCTGGCCCAATCAATCACTCAAGTGCTACAGGAGCATAAACTGCTGGAGAAATTATTCCTGCATATAATATAAATGTACCAGAACATGCAGTTGCTGTGTATGGTGCCGTGCAGCTGCAGACTGGTCGCAGTGCCCACACAGATTGCTGCCCATCACAGAAATATTCTTGAAGGCAAGTAAAAACCCATCATTGAAATATACAAAAAACAAAAACGCACAATATTACTTCACATTAAAAACGGCATAAACAGCTTACATATGTTGGGTCTGTATGACTCATACACATAGCCAGGGGTCTTACTTTCTAGAATCTAGATGCCAGCTTAGGTCCCAAAACTAACCTTCATTAACCAGGAGTATTGCTCCAAAACAACCAACCCCCTAGGATTAGTCAGCTGTGAACGTCTGTCGCATTATGCCCATCACTTACAGAGCCTACAATCAGCAAGTGAGCATCAGAACTGGACCATAGAGCAATGCAACTACTTGGCCTGATTTGAAGAATCAGTTTCTTGTATATTGTATAGGATGCCTGGGTGCATAATTATCTTATCTCATTATCCTGTATACAATTAAGAGACCTTTCAATTATTGTTAAAGTGAAAAGCAAATACTAATAACTCACTTTTGGCTGGAATTGACGAGCAAACAGCAAATACCTCTGCACGTCTTCAATTGAATACACTCTCTCTATAGACTCCTCATTTCTTGCATGTAAATCAACAATCCTTCGTGCTATAGCATAGTCTGTTACCTAAACATGAAACCCAAACAAACAATGGGAAAAAAATGGGATGTCTAATGTATCCAGAATATATATATTTTTTCATTTATAGAAGAAAAGATGCTGAACCTACAAGCCTAGTTCTCCTCTTAGCTGAGAAGAGGAGATTATATTATCCCGTCTTGGTAATGCTCTGTGAACTAAATAACCTCTTCTCCAGGTTTATAGAATATACCTATGGCAATACATTGTAGCTAATCCCCAGGACATGAGATATTTGTCCTGGAAATGTATCTGATATTATTTCTAGATCAGCCTATTATATGTACTGTACTTCATAGCATAGTGTAACAAAATAGAATATACACTATATATAAAAAGCATTTTAATTATTATTATTTTTGTTCTAATTACACTACCCAAGAAATATCTGGGAGGAAAAGAAACACAATCTAACTGCATTTTTTTTTATTATGCTATAATTTGAGACATTCTATGTCATCAAATACTAAATAGCTCTTTAAATATCACAAATGTACACAGTCAACTTTCCAATCTGGGGTTATCTGTTCTAAAGAAGTTTCAGAGTCTGAAAATGTCAAATATTTTTATTTTATTTTTGTTTTAAAGTATTTACCTCATTGCATTCATCCACTAGAATAAAGAAAAGGTCAAATCTGGACATTATTGGAGCTGAAAGATTTACATTGTGCTTCAGTGACTTTGATCGTTCATATCTTCCACCAACAGGATTTGCTGCTGCCAAGATGGATGTACGAGCATTTAATGTGGCCTTACAACAAACAAAAAAAAAAAAAAAAGGTGGATATAGTCAGTTTGGAATGGTTTTTTAACCATATTACATAGAGTCTAGGTCAACAACATAAAATTCATTTTATATGAACATATTACAAAATTGCAAATACAATTTTAAATCAAGAAAATTATGATCACAGAGAAAAAGGGTAAAAATGGATGAGTGAATATCTAAAACAAAAATCACAACAGTAAGTTGGCTGTTTTAGATATACTGGGTAGTGATGAGCGGGAGGTGCCATATTCGATTTTGCGATATTTCGCGAATATTCAATTGAATATTCGTGTTATATTCGTCGAAATTGAATATTCGTAAATATTCCAATTATCGCGATTAATATGCGATTTAATTAATCGCGTATTGCGATTTTTTCCTTTTCTTAGGCAACGTTCCTATGACTAATTGACTATGGCTAGGCTATATGTGTATTTTACGAATATTCTTAATATTGCTCTAACTTCGTCTTTTAGAATATTCGTAATATTCTAAAAGACGAAGTTAGAGCAATATTACGAATTTTCATAAAATACACATATAGATTGTAATTTAGCTAATATAGTGCTATAATCTTTTTTTCTCAAATTTTTGTTGTCTCTGATGAACTTAAGTTTTGTAAAATATGTACACTATTAAAAAAATACTATATTAGTATATTAGCTAAATTACAATCTATATGTGTATTTTACGAATATTCTCAATATTGCTCTAACTTCGTCTTTTAGAATATTCGTTTTATTGCTCTAACTTCGTCTTTTAGAATATTACGAATATTCTAAAAGACGAAGTTAGAGCATTAAGAATATACGTAAAAAGTTGAAATCGCTATTTCAATTATTATAAGGTGAATTAATCAAATTGCAATTTCAACTTAGCACTGCTATATTCCATATTAGGCTAGAATAAACGAATATAGAATATAGCAGTGTAAAGTTGAAATCGCAATACGATTATTATAACTTGAAATAATCGAATTGCGATTTCAAGTTTTTACGTATATTCTTAATATTGCTCTAACTTCGTCTTTTAGAATATTACGAATATTCTAAAAGACGAAGTTAGAGCAATATTAAGAATATACGTAAAAAGTCGAAATCGCAATTCGATTATTAAAACTTGAATTAATCGGACTGCGATTACAACTTATCACTGCTATATTACATATTAGGCTAGAATGAACGAATATGGAATATAGCAGTGTTAAGTTGAAATCGCAATTCTATTATTATAACTTGAATTAATCGAATCCCGATTTCAGCGTAATTCTCAAATCCGACAGTACATTCTAGTATATGGAGACGTTCCCATGGTGATGGGGACGCTCCATGAGCACGGAAGTCGGCAGAAGCAGCAACGGGCACTGACTGGAGCAGTAAAAAAAATAAAAATCGAATATTCGATTTAGCAAATATATAGAACGATACTCTAAATATTCGCGAAATCTCGAAATTGCGATATTCGAGAAAAAAAAATTGCAATTCGAATATTCGCGCTCAACACTAATACTGGGACAATAAGCCTCAAAACATTCTAACACCACTAGAAATCTACAAAATAAGACTACAGTAACTTATTTAAATCAGATTCACTTTCTTGAGTCATATATTGAAAGTGCTTTTTTTAACAGTTTCAGCCATACTTTAAAGTCAACGTCCACTTAACACCATGTAGTTTTTATCTCCAAACTTCTGTCCTGACCAGTTTTACAACATACTTTAAAAGGATTAGAGCTCCATTTTTATGTTAGAGCTCCAAATCCACCTCTTCCTTTCACACGGCCATAGAGGTGGAAAGAACCTATCAAGCAGGTACAGAGTTAAAAAATCATGCAGTATGCACGAACATGACAAAGAATGGAGGACAGTATCCAGAGCTTTAATCATTCCATTTTCTACAAGTCTATATAAATGATAGTAAAGGTACCATCTAGAGATGAGTGAATCAAATTTGTTGTCTTCAGTTTCTACCTAATCCTACATTTTTGCAATTTGTTTCATAGAGATCATTCAAATGGCAATCTGACAGATCAAAAGACTTTAGAAAGCATCTGCCAAAGAGAATTTTTGGACTTTTTAATGGAAAGAAAAGCAAATAAATAAACATCTGACAGTGTAGCCTGTCTAGACAGGCTTATTGTTACCACCCACCACCGCCCATTTACCCACAGCTATATCACCTTGACATTACTAATGCTGCCTATGCATTAAAGAGCTTGAGAGGGGTTGGATACAGTCCTAGGAGACCTCAGAGTGCCATATATGACTTTTCAGGGCAGCTGGGGCACATTCTATTCGGGTAAAAAAAAAAAAAAAATCCAAATTGAATCTGAGGGCCAATACGCTCCTCTCTAGTGCCATCATATTAGTTAGCTGTGTACAAGTGCAGTGACAATCATAATGGCTGACTGATTAAGTCATGAAGATGCATATTTTATGATTATTGCACTCTGTACCAACAAATGTTTTTGATATGATACAATTTTGACTGCAATTGAGTTCAGGGGGGGTATAGGTCTACCAGTCATTTCCTTTTCATGAGAGCTGCAAGCAACCAGAACACTTGCAGCATTTTTCTTCATAGCTGGCTGTATGGAAGTCAATGTACTTGAGCTCTATGAAACCATTATAAGCATATATTATGAAATGCTCATAATTTTGGAACAGTTTAGAAAAAAAAGGGAGTTCAAAAAGTGTTCATAAAAATAACAATTATTTCTGCACGTCTTGTTCCTTATGTAATGCCAGCATATTCTGCATTATTGAACAGGGAATATCTGTTGCATCAGTTTCCATGGACGCAAATTTCGTGATTGTGGAATGCTGGCTTACAAAAATGAATTTCCACAAGTGCATTTAATCTAACTTGAAAAATACACTGTTAGAGTCTGATCGATTATTTTTAATATTCTCTCTGAACCGCACATCAAGAGTATTTCCCAATGCATACCTTTGTAAAAGGGAGAGGTTGGCTTTGACTGCAATTTTAAAGAGAACTTGTCACTAGTGATGAGCGAACTTCTGTTTTAAGTTCGGCATCTAAAGTTCGGCTTCCGGTTAGCGGAGAATCCCGATATCGATTCAGAATTCCGTTGTGGTCCGTGGTAGCGGAATCAATTATTGATTCCGCTACCACGGACCACAACGTTATTCGGAATCCATATCGGGATTCTCCGCTAACCGGAAGCCGAACTTTAGACGCCGAACTTAAAACAGAAGTTCGCTCATCACTACTTGTCACCACAAAATGAAGTGCAATCTGAAAGTACAATGTTACAGAGCAGAAGCTGAGCAGATTGATGTACATTTGTGAGACAAGATTCAGTAAAACCCCTAATGTATTAATTTATATCAGTTTTTTTTTTTCGCTTCCTGTAAAAAGCTACAGGGGGTGGTGTTATCATTCGACTCAGCTCCTCCTTCTCTATAATATGGTGCTTCTAGAATGCATTGCATTTTGTGGTGACAGGACCTCTTTAAAAATAACTTGTACTGTTTTCTACTGAAGCCATCTTTATAGGAAACAGCAGACTTAATGTACAAAAAAAAAAAATACGCAGAGGCACTGGCCAACTTTATGTCGTCATCTGCTGGGTCCATGGAAGACTATGGATATGTTTTATATATGTACTGTAAGCTTTCCCTGTGCATACACCAAACATTTTCTTCACAACAAGTGTGAACAGAACCTAAGAGAGGAAACATTGCAGTCTGTTATTTTAGTCTGACATCACATATGTCAATGCACCCTGCATCCTGCTGTATTAGCTGTAACAGTAGTTTGTCACCGTTATTAGAGCTGAGTGAAGTTTTGTAGAATTTGATTTGGCTGCTTCGCTGAATTTTACAAAAAAGATAAAAAATAAAATATTAAAAAATCACAACATTAGCCAACCCCCCTTTCCTCCCCATTGTACCCCTCAGATGCCATGTTCATAGCTGATCACAGCATCTCATAGGAATACTAAAGTGTAAAATTGAAAAAAAAACGATTCATGTTTGTGATGGGCCACCCACTGCCATCTTGCTTGAAGGTCTGGCGCGAAATTAACACCGGCCGGCGTGGTGACATCAAACCCTAGAAATTCAGCTACATTGAGAATCAAGTTTTTTCTGAAATTCAGATTGAAGTCCAGGAGGAGGCAGAGCTTTCTAGTGACAGTGCTATAAGAATCTGCTCTACAGTAGACAACAGAGACTACCGAGACTCTACTAAGAGGGCAATCTAGAGAAGGCTGTGGATAGAAGAGTCTATGACAAGACTGCTAGAACTGGTGGGACTTCTCACTAGTATGTGGCAGGCTATAACCGAGGACAGACTGCTGGTTGTCATGAATCGGAGACTCATAACAAGCCTCTGCGACATCAGGCATGACCGAAATACCAGAGACAATTGAAACACAGGAAACCCCAATGTACTGCTACAGAGCAGCAGGAAGACTAACTGTGCCACCGACTAGCCATACTCCGGAGGGGCGCAACTAAGTAACTACCTAGACTTCATTAGAGCCTCAGATGGTGAGGATAGATTAGCAGTCGGTAGTTGCCAGGTACGACTCCAGAGCATAAACCAGCCAGTGGCAGCAGGAAACAAACTAGAAGGTACCAAAAGGTACCTGCAGTACATTAAGCAGGCAAAGACAGGCAATACAATTCAGAATAAAGATAATAACATAACCCAGGCATAGCAAGAACAGAAACTAGACAGACAGACATGACAAAGACAGACTGGGCATTCCCCCTCCGGGGAACACAGGAATCCACTTCCACGAGCAGCAGCAGTAAGGCACTGCAAGACAGATAGAACAGAACACTAGGAGCAGTGAGGACTACCACAGACATGAGCAGAACAGGCAAGGAAAGACATAAACAGGAACAGACGCAGATACGCTCTGCTAGGCACACGGACGCAAATACAGATTGAGACCAAACCAGGCAAAACAAAACATAGCAACTAAACGGAAACATCAATGCAGAACAAGGAATACCACACAAACATGGACAGACATGAACGGCAGCAGGGACCCCAAGGGTCAGTAGCAAGGGGCAAACACATCATAACCAGGAACAAAACAAAAGACTGACCAAAAAACTCCACTCTCACAGGCACAATAGCCAGATATTGAGCGCACCTGCAAGGACACACCCACGGAACCTCAGAGGGGAGTTAACCCTTTCAGAACCAAATGGGAGGTACTGAAGGGTTCTATTACAGTCCAAAGCCTATTTCTATATAAGCTTATATTTCATCATGATCTATACATTAATACATTACGCACACAGGAACACGTAGCGGTCAAAGTTCTTGAAAAGCTGCTACTAAGAGGTTTTGCTCACATATAATATATAGCCTTGGACTCTAATAAACAATAAGATAACTTAAATGCATAGCTGACTAAGATGCGTGTTACTGGTTAACTTAAACATCATGTCATTTTGGACTATATATGTCTCATGAGATCAATAAAACTCAGAGTGATTTTGAACTGCACAGAAGTGTGTCGTGCTTCATTATCTCTCTCTCTAGCGCTAGATAAGAATCAAACCAAGCTGAAAACTGAAGTCTTGTACCAGGGGTACACATAAGGGGGAACGTAAAGAATTTTCCTTACAACTTGGGGTCTCGTCCGGGATTGGGAAGGTCATCCTCAGGTTTGGTGAGAAGAGACACCGATTTTTTGTCCTCGGGCCATTCCGGGGGCACTGGCCACATCTCAATTCAAGTAAGTACATAAGGGACCCTTAGATAGACTTCGAGTAAAGTACTGTTTCAGGGATACAGTAAGCATAACTCAGGGAGTTTTTGCTTTAGGGCTCAGGGAAGTCCAGTAACAAGAAAAATGCACTTCAGAGGGCTCAGGGAGCCCCGTAAAAGATCTGTTCAGGGAACAGAAGGTTTTTCAGCTTGATTTGATTCTTAAAAATATAATTGTAGAAGTTTTGCATGATAAGTTGTTTTGTCTAAAAACAGTTATATAAGGGGAAGTGACAGGCTGGGTCGTAAGTATACAGCTGTCGTCCCAAGACTAACATTCTGTTTTGTTTTTTGCTATTACTGTTTTGAATTCTTTTTGTAAGAAAATAAGTTTTGATAATGGATAGTAAAACATCTAAGATAGAATACCCTAAACCAGAACCTGGAGAAACATGTAAACAATATGTTGCCCGAGTCAGTCCTACAAAATATTACCTTGTTAACTCATGGGTAGATAATTTGGCAGGGTGGACGGAGGCAATGGAAGCGGTAGACTCCTTTCCCAGGGAAGGAGACAATAGCATATATCACATGGACATGGTCAAGGGTCTATGCTTAGACGACACTGCCGCCTGGCCGTATTTTGAACCTGACCCTTCATGGGATATGGATTATATGCAGAAAATAAAAGAGAAGGACATATGATAGAGGTATTTAAACAAAAGTCTTCACTCCCAGTAGCTGTAGCATGTAAGCAAAAACCCTCAGAAAGCGTTACTGATTTCTGGAGGAGATTTATGGATTTGCTGGAAATTGGAGGCAGGGCTACCGGTTCTCCAGAATGACAGTCTAATTATTTCCATATTTAATAACAATCTGATAGACTAATGCTTACAGTAAAACAGAACGTCTCCACGTGGACTTCAGACAGCATCAGTTAATGGATAAGTATTGTATGTATCTAGTGTGAGCTATAGAGATCCACTTCCCCCGCCTTCACACAAACACATTCCTGAGATAAGGGAAGCGGGCAGGACATCATGCAGAGTAAGTGATGTGTAATACATTATACAAGACGAAGAATTGTTCGGTCATTTTCTTTTCCAAGCAGTGTAATGTGGGAATCCAGCGTTTAACAAAATGACTGTATGATTATAACATGTATATTGTCTTCTTATAAGAGTTGATTAATCACAGAGTGAAAACCAGAAGACATTGGAAAACGCAGCAACATACTGTATTAGCAATTCTGGGTGTGGTGTGGATATCTGTTTCCAGGAAAGCTGTGTTTGTCTGTGCTGCAAGTTTTGGAATGAAACAAAGAAAGAAATTGTTTGACTGTGTTGGAGGATACATGATTCAGTGGAATGTGAATGGGTGTGGCTTTTAGTTGTAGTGGAGTTAAAAATATAAGAGCAGAGCCGTGTGTGCAATTCAGTTTTTATGTGTGAGGGCAAGGTTATGAGCGGTTTGTGAAATGAGTACATGAAAAATATGTATGGAATACGGTATTTGTTTTCATATAATATGCACATTGAGAATTTTTTTTTTTTTCTTGGAAGTTTTTGGGTTTTATTGGTGCCAACAGCATTGATCAAGCTGTACATGTTTTTATTGAAGTCAATGAAAAGTTTTTATGGGCCCTTTGTGTGTTCATGTCTGTATTGTCAAATCTGTTTGTTTCAATGTTTGCAGTTACGTGTTACATGTTAAGTGTTGTGCTTAACATCTGAGCTCTGTTCTTATGGGCAGCTGGCACATTACTAACAGACAGAAGGATGACCGCAGCATCCGACTAAAAGGGGTGACTAAAGAGTGGGTGGAAAGAGAATCTGAGCCTTCTATGTGAATTAATGGGGTTTTGATAAAACCTTTCAAAACTGACTCACTACCACTCAAAACCATGGACAGGGAATACATCACAGATCATGTATTTAGCATTATACTAGATTGCCCAGTCAGTCTGTTAGGGAGGGATTTGTTCATTAAGCTTGACTTGCAGGTATTAGCAAAGAATCAGGGCATAAGAGTACACTCAGGTCTCATTCCAATCTCTACACCAGGGCCACTGATTCTTGCAAACATGCAGGACCACCCAGAACTTAACAACATTAATCCTGCATTCATAGATTGCACACCTTACATAGCTACTGTGAAACCAGGTGTTATCTCAGTATATCAGAAACTATACCCGCTGTCAAAAAAAGAGGAACTTGATGGACTTAGACCAATGATAAAAGAATTCCTACAAAAGGGAATCCTGGAAGAGGCGATTTCACTGAATCCAGTGACAAAGGCAGATGGTACTATCTGCTTTGTACAGGATTTAAGGGCCATCAACAACATCATTGTGCCTATAGCCCCTGTTGTACCTGATGTCACTTAATTATTATCTGCCATTCCTGCAGACTGTTTGGTTCAGTGTGATAGATCTGAAAAATGCATTCTTTTCTATCCCAGTTGATAAGATAACCAGACTACTTTTTGCTTTTTCCTTTGACGGACGACAACTGACCTGGTGCAGAATGCCCCAGGGATATGCTGATTCACCTGTAGTGTACAGCATGGTCCTCCAAGCCACGTTAAAACCATGGTACCCCCCCCCCCCCAAGGTTCTATGCTGCTGCAATATGTCGATGATTTGTTACTGTGTAGCTTGTCAGCGGAGGCCAGCATTCAGGATGGTTTATCACTGTTATAATGATTGTCAGGATGTGGTCACAAAGTGACACTTGAGAAAATGCAATGGTGTAAAATGCAGGTTGAATACTTAGGCTTTGTCCTCACAAAAGGTGAAAGGAGAATCAGCGCAGAAAGAGTCCAGTCTATTGCGGGTCTGGTCACCCCGCACGCCAAGAAAGAAAGAAATGTTGTCTTTCAATGGTATGATAAACTACTGTAGACAATGGATTCCTGATTGCTCCTATTTATGACAATGTTTTGAGGCAAGCCACTCTGGACGAAAATCCAGATTTTATTGAAAGGTCTTCTGAAATGTACAATGCATTTGATTATCTGAAATGTTTACTCATGTCGAGTCCAGGGCTGGACCTCCCTGACTATAATATGCCCTTCCACATGTTTGCACTCCAAAATTGTAAAACCATGGCGGGTTTACTGACAAGAAAACAGAGGCATGTTGCGTCCTTGTGTATTTTTCTCAAAGGTAATGCCCACCCCTGTTCAAGGGATGCCGGCATGTCTGTGTTGTCTTGCAGCCTGTGCTATGATGGTAGAGTTGGCAACTCCTTTCACAATGTGACATTACACCATTTTGCACACCACTCATGATGTTGTAGGCCTACTCAAGGACATCCACACTCAACACAGCAGGCAGCTGAGCTCATGGCACTCACTAGAGCATGTATTCTACATACTGATAGACCTGTAACCATCTATACTGAGAGTAGGTGCACACATGGGGTAGTGTGGGACCGTGGTATGATTTGGCAGAGGAGAGGATTTACGGCAACAGATGGTAAGGATCATGTCTCACAGGGCAATGCGCTGACAGATAGGGTGGCGAAATGAGTGGCCAAATGCAACCCCTGAGATGTTGCAAATACTTACTGATCTTCAGTGGTATGCCACTGAACAGGAACAGCATGACTGGTGTTATCCAGTATTGCAGAAAAATCCTAAGATAGAATTAGAATTAGTCTGAAAAGAGGGGAAGTTATGCATTCCCCCAACACAGTGCTTCCATCTTAATAGCACATTTGCACAGAGTAGGACATAACAGCATTGAAATCTTTATGGGTAGGCCCTTTCCAACTCCTTGGGCAAGTCACCCCCTAGTGGTACAGGAAGGCAACAGACCAGATTTGGGAAGACTATGTCAGCAAATTAATACAGGTACTTAACAATACTGAGGAAAAAAGTTGCTTGTAAGTCTCCCTCTTTTCCACAGGAACCCACCCACCCATACAGGATAGGGGATGAGGTGGTGGTCGAAACACTGAAGAAAGGAAGAGCTCAAGGTGATTTCATATATGGCCCACCTACTACCATGGTTGCAGTAACCAGAACAGCTGTGCTGACTGAACAATCTCCAATTTGGATCCACGCCACCCGAGTGAAGCTTGTGAGAGAAAGAGAGGAGGCAGGAAACGGAGGCAGACAGCCCTGGCCTTGAAGAAGGACGAGAGGTACTAACGGAGGCAGACAGCCTTGTCCTCGAAGAAGATAAATACCTTGAGATGGCTGAAATGTAGTGCCTTGATAATTGCAGTCCCCACCCCAGTAGATGTATGGACGGGGCTCCAACGTTCCCAAGCGAATGACACAGATTTACAGGATAATGATGTTAAATATGGATATGTAAATCCTTATCATGCTCGTTATGACTGTCCTATATATAAGACTCTACAAAGTAATATGATAGAAATAATCACAGGTCTTGTTACAGCGGCAGAAATATGTTATAATGTGATGAGACATTATTGCCTCCCTGCATACAAGCAAAAATGCAGAACAAGACTAAGCCAAATATTTGTGATAGAGATCTAGGTAACTGTAAAAATATAGTATCAGAAAAGAATATGCAATATAATATTACAAAAATAGTACCATCCCTAGACAAACATGTACCTCTACCAACAGGATGGTTATTGGCCTGTGGAAATACTAGTTACACGTACATACCAGCCAATATTACAGAGGGACCCTGTACAATAGCTAGGTTGACATTAGCAATGATACCACTAGTCCCAGCAATGCAGACGCGACACACAAGAGACACTTCCCTACAGTTACCAGAAAATTGTGATTATAATGTGAATCTCCTCTCTAGAGCAGAATACATGAGTTAAGGGGGTATCTTTGATAGGGGTACCAGGGTTGGCCATATATAACCACAGGACAATATCAAAACTTGCCTGTTGTATGATACAACAGATAAATGTCACTAGTGCAGTTCTGCAAGATATTCTGCTGGATATACAATCATATGAAAAATCTATCTTGCAGAATAGGGCAACTATTGATTATTTATTGCTCCAACATGGTATAGGATGCTCAGCGTTCCAGGGATGTGTTGTTTCAATTTATCAGATCACTCCAGTGGAATAAAAGATAAAATAGGCCAATTAGAAGAGATGATAAAACATATAAAACAAGATGTTGACCAAGGTTGGTAGGACTGGCTTTTTGACTGGATACCTGACTTTGGTCAAATAAGGTATGTCCTAGGAGTGGTACTCGCCGTGATCGCTGCAATAGTGTGTCTCTGCTGTTGTCTACAGTGTGTGCCCTCCCTTCTTACCATATGTAAAAATGTGGCCGAAAGAGGGGTACTCTCAACATTCCTCTATACTCGGGTAGAGGTAGAAGAGGCAAACACAACCTTAAAGCCTGAGGATTATACTCCTGAAGGGTATATGGAATATCTAAAGGCTTACAAGCAAACTAAGGAAGAACTAGAAAGGAACAAAATGAAAAACCCACATTATATAGATATATGTAAATGGGTTTTAAAGAGGATTGAAGGGTTCTATTACAGTCCAAAGCCTATTTTTATATAAGCTTATATTTCATCATGATCTATACATTAATACATTACGCACACAGGAACACGTAGCGGTCAAAGTTCTTGAAAAGCTGCTACTAAGAGGTTTTGCTCACATATCATATATAGCCTTGTACTCTAATAAACGATAAGATAACTTAAATGCGTAGCTGACTAAGACGCGTGTTACTGGTTAACTTAAACATCATGTCATTTTGGACTATATATGTCTCATGAGATCAATAAAACTCAGAGTGATTTTGAACTGCACAGAAGTGTGTCGTGCTTCATTATCTCTCTCTCTCTAGCGCTAGATAAGAATCAAACCAAGCTGAAAACTGAAGTCTTGTACCAGGGGTACACATAAGGGGGAATGTAAAGAATATTCCTTACAGGTACTACAAGCAGGTCAGAGAAAACAAGCAGCAGTACCAAAAACTGCAGTACTGGATGTTGCTAATAGCAACCGTCCAGAAATACCCTCTAGGAGATCATACTCAAGATGAGAGAAAAGTACATTGATTGCGCACACCACCGAACAGTCACCAGCACGCAGCGCTGAGCAACCAGCCTACACAGGCGGCAGTCTGCCGCCGTAAGCTCGGGAACGTGCAGCCAGCCGACACGACAACACAGTCAGAGGGAGGCAACACGTAACATTGGTATTTGCAGATGCTGGTATTGTGACATAGTATTGCCCATATACAATATACTAGCTTCATTGCAAATGAAAAGTTATGCAGAACCTTCCACCAGCCTGGTTCCTATGCTCATATTACACTGCTTGTGCAACCTATTTTTCCCCAATTTCCATTGAAAATACAAATGTTGATTGATATATTTGAAGAGGCCCTGTCACCATATTAAAAAAAAATTTAACAATTTACAGGCTTCCTTGATCATATTTTATCTGTCAGTACCCCCACCTTCTTCAGATATAGACCACTGAACTTATGGTGCCCAATGATTTCAATTACTTACCGGTAATTGGTTTTTCCTCTAGCCCCCACAGCGGCACGACAGGAGGGAGGATTCCCCGCCTCCCCAGGGACAGGAAACAACGTGGAGATCTTTAAATACTCCCCCAACATGCGATAATATTAATCTTTATGTGTTATTGAAATTAGACAAGGATACTTTCCAAGAAATGACAAAAAAAACTTTTTTTTTAAACAAAAAAGTTTGAATAACTTCTGGGTGGGAAATTCCCTGTGCTGCGGTGGAAGCTAGAGGAAAAACAATTACCGGTAAGTAATTTAAATCTTTCCAAATGCCCCCCCCCCCCCCCCCCAGTGGCACGGCAGGAGGAATAACAGAGGAACCCTATATCGGGGGGGGGGGGGGGGCGAGCAAATGATAACTCCCTGTTATTTAACACTTCTAACTGGTAATGTCTAAAGAAAGTGGAAGGTGACGACCAGGTGGCTGCCTGGCAAATCGGAACATCCGCTTATTCAGATCGGGTTGAGTGGGCCTTCAGGCCCGCCAGAGGAGGATCCTCTTTTAAGTCATAACAAGTCAAGATTGCAGATCTGATCCATCGACTAACAGATGTTTTGCTTGCCATGTTCCCCTTATTTGGACCTGCAAATTGAATAAACAGTCTCTCCGTTTTTCTGAGATCTTCTGTAGTCTTTAGGTAGGCAAGTACCGCTCTTCTCACATCCAGGTTATGGAACAGTCTTTTCTCTTGACTGCCTGATGGGGACCCAAAGGAAGGGAAGGACACTTCCTGTAGACAGTGGAACTTAGAGACCACCTTAGGCAAAAAAAAGAGGGAGAATGTTTCAGTACTTTCCTATCATCCTTGATGGATAGGTAGGGAGGTCTGCACGAAAAGGCCTGGATTTCCCCCCACCCTTCTAGCCGTGGTGATAGCTATTAAGAAAACCGTCTTAAAGGTAAGTAACTTTAGTGATATTTCAGCTAAGGGCTCAAAAGTCCTGATAAAGGCAGCCAATACTAGATTCAAGTCCCAAGGGGGGACTATTGGTTGTTTTCTTCGAGCCCCTTTCACAAATTTTTTAAGGTCTACCTATGCCAATTGTATATCAAGTAAGGCACTCAAAGCCGATGTGTGGACCTTTATAGTGCTGACTCTTAGCCCCTTCTGTAGTCCTGACTGGAGAAAATCTCGGACCTTAGTGATTACAAGGGGACCTCTGGTATCACCACCTGTACATTTTCTGAAAGACTGCCAGATTCTGTCATGAATCTTAGATGTCACCTTTTTGCTGCTGTAAAGAATTGTGGAAATTACCGCGTCCGAGAGGCCCTTTTCCTTTAATATCTCCCGCTCAGTCTCCATGCTGCTAATTGAAGTTGCATTGTCCTGGGATGCCATACTGGGCCTTGATGAAGGAGATCCGGGATGTCTGGTAGTAGCCACATGTCTCCTGCTGACATCCTCACTAGGAGAGGAAACCACAATCTCTTGGGCCAGTAAGGTGCAATTAGGATCAGCCTGTGGTTCTCCTGTAGCACCTTTTGCAGCACTCTGGGGATTAACGCAAAAGGAGGGAAGGCATACAAGTTCACTTTTGGCCATGGGTGGGAGAGAGAGTCCACGATGAGTGGGTGATCTGTATAGGCTAGAGAGCCAAACTTTTCTGTTTGTCTGTTTTGACGCGTGGCGAACAGATCTACTTCTGGAAGGAACCATCTTTGTGTTATCTGATGGAATATTCTTGGGTTTAAGGACCATTCCCCTTCCTTTAAGACATCCCTGCTGAGAAAGTCCGCGACTGTGTTGTCTTCTCCCCTTATGTGAACCGCTGATATTGACAGTATGCTCCTTTCTGCCCACTGGAAAATTTATCTTGTGACCTTCGCTAAGGATGGGCTTCTTGTGCCTCCCTGCCTGTTCAGATAGGCCACAGCTGTGGTATTGTCTGAGAGTATTCTTATTTCTTTTCCGCAGATCTGAGTGAAGGGCCTTCAAGGCTTCCCAGACTGCGGTTAACTCCTTCAGGTTGGAAGAGGCTAGGTTTAGATGTGCTTGCCAGCCACCCTGTACTACGGATCTGTCTGTAAAGGCTCCTCAGCCGTTTTTGCTGGCATCTGTAGTAATAGTGACTACATTTGTTTGTTGCCACGGAACGCCTGTGTTTAGATTCTTGTTGATAAACCACCAATTTAAGGAATCTCCTACATACTGAGGGACTTTTAACTTCAGCTATAGTGAAGCTATGCTCTTTTTCCACCTTCTGAGCATGAACGACTGAAGAGTTAGCGAGTGAGCCTGGGCCCACTTCACTGCTGGGATAGTTGAGGACATCAGACCCAAGATTTCCATTATTGACCCGATTGTCAATCTCGATCTGCTGTGGAATAGAGTACATTCCTGCTTGATAGTTTGAATTTTCTCTTGGACGGAGGTCTGATTTTTCCATATTTATTAGCCATCGCAGATCAGTTAGGTTGTGTTTCACTAACTGTGTTTTAACAGAAGACTCTCTGATCCTGCTGCTATCAGGAAGTCGTCTAAGTAAGGGACAACTAATATACCTTTTAGATGAAGGTCTGCCATCACCTCTGCCATCACTTTGGAGAAGACCCTTGCTGTGGACGTAATGAAGAAAGGAAGGACTTGGAATTGAAAATGGTGTACTACCGAGTTTTGTTGTACTGCAAATCTGAGGAATCTCTGGTGTTCTCTGCAGATTGGAATATGGTAGTACGCGTCAGTGAGATCTAGGGTTGCCATAAAGATGTTTTTTTTTAATAGATTTATCGTGGATTTTATGCTCTCCATCTTGAAGCGTTTATAAAGTAGATGTTGGTTCAGTCCTTTTAAGTTTATAATGGCTCTGTACGAGCAGTTTGGTTTTCGGACTAGAAATATAGGAGAATAATAACCTGTTCCTTGCTCTTCTGGGGGAACTAACACTATAGCTTCCTTTTGTAAAAGGATCTTTATCTGATCTAAGATTAACGATTGAACTGGATTGGCTTTTTTATTAATGTGAAACACATCCTTGGGAAGAGAGGAGAAATACCAGTTTTAGGCCTGATGAGACTACGTCCAACACCCAAGGGGAATTGGAAATATTCTCCCAGGCTAGGAGGAAATATTTTAGCCTTCCTCCTACCTTGCTTCTGGCGCCATTGTTTTTATGACTTTTGGGAGGAGTCTGAGGGGTTGAACAAAAAAAAAAAAAAAAAACCTCTCCTTCCTCTTCCCGAACGCCACCGGGAAGAAAAATCTTTTGTTTTCTGGTCTTGTCTGCCCCAAGATGTAGGAAAAAAGTCTTTGACGAAAATTCCTTTCTTCAGAGGGAAATACCTTCTTTTTGTCTGTGGCTTTTTCTAGGATGTCATCCAGGACTGACCTGAACACCCTATCACCTTCGCAGGGGATGCCGCAAAGCTTGTTTTTTAGATGCCGCATCACCTGACCAAGACCTAAGCCACACCGCCCTTCTGGTGGAATTTGAGAGGGCTGCTGATCTGACTACTAGTTTTTTAGAGTCGACCGAAGCATCAGCAAAAAAAAATTGCCGCCTGCTTAAGTACTGGCAGCGATGCTAAAATAGCCTCTCTAGGGGTTCCTGTTACTAGGTGTTCTTCTAGCTGATTTAACCAGATGGACATGGACCTGGCTGTATAGGTTGAGGCTACGCTAGGTCTAAGGATGGACATGGAAGCCTCCCAGGATTTTTAGTAGGGCCTCCCTTCTCTTATCTATAGAGTCTTTTAGGGGACCTGTTGTTGTGGACATTTTATTAGGATGTGTATTTAATATATTGTGTATTGTCATTATGTCTCTCAGTGTCAGGGTAAACTATTGGAGTGGATATCTTCCCGTGTATGTCCTGTCACAGCTGCTGGGCGCAGGGGTCTCCATCGGCGAATGGTCCATGTGCTAAGCACTGGGATGTGGGGGACTGATGTGTTCAGCAGAGCAGTGTTTTGTTGGCTCATGTATTGCCGCCGGCTAGGGCCCCCACGCAAGACTCGGATTTATTGGCTTGGCGTGGATGCATTTGTTAAGAGAACAATATAAACGAAAGGAACATGCATTTGTTGTCTCTAGTGCGCCTGATCAGCCGCTGGAGATAATGACGCTGTACTGTAAATAAACCTGCATGTGGATCATAGTAACTTTATCTGGCATTGATCACTGAGCAAGACTGGATAAAGTTTGCGCCAGTGGAAATGGGAGATTATTGTATACATGTGTTTGTTAGCTGGCTAGGTTATTCTAAATGATGGTGTCTTGTCTTCCTATGTCATCACTTCCTGTATGTCATCACTTCCTGCATCCTTGTCTTGGGCCAGCTCCTTTTACACCTTTTGTTAGTAAATAAAAGTGAACACACTGAGCAAGTCGGGGAGAGTGCTCAGCAAGAATTCAATCAAGATGGTAGCACCTGGGTCTGTCGCTAACTGCAGCTAAGGAAGAATGGATTTATCTTTTTCCCTACACAAACTTTGATGCAAGCTGATTACAACTATTAATTTTTCTACAACACTGTTGTGCTTTTCCATAAGGTTAAACAGTTATATTTACTTATTTTAGTTATAATGGGTATTCATTGCCTTTAAGAGCAATGTTGATTTATATTCACTGTTTTGTATGAAGTTTCATGTAGGCCAAAGTAATTCCATGAGAATATTACGGTGCTGTTCAAAAGCTAGTGTTATTGTAACAATATATTATACATTTAGAAAGTTAGAAGATACACCGCACCTGCAGATTCTGAGGCTTCATTGTTTTTCCTATCTGGACATAAATTCCACAGTGTGAGAATTGTCTAGATGTTCCTCAAAGTATACATTCATGTATCAAAGTTTGTCCTACGGCCCTAAGACAAGTCCTCCAGATGTCAGAGGTGTAAAGTATTGAAAATATCAGGCATGTATGAGTTAACATTTAATGGTATGATGCTTATTGCTTATACAACAGTGCCACCTAGATATGAGCAGTTATTACTACATCAGTAGCAAAAGTGCATTCTGGGTAGTATTATGACATCATGCTCCTCATCAATGCACACACCCATCCAACAATGATTGGAAAGTTCCAAATTCGGAGGGTGTGTTCATCTGATAAGTTTTGGGTTAAGAAACCAGATACTTTTGAGAGCTGGCTGCCCCAAGACTCTGCACATCACTTGACCCTTGGGTAATGTATATTTTGTTTTTATGTAGTATTGATCTAAATTAATTGGCTTGATACTTAGCCAGATACCCGCTCATTTGCGGACGTGTAACGTTAGTTGCTACATCAGTATTTTCTCTGATTTCAGTTACGATGCATATAACTGAATAAAGGGGACAATATTGGAGAAACTCTGTTGGGAATCTTTGTATTCCCTAGTTTGATATCAAGCCAATAATTTATGAGTTTTGTTGCAATACTACCATTATCTGAAGATTGGTCATCATTTTTGGACGGAGCAAGGGCTCGTATCTGTCATCTTCTTGATTGAGTTTACCACATAATCCATTGATAGTATATCTCTCACAAATTTAAAGCTGTATTGCATAATATTCTTGTGTTGGTTGAGTAGTGTTTTGTTGGTATCATAGTGGTGAATTCTGGGTACTGCATATCATTGTATATTATTGAAATTTATTTTTATTTATTTTTGTTTGTATTTTAAACTAGTATGCCTTGTATAATAAACCATTTATATTTTTGCATGGACACTTGTACCCTGTTTTACTGATTGCGCAAAAATAATCAGGTTCTCGATTGAACTCTTCTGGAGATGTTTATGTCCATCTCACAGGTCAATATAGTTTGCATAATTTTTCTTTTGACCCGATAATTTATTTTATTTTATATTTTATATAAAGCATTTGCTTTATATACCCGACAGACTCAAATCCTCAAAGGGTAACGCCGATTTCTTTGTAATCTTTGCTACCGTGGCATCCACTCTAGGACATTTATCCCAAAAGGACGTATCTTCCTCCGAAAAGGGATATTTCCTTTTCAGGACCCTAGAGACGCTGTCTTTTTTCCAGATCGGCACATTCCTTACTAATTAATTTTGTAATAGAGTGGAGGGGAAACACCCTTTTCCTCTTTTCTCCTAAGCCTTTAAACATCAAATCCTGTATAGTTTTGGATTGTTTAGACTTCTCCAAGTTTAGGGTTGCTCTAATAGTTTTCAACAAGGCTTCGGTGTCCTCTATGGAGCAGAGTGGCCTCCCTGATTTGTCCTCAGAGGAAAGTGACTCAGACCCAGAGAGGAGCTCCCCTTCATCTAAATTCTCTTCCTGACATTCAGACTCTAAAGTAGCGGACATCTCGGTCATGGAAGTAGAAGGTTTTTGAGACGTGGTGGCTAGTTTTTGATCCACAGCACTGCTTACTTCCTCCTTTATTATATTTTTAATGTTGTCCAATAAGGAAGGGGACTCTTCCGAAACAATTTTTTCCATACACTTTGAACAGAGTGGTTTCTTATAACCTGACGGTAAGGCTTTTTTACAAATGGAGCATTTTTTGACTCGCTGAGATTCTGTGGACTTCTGAGCTTCCCTGACCTATAGATATAGGTCAGAGTGCTTGCTTAATAAAAGGGGCTGCCTAGTTTATTAAAAAGGGAGAGGTACAGTCCCTTATCCAGTGCAGTAAAGAAAGGTAAGAATCTGACTCCTCAGTGACACAGGCTACCTCAAGCATTTTTCATCTCCCTCCAGAGGAGGGTAGCTTACCGGGCTGCCGGTCTTGGATGGATCCGTGGGTCTGTGCATTGCGTCCTCTCCTGATGCAGACATGTTATAGGCTGCATCTCAGGACGCTGCCGATTCCCGCAATTTTTAAATGCTCATTGTCTAGGGGAAAGACGTCACTATTCTGCGCCTGTGAGCTTGCCCTCACGTGACCCGCACCTCCTCTCGCGAGAGTTGTACTCAGGAAGCACTGCCCGGAGCTGCCTTCACCGGAGGACTTGCGCCTGAGAGACAGGGAGGGCCACACCGCAACCCCGCGATCCTGCTCCCCCGATACTATCCGAACTGCCGGCGGTCTTCTGTAGGACAAAGGACTCCCACAGGTGGATCTCCACGCTAGTACCAGTGGGACAGGAAACAACTGGAGCAGGTAAGGGGAGGGGAGTATTTAAAGATCTCCACGTTGTTTCCTGTCCCTGGGGGGGCGGGGTATCCTTCCTCCTGTCGTGCCGATGGGGGGGCATTTGGAAAATACAAATTTTAAATGCAACCCACAAATATGGTGACTATTTTGCTTCTCGGTAAGGTGGAGGTTTCTTCCCCACTCCGACACAGTCTATTCAGTGTGATCACTCTGTCTACTAACTTTACATGATCTTACTCAGTCATGAGTGAGATATTGCCACTGCTACCACACAAACTAGTAAACAACGTTGTCTCGCAGATTTGCAGATCTTGCAAGATCGTGATGAGGCAGGATTCTAATCAAAGGGGGCAAGAAATGTCCTCTTGCAGAGAAGCAAAATGATTGCTACCATTGCAGGTAACCATTTAAAATTTGTCTAATGAGCATGAATGTGTGTGTGTGTGTGTGTGTGTGTGTGTGTGTTGGGAGTTTACAAGCAGATAAAATAATGCCATGCTAAATAAAGTTCTATTTAGCCCATATAAAAACCTTTCACATTTTTTTTTTTATATGATGACAAGCCCTCTTTAACGAGTTTCTTTAACCTACAAAATCTCCTACCTTCACCCCAGCTTTTGTGATTGATATGGTCTGTTGCTCCATAGCTTCATGTATAGCTACCTGATCCTTCAGATCCATTTTGTCAAACTCATCAATGCAACAAACACCCTGAACCGGACAAAAAGAAGACATCATAGAAATGTTACCGCAGTAATAAATTGCTCTTAACCACCACAGCTCCCCTAGCTTAAACACCCTTAATGACCAGACCACTTTTTACAATTCTGCACTACACTACTTTCACTGTTTATTGCTCGGTCATGCAACTTACCAGCCAAATGAATTTTACCTCATTTAGAGCTTTCATTTGGTGGTATTTCATTGCTGCTGACATTATAACTTTTTTTTTGTTATTAATCAACATTTTTCACTTTGTAAAATTTTTCAAACAAAAACTACATTTCTATATAAATTTTTCTCTAAATATATTGTTCTACAGGTCTTTGATTAAAAAAAATGTTTGGGTAAAAAAATAAAACGGTTTGGGTAAAAGTTATAGAGTTTACAAACTATGGTACAAAAATGTGAATTTCCGCTTTTTGAAGCAGCTCTGACTTTCTGAGCACCTGTCATGTTTCCTGAGGTTCTACAATGCCCAGACAGTAGAAAACCCCCACAAATTACCCCATTTCGGAAAGTAGACACCCTAAGATTTTCGCTGATGGGCATAGTGAGTTCATAGAACATTTTATTTTTTGTCACAAGTTAGCGGAAAATGTGGATTTTTTTTTTTCCTTGCAAAGTCTCATATTCCACTAACTTGTGACAAAAAATAAAAACTTCCATGAACTCACTATGAAGTACCTTAGGATGTCTTCTTTCCAAAATGGGGTCACATGTGGGGTAGTTATACTGCCCTGGAATTTTAGGGGCCCTAATGCGTGAGAAGTAGTTTGAAATCAAAATGTGTAAAAAATGCCCTGTGAAATCCTAAAGGTGCTCTATAGAATGTGGACCCCTTTGCTGCAAAAAAGTGTCACACATGTGGTATCGCCGTACTCAGGAGAAGTTGGGGAATGTGTTTTGGGGTGTCTTTTTACACATGCCCATGCTGGGTGAGATAAATATCTCTGTCAAATGACAACTTTGTATAAAAAAAATGGGAAAAGTTGTCTTTTAGAGAAATATTTCTCTCACCCAGCATGGGTATATGTAAAAAGACACCCCAAAGCACATTGCCCAACTTCTCCTGAGTACGGCGATACCACATGTGTGACACTTTTTTGCAGCCTAGGTGGGCAAAGGGGCCCACATTCCAAAGAGCACCTTTAGGATTTCACAGGGCATTTTTTTACACATTTTGATTTCAAACTACTTCTCGCGCATTAGGGCCCCTAAAATGCCAGGGCAGTATAACTAACCCACATGTGACCCCATTTTGGAAAGAAGACATCCCAAGGTACTTCGTGATGGACATAGTGAGTTCATGGAAGTTTTTTTTTTGTCACAAGTTAGTGGAATATGAAACTTTGTAAGAAAAAATTAAAAATAAATCATCATTTTCCACTAACTTGTGACAAAAAATTTTAAAATTCTAGGAACTCGCTATCCCCCTCACGGAATACCTTGGGGTGTGTTCTTTCCAAAATGGGTTCACTTGTGGGGTACTTATACTGCCCTGGCATTTTAGGGGCCCTAATGAGTGAGAGGTAGTAATCAAAATGTGTAAAAAATGCCCTGTGAAATCCTAAAAGTGCTCTTTAGAATGTGGGCCCCTTTGCCCACCTAGGCTGCAAAAAAGTGTCACATGTGGTATCGCTGTACTCTGAAGAAGTAGGGCAATGTGTTTTGGGGTGTATTTTTACATATACCCATGCTGGGTGAGAGAAATCTCTCTAAAAGTCAACTTTTCCCATTTTTTTTTAATACAAAGTTGTCATTATAGAGAGATATTTATCTCACCCAGCATGGGTATATGTAAAAAGACACCCCAAAACACATAGCCCTACTTCTGAGTATGGCGATACCACGTTTGACACTTTCTTGCAGCCTAGATGCGCAAAGGGGCCCAAATTCCTTTAGGAGGGCATTTTTAGATATTTGGATCCCAGACTTCTTCTCACGCATTAGGGCCCCTAAAATGCCAGGGCAGTATAAATACCCCACATGTGACCCCATTTTGGAAAGAAGACGCCCCAAGGTATTCAATGAGGGGCATGGCGAGTTCATAAAAGTTTGTTTTTTTGGCACAAGTTAGCGGAAATAGATTTTGTTTTTTCTCACAAAGTCTCCCTTTCCGCTAACTTGGGACAAAACGTTCAATCTTTCATGGACTCAATATGCCCCTCAGCGAATACCCGAAATGGGGTCACATGTGGGGTATTTATACTGCCCTGGCATTTTAGGGGCCCTAAAGCATGAGAAGTCTGGAATATAAATGTCTAAAAAATTTTACGCATTTGGATTCCGTGAGGGGTATGGTGAGTTCATGTGAGATTTTATTTTTTGTCACAAGTTAGTGGAATATGAGACTTTGTAAGGAAAAAAAAAAAAAAAAAAAAAAAATCAATTTCTGCTAACTTGTGCCAAAAAGAATTACTGAATGGAGCGTTACAGGGGGGGGTGATCAATGACAGGGGGGTGATCACCACCCCGTCATTGATCACCCCCCTGTAAGGCTCCATTCAGACGTCCGTATGTGTTTTGCTGATCCTATCCATGGATCCGTAAAACACATACGGACGTCTGAATGGAGCCTTACAGGAGGGAAATCAATGACAGGGGGGTGATCAATCATAGGGGGGTGATCAGGGAGTCTATATGGGGTTATCAGGTGTTAATAAGGGGTTAATAAGTGACAGCACCTCGCGAGATGACGTGCCGATGCGTGACTGTGCCTCAGTGAGCCGCCTTCGGAACGCGATCCTGCGTTAGGCGGTCCGGAGGTGGTTAAAAAAGGTCCTTGTGAGAATGAACCAATACAATACAGATTGGATTGCCTTCACAATAAAATCACTGCATAGATTGAACTACAAGGAGTGCAGAGTTCTCTTTTGGATTAACCACATACATTATCTGCAAGCATCAATGCTCCAGCTTCAATGACAAATTCATGAGATTCTTCATCCTTTATAACAGCAGCGGTCAGACCAGCAGCACTGCTAGCTTTCCCACTGGTGTACACTGCTCGTGGACTAAATTCTTCCACATGCCTGCCGAAGAAATGAAAAATGGTAATGTTTTTAACATGCACTAATGTATTTTCTGCCAGAATTATGTATAGACAGTCCAGAGTCAACAAAAACAAAACAAAAAACAACTTAATTACTAATTGAATTACCTTCAAGTTCCATTTCAGCAGCAGACAGATTATAATCCAAAGGGTTAAATGCAACCCAGGTCGCTGTTTGGACCGAGGAAATATGACAGTTTCAAAAATGCTGTAGATTGCCCTGCTAGAGAACCTGTCAGCTAGTTTTTGGGATCTAAACTGACAATAGTACCTTCAATTTGC
This sequence comes from Bufo gargarizans, assembly GCF_014858855.1. NCBI lineage: Eukaryota > Metazoa > Chordata > Amphibia > Anura > Bufonidae > Bufo > Bufo gargarizans. Next base: position 222,547,195 of record NC_058084.1, read on the forward strand.
TCATGTTGCTCTCAAGGTTTAATCCATAGCTTTTTCAAGTCAAAGGGGGCTGAGCTTTCCCCCTTGAAGTAAAGCATTTATTGCTGGAACCCCACCAACTACACCTTGACTGACATCCTCCCCCCCCCCCCCCCCCCCCCATCACAGCAAACACCATCCCCTTGCACATGTGCAGATCAAACACATTTCTGGTATATGCCCAGTCACAACATCTGGCTTCAATGTGCATGCACCACATACTGTAGCTGGCGGGCGTGTGCGTTGCTGGAGTAAATATAGCCATCTTCCTCTATATATACTTTATGGAGTATGTATAGTGACTGATTTGTTTTATAAACATTCCCAAATAAAGAATATCTGACATTAGGAGCTGCTGGATTTTTACAAAGTGAGGACATAACAATTTGACCTATTGGCAAGTTTATTATGTTTGCATTTTATATTTATTTTAAGTTATGTTTATTAATTAGGAATTTTGATTTCAACCTAAATTACATTAAAGCAAGTTATCTTGTTGGGCAAAGACTCGGGGCCACAATTTTTAACCCTTTAGTGACCTTTTTAGCCATAAGGACTAGTAACCATTAACCTGTGTGTTCCAGCAGTCAAATTTTTTTCCTTAATTTTTTTTTCTTTTTTTTCTCTTAAATTTTGCAGGATTAGCTGTAGGTTTGTTAGGAACCATTTTGGGGTACATATAGTGTATTACATTTTAAATTAAGCAGGATTAAAAGCAAAAAAAAAAAAAAACAACAACAACAGCATTTTTAACATTTTGTGGAATTTATTAGGTGGGTCCCTACTATCTTAATATCTGCTTTAGCTACTCATATCTCTGGTTTTATAGCAGATCAATATATAGGCTTTGGCATTCCAAGCTTCCAAAATCCGGATACAGCTAAATGTAAAAGTAAAAGGAGGTTTTACACTGTTAATTCCCAACTCTAAGATTTCTAAGATTGTTAGATCCTGACCAAGATGTCCAAATCTGTCAGTCAAGCAGCAAGTGGAACACCCCCCCCGCTTTGGGGGAACCGTCTCCAGTATAGACCTCTGCTTAAAGGGATGACTGATTTGTTCATCTCCATCAGTCATCTCTAGTAGTGATATGAGGGACACTAAGGCCCCTTTCACACGGGCGAGTTTTCCGTGCTGGTGCAACGCGTGAGGTGAATGCATTGCACCAGCACTGAATCCGGACCCATTCATTTCTACGGGGCTGTGCACATGAGCAGTGATTTTTACGCATTACTTGTGCGTTGTGTGAAAATGGCAGCATTCTATAGTTTTTCACGCAACACAGGTCCCATAGAAGTGAATGGGGCTGCGTGAAAATCGCAAGCATCCGAAACAAGTGCAGATGCGGTGCGATTTTCACACGCATGGTTGCTAGGTGACGATCGGGATGGGGACCCGATCTTTATTATTTTCCCTTACAACATAGTTATAAGGGAAAATAATAGCATTCTTAATACAGAATGCTAAGTAAATGAGGGATGGAGGGGTAAAAAAATAAATAAAAAATATATACAAAATTTAACTCGCCTCATCCACTTGTTCACGGAGCCCAGCTTGTCTTTTATTCTTCTTCGAGGACCTGGGAGAAAAGGACCTTTGGTGTCGTCACTGCGCTCATCACATGGTCCATCACATGATCCATCACCATGGTGATGGACCATGTGATGAGCGCAGTGACATCACCAAAAGGTCCTTTTCCCCAATTCCTCAATGAAGAAGAAAGAAGACAAGCCGGGCTGCGCGAACAAGTGGATGAGGCGAGTTAAATTTGGTATTTTTTTTTTTACCCCTCATCCCTCATTTACTTAGTATTCTATATTAAGAATGCTATTATTTTCCCTTATAACCATGTTATAAGGGAAAATAATAAAATTTACACAACACCGATCCCAAACACGAACTTTTGTGAAGAAGTCTGGGTTTGGGTCTGGGTATGAAAAATTGCACATTTTCCCACAACGCACCCACATCCTCACACGTGACGCCCGTGTGAAAGAGGCCTAACAGTTTAGCAAAATATTCAGGACAGCCTGTGGCTTCATCATCATGTTCAAAATTACAGGATCAATTTAAGTACCAAGCTAGGTAGCATCCTTAGGGGATTAAAAAACAAACACCTAAAATGTTGCAGTTTTCATTTCAGGAGCGCCTTTGTACCTGGTGAAACTACAACTCCTAGCATGTAGATTTGCTTGGTTGTTCTTGAAACTCCCACATGCGTAAATGGAGCATGCTTGGTGTTGCAGTAACAGAACGGCTGGAATGCCAGAGATGGCCAAATCCTCTTACACCACCCTGCACAATGACTTCAGCATAGGAGACATAGCATGCTTAGAAAACATTTTCATAGAAATCTCTCGAAGTCAGCGAACATGTACAGAATACAGGTTCTTATGTGGCTGCAGTAAAGGATATCTCAGAATGCTGTTAGCTACTCAGGCCAGCAGGCAGCCCCGTAACCATATAGGGGAAAGAACATAATCAGAAACCAAAACAAAAATAAGTTTATGCCACCTAAAAGATTGTGCAGTTTAACTTAAAAAACAAACAAAAAATAAATACAAAATTCTGAGCATGTAAATGCATTTCCCACGACCATTTGTCAAACAAGGCATAAAAAAAAAGTATTTAAAAATTTGATAAAATGTTCTGCAAAGCATGCATACTTTGTGTAAATTGCAAGAAAAAAACACCTCAATAAATACATTTTTCCCTTTCAGTTTTGCCTTATTTGGGGGTCAGTGCAAGGCTTTGTTTACGATTGCATTTTACTCATTTTTGGCTAAAAATGATTTTCAATTGGGCTTTATTAAAAATATTGAGCCAACTGTTTTTCTTAGGCTACTTTCACACATGCGTTCGGTGCGGATCCGTCTTGTATCCGCACCAATAATGCAAATGTTTGAATCCATTCAGAACGGATCCGTTTGCATTATTCCTTGAAAAAAAAAAGTTTACGATAAAACAGATCCGTCTTAACTTACATTGAAAGTCATAGGGTGACAGATCCGTTTTCAATTGCACCATATTGTGTCAGTGAAAAACGGATCCGTCCCCATTGACTTACATTGTAAGTCAGGACGGATCCGTTTGGCTCCTTATAGTCAGACGGTCACCAAAACGCTGCAAGCTGCGTTTTAGTGACCATCTAAAAAACACAACGGAGACCAAACGCAGCCAAATTGATGCATTCTGAACGGATCCTTATCCATTCAGAATGCATTGGGGCTGAACTGATCCGCTTGTGAGAGCCCTGAAACAGATCTAGCCTAAAAGGGTCACTGGTACTTTCACTTTTGCTTTGTGCCAGTCATCTAATTACCCTCATCTCTAAACTACTAAGAGGTCATAAACACTTATTTAAGACACATTCTTATCAGTAAGATAAGAACTGAGCTATAATGAGTGTTTATAATGTCAGAGAGCAGAGATAAGGAGCCCGTCAGCTCCCCAAATGATGGAAAAGACAGTGCAATGCAGTAATAAAAAATAAAATAAAAAATTCCCCCAAGGTTTACATAGCCTTTAAATCCTTAAGGAGCTAACCAAATTTAAGTTTTTTTTTTTATTTTTTTCTCACCATCTTCCAAAAACTAAGACTTACTTTTTTGTTCATATAGCAAGATGAGGACTTATTTTTTTGTGGGACAATTTAAAAAATGTTAGTGGCAGCATTTAATTTACCATATCATGAAATAAATAAAATAAAATATAAATCTTCAAACTTTTATTTGAGGTAGAAATATGCATGTTGGATGCACAGATATGTCTGGGGTTGTGAAGCAGTGAAAAAAATTGCAAATATGACCAAAATGGTACAATTTTTTTATTGTGTTTTCAACGCTTTTAAAAATGCAGAAAAGAAACCCTGTTTACAGGAGCCTTAAAATAGACTAATATAAAATATTCAATATGGGGAACAGTCTACCATAGTTAATATGTCCTCACTGCTTATCCAACCAGTAGACCAATCCAACTGTCACTCAAAGCAGAGGGAAGGGATTGTGTAACAGCTCTGTGCACAAAGCACTTCACATTGAAGTTGTTAGCTCAGTGAACCTGTAGGAGCAAAATCTAGCAGACTAAAACTTCATTCAAAAATATAGTGTTAAATTCTTACTTTAGAAATTGGCTCTTAGATGTACTTGGATCTCCAATAATGCACACATTAATGTCGCCCCTCAGAGAAGTACCTTCCATTGTTTTTTTAGGTACACCTCCAAATAACATTAAAAGTACACCTCTCTTTATTTCATCATTTCCTAAGAAACCATAGCAAAGTCAAAATTAAAAGCAGCCCATTAAAAATAATTATAATACAAATTAGATGTTCTATGTAAAAAAATCAAAATAAAAATTTAACTCAAGTGTATCATAAGAACAAATGCCTCAATGACAAATGCAACATTACAAGTTCAAATAAAACTAACATGTGTAGCCTAATAACTAACATTAGTAATCAAGCATTACTTTTAAAGGAAATATGTGAAACTGCAATTTATCAGATCCAACAACAACTTATAAGAGGGTTAAAACAAAGTGCAACCATGTATTCTGTGCATAAAGCACTGTTGCTGCGGGTTATGATTACCCATGCTGCAATAGTTACTTCACAGAAGTGAACTGTTACATGACATTAGCTTTAGTATAGCTTTAAGTGTTTGCTACTTACCCATATTTTTCACCCCATAAGACCAAAAGCGGGGGGGGGGGGGGGGAATACCCCTGAGTCTTATGGGGTGAATACTAATGAGCACTTCCGTGATGGAAGCGCTCAATAGTACCGGAGGACCGGGAAGTGGTGAAGGCTATGTACTCACAGCTTCCTGGTCGTCGGCTGTGCAGTGGCTGCGCACAGCGTGAGGACACTCCGTGACCTTGCGCTGTGCGCGATGGTTCACAGTACAGTCAATAGCAGGATGAAGAGGATCGCAATGTAGGTGAGGAGCGGCGGCATCCGGGAGCAGGAGAGGCAAGTGTTTTTTTTTTTGTTTTGTGTTCTGTGACTGATGAGAGGCATGGAAATTGAAACATGGCAATGGAAGCTGATATGGGGGCTGAAATATGGCATGGGGCTTGATAATCAGGGCTGAAATATGGCAATGGAGGCAGAAACATAGCAATGGAGTTGTATGCGAATTGCTAAGGTCTATTCAAGTAAACAGAGCTTAACCCCACTCAGGCCATTGATACTAGTTGTGACGTCACTGGGCCTGCAGTAAACAGCGAGAAGGCTATGGCTCTACTGCCAGTACCGCTGACTTCTCAAACAGCTGATCGGCAGAGGTCCCAGGTGTCGGACCCCCGCTGATCAGATACTGATGATCTATCCAGAGGATAGATCACCAGTTTAAAAAATAAAATAAAATACAGAACCCTTCTAAGACTGCCCCTATGCACACCTATCACAGGGTTGCCAACTAGAATTTTTATTTTTTCTGGACGACTTAACCCAAAATCACAGACAGCCAACATTTTTTTACTGACAAATTGGAAAACCATGATGAATGAACAAACATTATAACTAATAAATGTCTATTGCTCAATACACTGACAGCACCTCATTACCATTTATTGTGAGCTGAGAAATGATGATAATCAAGACTAAAATAATCTCGTCAAGTACCAAATGCCTCAAAAGGAAAAAAATAAAAATCAGACACATCTATTTTTGTTTTCAGGGACACAGGATATGCCATAAGTGATGAGATGCAATTCACATACAACCAAGAACAGAAAGACCAGAGATTTAACTAAGTAAATTACAGGTTTTCCTAACCTTTTCCCACAAAACTATATTTCAATCTGCTCAGTTCTTAATGCTGCCTACATATTGCATTGAATTGAGTGGTGACATGTTCTCTTTAAATGTGTAGCTTGCATTAATGCTGACTAGCAGGATTATTTATGTAATGTGGTATGTTGCATATGTAACATCCCAGAGTGGGGTTGCTAACGCTTTTACCCCGCTACAATCTGCTAAGAGCATTAATATTGTGAGCTGATGCGATTACCTCATGTCATTCACTACTGTGCAGTAGAAACCATTTTAAATGTTATATTTTCCTTTGTAATGTTTCAGGTCTACCAGCAGGTGGCGGCATCGTTGGTAGGCATAGTTTTAATGTTATGGCTATTCGGAATGGAACATTCCAGTTCCGGTATGTTCCCTCCTGCTTAAGGGAAGTGGAGTTTCCCACGCCCTGCAGCAAGGGAGGGAAAACCCAGTTAGAGCCAGTTTTGTCCAGCTCTCCTTGCAAGGGGAAGGTTGTGTTGGGAGGAGCTCCCAGAAACAGGGATCCCAAGACAGGATGGAGCCTCGGCTGAGGCAAAGATCACTCTTCCCATCCTGAGCCATTAGCCTCAGCTGGTTGACAAGAGAAGCAGCCATCTCCAGCCTTAAGGAAGAAGCATTCCCTGTGAGCCAAGCTGTGAGTAAATACCTAGAGTCCAGGAGAAGCCAAATTCCTCCTCAGCTAGTTAGGCCCATACTAAGCAGAAGACAGACAGAGCAGAAGATGAATACCTGCCAGATTCTCCAGGCACATAGTATAGAAGCAGAAGAGACACTGACCCCTGCCATACATTGCCTATACCTTCTGGGACCCAAGACTATTGCTGTAACTTGTATGGATTTAAAACTGCCATTCAGTAAAGACAAGGTGGATCATATTACCTGTTTGGATCTTATTTACTGCTACCAAAGTTCCTCAATTACTCCTATTAACAAGACTCAATTTATTGCAAGTGAGCCAGGATCCAGGAGTCCAGCCGTACCAAGGTAGGAGACACCGTTGACACTACCATATCTGCTATACAGAGACATTATCCTCCTCTGGCATTCCTCACCTGGTATGTGAGTTACAACATCTTAAAGGGCCCTGCTACAGTACCTGCGCAAGCTGTAATTGGCATCACAAACAAACTATAAACTTATACACATATATTCTGACCCACTGCATTGTACTAGTGTCCTGCTCATTGCACATATGTACTTGAGAGGTCTGGGGTACCACAAGGGAAGGTGCTGCAATAAGGAGGAGACAACTCCCTGTGTGCACAGGTCTTTGATACATCTTTCAAATGTGGCAGGTATCCTGCCATGAAATTTCACCACTCAGAGATAGGCTTATACCTTTGGCAGGAAGTGATGGACCTTGTAGGTGAGCCACACAGGACATAGTGGAAAACAACCCATGTATGCATACAAGAGGACATGGCTGGAAGAGCATAAACAGAAGTACACACAAGCAACATGTTTGGAAGCAGCAATGCTTAAAAGGGTTATCCCATGATGAGTGTAAAAAAAAAATACTGAGGATGTAAATCAGTGAGCAGGACAAAGATAAGAAAAAACAGCAGGTGGTGCTATACAGATTCCTTTTTTATTTTATTACTCAGTTGTTATGCTTATCTTTTAAATCACATGCAATTAAAAACGTAGAATTTTTATTGTGGGACAACATATTTAGGACTGAACTGAAAAACTGCTCCCAGACACCAAGCCAGTATTATTCCTTCATGTTAGTTAACTAGCAAGTGGAGGTGATTGCATACTTATAACATTGTTGATTAGTGCCAGAGTATAGTGTGACTGAGGAAAAACCACCAACTATAGCGGATCCTGTGGATGGTTAATGAAAAGGTTCAGAGGATAATGTCAAGAATCATTCTGACCAACAGGCAGAGCACAGCCAAGCAAATTCTAGGTCAGATAAGGTATAAGATTTACACTCACACATTCAAAACCTTTATAAAAATGAAAGTGTGTGCACCTGACTATAGAAGACAAACTATTTGAGAGCCAGTCTTCAGAAAACACAATAGTGATTGGGGATAAGACCCCCTTCATTATCTGCCACTTATGAATTCTTATATAATGGCAAATATAAGTCGATAGCTCAAGTGCCAAGTGAAAACTTTACAAACAAAAATTAGAGACCATACCATGTATTGTGGGAAACAGACTTGTGCATAAATTATGGTACAAGGTTTTGTCTTGACTCATCTCAAATACTTTTTCCCATTCTTGAACAGTCATTTGATTTTTTATACTTTCTGCAGTTTGATCTTCATCCCTCAAATCTTTACCCCCAAACTGTGGAAAAAATACTTAGTGATCATTTTATGCAAATATAGTTTATAAGAAAGTCACATTCTGCACTCTTGTATGCTTACCCGTGGGTTTGTAGCGCCCACATAACAGGCTAAAAAGGCCAGTCTATAAGATAAGTCTCTGACTCCCAAGGCTTTTAGTCCCTGAACTCCTTCAGAATTAAACCCTTCACCACCTGATACTTTGGCTCCAGTCTCCATTCGTGCATCTAGAAATAGAATTCAATAAATTAAAAGGGTTGTCCAATAAAAAAATATTGTTGCTAAATATGGGGTAGAGTAAACTACAGTATAAACATTTTTTACATTCACCCAGACTATTATAGTTCCCATATCCCTAGATTTTCCAATACTATTAGTATAGCACCCCCTCCTGATCCTCAGCAGTTATAGTAACACTGTCTCTCTCATCTCATACTCAGTCAGCATTTCTACCGACATGCAGAGAAGTTGTTGCATTCTCAGAAGTAACCAGCTCATCACACTAGGGCAGAGATCAGCAACCTTTGGCACTCCAGCTGTGGTGAAACTCCCAGCACACTGATCAGTTTTATTCTAATGCATTCTGAATGAAGAGAATTCTGTTCAGGATGCATTAGAATGCATCAGTTCAGGCCCTCTTACGTTTTTTTTGCTGGATAAAATACCACAGCATGCTGCAGTTTTCTCTCCGGACAAAAATCCTGAACACTTGCTGGAATGCCGACCCCGGCATTAATTTCCATTTAAATGTATTAGTGCCGGCATTAAGTGTTGTTTCGGCAAAACTGATCCGGTTTTCCGGTCTGTTCATGCGCAGACATTTAAAAATGCCAAAAAATAAATAAATACCGAATCAGTTTTGCCAGATGACACTGGAGAGACTGATCCAATATTTCAATGCATTTGCCAGACTGATCTGCCTCCGAATCAGTCTGACAAATGCCATCCGTTTGCGTCCGGATTGCCGGATTCGGCAGGCAGTTGTGGCGACACAACTGCCTGCTGGAATCCTCTGTCGCAAGTATGAAAGTACCCTTACCTTTACTGAAACCTATTTAAACTGCTTTGTTAGCGAAATCAAAGGGTTAAAATTCAGCTATAACCAGTCCGTGTACCAATTGTGTTTGTGTGGTACTTAATTAGTAGCTGGCAGGGATGTGCACTATCCCCATGATGCTACCATATATCAATGTAATCAGTCTTAAGTTGGTACTAAACATAACCATGTTTACCAGTTCTGTTCACTGGCAATTGATAAACTCACTATTGATAATGTAACACCATACACTGGTTACATATCTGCGAGCTGTGAGACACTGGACTGGAAACAGACAACTAAAACCTACTAACTGCGCCTGTGCCCCCCCTCCCTCCCTCCCTCCCCCCCCCCCCCCGACATGTTTCACCAGCTAAACTGGCTTCATCAGGGGTATTGGGCAGCAATGAGTGAGGGCGTTGCAAACCAAGTATAAATAGCCTACTTGTTTTATTGACAAGGATATAATCCATTTGTTTAGAAAGACGTGCCGTGTCTGAAAAAAACACTATGGGATGCACCTATAACATCGCTCTAAACTATATCTCCTCCCCAACACTCCACCAATAACGATCTGCTGGGGAGGTGTGCCATATGACATGATGCCAATCCCAAGTGTGCACATGGACAAATAGTCAAACCAACCACATTACTTCATGTGCTCCTGCGCCAGGACTTGAAGATCCGGCCGAGTGTAAGTGAATACTGCGCACGTCCTGCGCAGAAGATCGAAAAAAGAGGCCGTAGCGGAACTTAGAAATTTTCCCGCATGTAAAGGAGTCATGCGCAGAGAATATGTGCGCAAGAACCTGAGGGAACTGAATGCCGACAGCCATTGCTATCTTTAGTACATGTCCTGCGCATCTGTATCACGCGCTGAAATTACACCAGTGCTGGACACTTATTAGTGAGTTGGTGAGTTTAATACAGTCAGACATTGGCCTCAGTCAGAGGAAATGCACAGTGCTTACAAAAGTGCAAACTTCATAAGTGGTAATAAGGTATATAATAATGCGCAAAAAGCAGTAGAGGTTGGTGGTGTTTGTATTATTGGTATTATTGTGGTGTTCGAATTTAATGCAATGTAGAGCAAAATATCAAGGAGGACCCCAGGTGAGTATACGACAGTACCAGCTCTCTCATGATTATTAATATACATGAGGCAAAAATATATGCAGGCCATCTATGGGCAACACACATTGCTTACTTCTAATATTTTATTATTACATATTGAAAAGTGGTCTTCAGCATTTACAAGAATGATGCACAAGTAAAGCCCTCATTTAGGCCTTTTGGACTTAGACTATCCAGTTTGTAGATCCACTTTGTTTCTTCCTGTAATAGGATTCTATCAAAGTTTCCTTTTCTCAATTGACTTTTTGCATATACCCCAAAATCTCAGACACCTGGGATTACTGTCATGGAAAAGTCTCACATGTCTGGATATGGCAGTGTCTGCTTTAGTATTTATACTGCCGACGTGTTGGCAGATGCGTTGCCTAAACGCTTGTATTGTTTTGCCCATATCAATTTTGGGACAAGGACACTGAGCAATATAGATGATGCCTTTCGATTGACAATTAATTCTTTAATGCGATATTAAAACTGGTAAACATGGTCATGTTTAATACCAACTTAAGACTGATTACATTGATATGGCAGCATCATGAGGATAGTGAAAATCCCTGCCAGCTACTAATCAAGTACCACACAAAACACAATTGGTACACGGACTGGTTATAGCAGAATTTTAACCCTTTGATTTAGCTCACAAAGCAGTTTTAATAGATTTCAGTGAAGGTTATGTTTTATAGGGAAAGATTATCTGGGTCAAGTTTGGGTACCTAGCCCTAGGGCTTTTTCTAGTTGCGTTTGTATACCCATACCAAAATAGGGTCCACTAGGGATTTGTATATAGCTACTCTTAATCTTTATTATGCCATCATCCATACCTTTTCTTTTTATAGTTATTGTTTTATCTATCATTAATCAACTTATTACTAGTATTTTTCTACCCATCAATTTATTTTTATAGATGCTATATTTTATTTTGAAAATAATTACCTATAACTCACAATAAACATAACAGACAGACAATCACTTAAAGGCTATATACCTTACAATGGTAGCCTTGTGTGCAATGAGACATTCATCTGACTGAGCCAAAAAGTCTGAAAAATTGCTTGATTCGAGTTGGGTGGCTTGGGGGATGTGCACACCTAGATTATCATCATTAGGGTTAGAGATGAGCAAATGTTTAAAAAATTCAACTCAAGTAGGAACATAGCCTTACAGGTTGATGTTAGCATAAAGTAGAAGCACACTCCTTTTACGCTGTCGCCAGCTAATTCCACATAGATGTCTACAGAACCTGTTCTATTAAACGCTTATACAAGTAGAGCCCCCCCCGGACAGAGTGGAGAGGGTGTCGGCAGTAAGTTTCTGTTGACGTCGCTGATTAATTTGACCCTCCTCTGATCCATCAGAACAATAACCCACAAAAAAAACGGATCTCGTCTGTGGAGCATACACCTTCACTCTGTCAGTATTTGCTTAAAAATCCATCAGTATTGCTAATGCCCACAAAAATGAATAAAAAAAATGGATGTAAAACAGATGACATGTGAATGGAATATTTGCATGTCTTCTGTGTTTTTTCTGCCAAATCATAAGCAAATTCTGATGGGACCATACAGGCCTTACAGCTACTACACAGACAGGATCAGTTATGAATCGCATTTTTCCTTCCTTCTGACATATCAGAAGAAAGGTCAAATAAATCATGTCAGCCAGGCTGAAAAGCAAAATAGTGGCCCAGTCAAAGTGGGGAGGGTGGGAACAGCATGAGAAGTCCACAGAGTGGCCCTATGACATAGTGGCGAGGTGGTAGTAGCATGAGGAGACCACAGAATGGCACGTTGACAGAGTCTGAAGGTGACGGCAGCATCAGGAGGCCACAGAGCAGCAAGGTGACAATGTGGAGATGGCTGCAGCAGCAGGATACTGCAGAGTGGCAAGGTGACCTAGTGTAAATATGGCAGCAGCAAGAGAAGACAACATAGTGTCAAGTTTACATAGTTTGAAGGTGGCGGCAGCATCAGGAAACTACAGCGTGGAAAGGTGACATAGTTTGGATATAGCAGCAGCAGCTGCATCAGGAGACCACAAAGTGACCCGGTAACAGAGTGGGTGGCAATACCAGTACCCGCTGATAAAGATGGGTGAAATAAGGAGCACTTAGCATCAGATGTGTGGCATCAGGCGGTTGCAGCATCAGAGTAGTAGCTGAGGCAGATAGCCAGAAGAAACCGGTCTATTATCAAAGCATTGGTGTGACACCATGGATGATCTAGTCTGATGCATCAGGAATTGGTGGTTGGAAATCCTGGCCGATTCACGCCCGATTCATCTTGACTAGGAAAGAGCGAACCCGAACTGTATAGTTTGGGTTCGTACCAAATTTTGGGGTGTCAGCGACACGGACCCGAACATTTTCGTAAAAGTCCGGGTTCGGTGCTTTCTTGGCGCTTTTTGAAAGGCTGCAAAGCAGCCAATCAACAAGTGTCATACTACTTGCCCCAAGAGGCCATCACAGCCATGACTACTATTGGCATGGCTGTGATTGGCCAGTGCAGCATGTGACCCAGCCTCTATTTAAGCTGGAGTCACGTAGCGCCGCACGTCACTCTGCGCTGATCAGTGTAGGGAGAGGATGCAGCTGCTGTTAGGGCGAGATTAGGCACTAGACAGGGATTTACTCAGCAAAAACACTTAATGAAGTGATCGATCTACAGCTGTGAATCATTCATCTTCTGCTATTCAATTGCTCACTGTTTTTAGGCTGCCCAGAGCGTTTTTCAGTCACTTTTTTCTGGGGTGATCGGCGGCCATTTTGTGTCTTGTGGTGCGCCAGCACAAGCTGCCACCAAGTCCATTTAACCATCAATAGTGTGTGTTTTTTTTTTTTTTGCTATATCCTACATCAGGGGCTTGGCTGTGCTTGCCATTTTATTGAGGGATGAAATACAATTGCCAAAATAAGCAGTACCCTAAATCTGGTGTTTCAGCTGTGGCTAGCCAATTGTAATACTGTCTGCTGTCTGGCAAAGGATATATTTTTGTTCTGGGTTGAAATACAATTCCCAACTTAGCAATTCCCTAAATCAGTGGTTTCTGCTGTATCAGGCCAACTTTAAATCTATCCATAAAAGGGTATATTAGATTGAAGGTGCGGATAGGGTCATCCTCAACTTCACACGCTACCGTGCATTTCCAAGTCTAATTCTGTCCGCAAACGTATACCTGTCATCCAGGGCCTAAATACTAGGCCTACAATTTATATGCAGCTAAGGCTACTTTCACACTAACGTTCGGGTGTCCGCTTGTGAGCTCCGTTTCAATGCATCAGTCTGGCAGCGTTCAGCCTCCGCTCCGCTCAGCAGGCGGACACCTGAACGCTGCTTACAGCGTTCGGGTGTCCGCCTGGCCGTGCGGAGGCAAGCGGATCCATCCAGACTTACAATGCAAGTCAATGGGGACGGATCCGTTTGAAGATGACACACTATGGCTCAATCTTCAAATGAATCCGTCCCCCATTGACTTTCAATGTAAAGTCTGGACGGATCCGTTCAGGTTACTTTCACACTTAGAAAATTTTTAACAATATAATGCAGACGGATCCGTTCTGAAGGGAGCCACCGTCTGCATTATATGAGCGGATCCGACTCAGACGGATCCACTCTGAACGCTAGTGTGAAAGTAGCCTTAATCTGTCGTTACTGCTGTGCCTGTATTAGTGTAAATAGATAGCCAGATAGATAGTGTTAGGCATCTGTAAACAAAAAGGCCTGAATTTGAATTCAATACATTGGACCAAATATTTTTTTTCTTATTGTGGTGAACGGTAATAATGAGGAAAACATCTAGTAAGGGACGCGGACTCGGACATGGTTGTGGTGGTGTTAGTGGACCCTCTGGTGCTGGGAGAGGACGTGGACGTTCTGCCACAGCCACACGTCCTAGTGTACCAACTACCTCAGGTCCCAGTAGCCGCCATAATTTACAGCGATATTTGGTGGGGTCCAATGCCGTTCTAAGGATGGTAAGGCCTGAGCAGGTACAGGAATTAGTCAATTGGGTGGCCGACAGTGGATCCAGCACGTTCACATTATCTCCCACCCAGTCTTCTGCAGAAAGCGCACAGATGGCGCCTGAAAACCAAGCCCATCAGTCTGTCACATCACCCCCATGCATATCAGGGAAACTGTCTGAGCCTCAAGTTATGCAGCAGTCTCTTATGCTGTTTGAAGACTCCACTGGCAGGGTTTCCCACGGGCATCCACCTAGCCCTTCCCCAGCGGTGGAAGACATAGAATGCACTGACGCACAACCACTTATGTTTCCTGATGAGGGACATGGGAATACCACCTCAGCATGTCTCTGATGATGACGAAACACAGGTGCCAACTGCTGCGTCTTTCTGCAGTGTGCAGACTGAACAGGAGGTCAGGGATCAAGACTGGGTGGAAGACGATGCAGGGGACGATGAGGTCCTAGACCCCACATGGAATGAAGGTCATGCCACTGACTTTCACAGTTCGGAGGAAGAGGCAGTGGCGAGACCGAGCCAACAGCGTAGCAAAAAAAGGGGGCAGTGGGCAAAAGCAGAACACCCGCCGCCAAGAGACTCTGCCTGCTACTGACCACCGCCATCTGGGACCGAGCACCCCAAAGGCAGCTTCAAGGAGTTCCCTGGCATGGCATTCTTCAAACAATGTGCTGACGACAAGACCCGAGTAGTTTGCACGCTGTGCCATCAGAGCATGAAGCGAGGCATTAACGTTCTGACCCTTAGCACAACTTGCATGACCAGGCACCTGCATGCAAAGCATGAACTGCAGTGGAGTAAACAAGCAACTCTGGCTCCCCCTGCTACCTCTCTGCTGCTGCCACCTCGGCCTCTTCCTCTGCAGGAAGGTTGGCACCTGCCGCCCAGCAAACAGGGGATGTACCACCAACACCACCACCTCCGTCATCAAGCATCTCCACCATGTCACACGGCAGTGTTCAGCTCTCCATCTCACAAACGTTTGAGAGAAAGCGTAAATTCCCACCTAGGCACCCTCGATCCCTGGCCCTGAATGCCAGCATTTCTAAAATACTGGCCTATGAAATGCTATCATTCAGGCTGGTGGACACAGACAGCTTCAAACAACTCATGTCGCTTGCTGTCCCAAAGTATGTTGTTCCCAGCTGCCACTACTTCTCCAAGAGAGCCGTGCCTTCCCTGCGCAACCAAGTATCCGATAAAATCAAGTGTTCACTGCGCAACGCCATCTGTGGCAAGGTCCACCTAACCACAGATACGTGGACCAGTAAGCACGGCCAGGGATGCTATATCTCCCTAACTGCACACTGGGTAAATGTAGTGGCGGCTGGGCCCCAGGCGGAGAGCTGTTTGGCGCACGTCCTTCCGCCAAGGATCGCAGGGCAACATTCTTTGCCTCCTCCTACTCAGCTTCCTCCTCCTCTTCTTCCACCTGCTCATCCAGTCAGTCACACACCTTCACCACCAACTTCAGCACAGCCCAGGGTAAACGTCAGCAGGCCATTCTGAAACTTATATGTTTGGGGGACAGGCCCCACACCGCACAGGAGTTGTGGCGGGGTATAGAACAACAGACCGACGAGTGGTTGCTGCCGGTGAGCCTCAAGCCCGGCCTGGTGGTGTGCGATAATGGGCGAAATCTCGTTGCAGCTCTGGCGCATGTGCTGAATTTGGTGGTGCAGAAGTTTATTCATAACTACCCCGACATGTCAGAGCTGCTGCATAAAGTGCGGGCCGTCTGTTCGCGCTTCAGTCGTTCACATCCTGCCGCTGCTCGCCTGTCTGTGCTACAGCGTAACTTCGGCCTTCCCGCTCACCGCCTCATATGCGACGTGCCCACCAGGTGGAACTCCACCTTGCACATGCTGGACAGACTGTGCGAGCAGCAACAGGCCATAGTGGAGTTTCAGCTGCAGCATGGACCGGTCAGTCGCACTGCGGAACAGCACCACTTCACCACCAATGACTGGGCCTCCATGCGAGACCTGTGTGCCCTGTTGCGCTGTTTCGAGTACTCCAACATGGCCAGTGGCGATGACGCCGTTATCAGCGTTACAATACCACTTCTATGTCTCCTTGAGAAAACACTTAGAGCGGAGAGAGGAGGACGAGGAGGACGACAAGGACGAAGCATGTTCACAGCAGGGTGGCACCCAACACAGCTCGGGCCCATCACTGGTGCGTGGCTGGGGGGGAAACGCAGGACGATGAGGATGCGCCTCCCACAGAGGACAACTTGTCCTTGCCTCTGGGCAGCCTGGCACACATGAGCGACTAAATGCTGCAGTGCCTGCGCAACGACAGCAGAGTTGCCCACATTTTAACGTGTGCGGACTACTGGGTTGCCACCCTGCTGGATCCCCGGTACAAAGACAATGTGCCCACCTTACTTCCTGCACTGGAGCGCGATAGGAAAATGTGCAAAGTACAAGCGCACATTGGTAGATGCACTACTGAGAGCATTCCCAAATGTCACAGGGGAACAATCTCCGCTCCGACATGAAGCCTGAATCTCCGCTCCGACATGAAGCCTGAATCGAATCTCTGCTATGGGATCTCTGTCTGGGTGCCGGGGCCTAAAAATATCTGATAGTGGCCTGTTCCAGTGTTGGGTGACATGAAGCCTGATTCTCTGCAATGGGAACTCTCTCCTATTGATATTGGTTAATTTTTATTTTTATTCATTTCCCTATCCACATTTGTTTGCAGGGGATTTAACTACATTTTGCTGCCTTTTGCAGCCCTCTAGCCCTTTCCTGGGCTGTTTTACAGCCTTTTTAGTGCCGAAAAGTCCGGGTCCCGATTGACTTCAATGGGGTTCGGGACGAAGTTCGGGTCGGGTTCGGATCCCGAACATTTCCAGGAAGTTCGCCGAACTTCTCGAACCCGAACATCCAGGTGTTCGCTCAACTAATTTAGACAAAAAAGGTAAGTCTCTCCCCATTTTGGTTGGACAGGAGAGTTCTCCTTGGGGTAACTATTGCCCCCACCGCACTAAAAACCCACACTGATGCCACACTACTGGCTGGGCAGGACAGCTTTTCCAGGGCAAACTCTGCTAGTTGCAGCCACAAATCCAGTTTTGCTACCCAGTAGTCCAGCTGATATTCAATGTTGGGTTTCAGGATGCTGTCCAAGTAGGCCAACACCTGCTCCAGGTCTACCTGCTGCTTCTGGTGAGTAGATTCTTCACTATGCAGTTGAAGAAAGCTACTCATAAGTGACTGTAGACTCAGGCTGCTGCTGATGGAACTGATACTGCCGCCCCACCCCATCCCAGCACCATAGCAGTGGAATGTGAGCGCAGAGGGCCCCCCGGTCAGACCTGCGAGAGGATGGATGATGGCGCACGATAGTTAGTGGCCAACTGACTACATACGATGTCTCTGTAGTAGTTCAGTTTGTCCTCCCATTCGGTGGGTGTAAAAGAGGCCCCCATTCTGGCCCGGTTCAAGGGTCAAACAAGGTGTAGAGCCAGAAGTCACCCCTCTGCCGAATGTTAACAATTCGGCTGTCACTACGCAAGCGAACATGCATTGGGCCATTTGTGCAAGTGACTCTGAGGGACTCCCTGCCTCAATATCCACTGCATACTGCTACTCTGTGTCCAGGTCCTCTGTCTCGTTTTCCTCATCACCCTGGCTCCTCTGGCTGCTTCTGCTACACATTGCCTGTGCTCCAATGTCCTCCTCCTATTCCAGTCCAGCCCCCACAGGGCTCATGTGGCTGTGAGATCAAGGCGCCACATCTCCTATCCCCTGACCAGCCATAGTTACTAGCATCTGTTCCAAGACATGAAGCAGTGGAATGACGTTCATTCCATAGTCCTGGTGACTGACAAATAATGTGGCCTCCTCAAAAGGGCCTGAGCAAACAGCAGGTGTCACGCATGAGCTTCCACTGGCTGCCATCGAAGTTACACAGTGGAGTACTCCTAGCCGCTTGCATCATCAAGAAATAGTTGATGGCCTTTCTCTGTTCGTATAGTCAGTCCAACGGGTGGAAACGTCACATAGCAGCCTATGTTGGGGGGATGCCGTTCTGCCGCTGCAGCTCAAGGAGGGTGTGCTTTGCGGTGTATGAGGGGATAAACTGCATGTAAAGTTTACTGGCCTTGCAAATGGGTGGAAGACTTTGGGAATCGCTTGACAACCAGATTGAACACTTGTGCCATTGTTTTTCCCATTGTTGGTCAGCATGGTTCTGATTTTCAGTTGATGCGGAGAAAAACAGGATTCAATTTCTTGATGCATCACACAGAGCAGTTCCTCCCCTTTGTGACTCCGTTCTCCAAGGCAAACTAGGTGCAGAACGGCGTGACACCGCCGAGCCCTGCAGATGTGGTATGCTGGAGGTGCATTGTGACTTGTCCCTGCAGTGGAGGCTGAAGACACGGTAAAGGATGAGGAGGCAAAGGCAGACATTGTCACAGGACCAAGGGCGTGACAACATGGAGGCGGAAGTGGCGTGACCTGGCCAAGTTGCTGGTGTGGCTGTGCAGGAACCAAATTCACCCAGTAGGCCGTAAAGGACATGTACTGTCCCTGATTGTAGTTAAAGCTCCACACGTTGGCACTGCCATGCACTTTGGCACACACCGACAGGCTCAAGGACTTTGTTCTACATATTTGTGCAGGGTTGGTACTGCCTCTTTCGCAAAGAAATGACGGCTCTGGACTCTCCACCTCGGCTTGGCACAAGCCATCACTTGGAAAGGGAGGGACTGCAGCACCAGCAACTTGGACAGGAGCACGTTCTGCTTCTGCACCGTTGGATGCGTGCACCCATACTGTTGTCTCTTGGCAATCGCCATTCGGAGGAGGAGCAGGAGCATCTGGACCAGCAGAAGATGAGAATGACAGACCACTCCCTTTGGCTGAGGTGGTGGAGCCTTAACTGGCTGAAACCGGGTGGGCACCACTAGAGATGTCAAACATAAAATTTTCAGTTCGCGAATTTTCGCAAATGTTCGAACGGGCGAACCGCCATTGACTTCAATGGACAGGCAAAATTTTAAAACCCACAGGGACTCTTTCTGGCCACAATAGTGATGGAAAAGTTGTTTCAAGGGGACTAACACCTGGACTGTGGCATGCCGGAGGGGGATCCATGGTAAATTACATAGTTGACGCAGAGTTGGATTTTAATCCATAAAGGGCATAAATCACCTAACAATCCCAATTTTTTTTTGAACAACGTGGTTTAAAACATCCAGTGTGTGTATACGATCAGGTATGATGTTGTATCGATCAGGTAGTGTAAGGGTTATGCCCGCTTCACAGACATTGACAGACCAAACTCCCCTTTTAATGCACCGCAAACCACCACAAATAGTCCATTTGCCCAAACACAAACTTCCCATTTGCATAAGGTTAGATACCAAGCTAGCCATGTCCCGTTGATGTCATTGAAGGTTTCTTCCTCCACCCAGCCACGTACAACACCAAGGGTCCCGGAAAGGTGAATTGAATTGATTTTTCCAATTGGGAGATGGTTAAAAAAACGCTGGCTCCCTCCCCTTTGTTTGAATCCACGGTCACTGCGTCTGTGCCGTGCAATTTACTGTCCCACCCGATATGAGTGCTATTTTCTATAGTTCTCTCTTCTCATCAGTTTAATCCCTGTTACGTCCCCAATCTGGGGTCCATTTATTAAATAGATTTTTTGAACGGGGCGATGGTTAAAAAATTGCTGGCTCCCTCCCCTTTGTTTGAATCCATGCCACGGTCACTGCGTTTGCGCCGTGCAATTTACTGTCACACCCGATACGAGTGCTATTTTCTGTAGTACTATTCTAATCAGTTTAATCCCCATTACGTCCCATATCAGGGTGGGATTGCCTTTTGTGAAAAAAAATTTAGGCCGGGTATCTTCGACTGCCTTCACAGTGACAAACCAAACTCTGATACACCAAACTGAATTGATTTTAGGAACCGGGAGATGGAAAAAGCAGCTTGGTTGGTCCTCTTACTCCCGAGTTGGGGCACTGCGCGTGCACGGAGCAATGTGCTGTGACACCCTATATGAGTGGTGTCTTAACTAGTCCTATTCCTATCAGTTCAATCCCTGTTACGTCCCCTATCCGGGGATGTGTGTCAAATTGATAAATTATTGTCGAATTAATGAACCATTATGACATCCTGGAATAATTTAGCTCTGAGCTTTGTACTTGATTTGTTTTGGAATTGTTGGGGATTTTTTAAATTGTCTGCATTATTTCTAATAAACTATTAAGAGACTTTATTATAATTTTTTTATTTTATGTATTAAGAACCCACCCAACTTAAAAAAGATAAATAAAAAAAAATACGTTTTTTCTATGAAAAAACATTCAGCCGTCCCGATCGCTTTTGGTCTGATCATAATGAAGCAACAGCCTTATCTGGGTTATGGCAACATTGCCAACACACTCAGAGGTGATGATCGCTTCATTGTGATACGCAAGCCCCTTCACCACAACAAGGTAACGATCACGAAAGGGGA
Organism: Bufo gargarizans; assembly: GCF_014858855.1. NCBI lineage: Eukaryota > Metazoa > Chordata > Amphibia > Anura > Bufonidae > Bufo > Bufo gargarizans. The sequence goes on from NC_058084.1 coordinate 222,567,936, forward strand.
ATTGACACTTGTATGTGCCTTTTTTTTGTTTTGTTTTTGCAGCCACAGTGCAACACCAGAGGCCAGAAAAATTAGGCATGTACACATGCCTGAAAAACAATCTTATTGTTGCAGCCGCTGCTGTAGCAGCGGCCAGAAAAATGGATGTTTTCAAGGCAGAAAGGTAACTAAAACATTGCGGCTTGAACCCTAGTTGGTGGCAGAGAATTCACGAAAGTCATCCGGTATGCAGACATTAAATACAGCAGTGTGGGGACCATTTTGAGGCCAAGGCATGTCATCAGGCCTTTTATTAGTTAAACGTATCCCCTACTGTCAGTCCCTTCGGGATCCATGCCTCATTCATCTTAATGAAGGTGAGGTAATCAACACTTTTTTGACCGAGGCGACTTCTTTTGTAAGTGACAATGCCTCCTTCTGCACTGAAGGTCCTTTCTGACAGGACACTTGAAGTGGGGCAGGCCAGAAGTTCTATTGCAAACTGGGAAAGCTCAGGCCACAGGTCAAGCCTGCACACCCAGTAGTCAAGGGGTTCATCGCTCCTCAGAGAGAGTGTCGATATCTGCACATAAGGCGAGGTAGTCTGCCACCTGTCGGTCAAGTCGTTCTCTAAGGCTGGATCCCGAAGGGCTGTGGCGATGTGTAGGACTGAAAAAGCTCTGCATGTCCTCCATCAACAACACATCTGTAAAGCGTCCTGTCCTTGCCGCCGTGTTAGGAGGAGGATTACTTTCACCTCTTCCCCAGTTAAATTCCCATTGTGCTGTGACATCCCACTTATAAGCTGTGTAAAGCATATTTTTTAGTTTGGTTTTGAACTGCTGCATCCTTTCTGACTTCTGGTAATTTGGTAACATTTCTGCCACTTTCTGCTTATACGGGGGTCTAGTAGCGTGGCCACCCAGTACAGGTTGTTCTCCTTCATCCTTATACGAGAGTCCCTCAGACATGACAGCATGAAAGACCCCATTTGCACAAGGTTGGTTGCCGAGCTACTCATTTCCCGTTCCTCCTCCTCACTGATGTCATTGACTGTCTGTTCTTCCTCCCAGCAACATACGAGACCACGGGTCCCAGATAGGTGACAACAACAAGCACCCTGGGATGCCTGCTGTGGTTTGTCTTCCTCCTCCTCAAAGCCACATTCCTCCTCTGACTCCTCTTCCTCATACTCCTCTTGCAGCGTTGCCGCAGGTCCGGCAAGCGATGATGACAAGGCTGTTTCTAGTGGTGATGGCGACCACAACTCTTCCTCTTCACGCTCATCTACAGCCTGATCCAGCACTCTTCGCAGGGCACGCTCCAGGAAAAAAACAAAATGGGATGAGGTCGCTGATGGTGCCTTCGGTGCGACTGACTAGGTTTGTCACCTCCTCAAAAAGGACGCATGAACCTACAGGCATTGCGCATGAGCGTCCAGTAACGTGGCAAAAAAATTCCCAGCTTCGCAGAGGCTGTCCTAGCACCCCGGTCATACAAATACTCGTTGACGGCTTTTTCTTGTTAGAGCTGGCGGTCGAACATTAGGAGTGTTGAATTCCAATGTGTCGGGCTGTCGCAAATCAAGCGCCTCACTGTCATGTTGTTTCGGCGCTGAATGTCTGCAAAGTGCGCCATGGCCGTGTAGGAACGCCTGAAATGGCCACACACCTTCCTGGCCTGCTTGAGGACGTCCTGTAAGCCTGGGTACTTAGACACAAAGCGTTGTACGATGAGATTCAACACATGTGCCATGCACGGCACGTGACAACTTGCACAAATTCAATGCTGCCAACAAATTGCTTCCATTGTCACACACCACTTTGCCGATCTCCAGTTTGTGTGGGGTCAGCCACTGATCCACCTGTGCAATCAGGGCGGACAGGAGTGCTGGTCCGGTGTGGCTCTCTGCTTTCAGGCAAGTCAACCCCAAGACGGGATGTGGAATAGCCCCTGGTAAGCTGGGGAGGTTCAGTTGATGTGCAGCCAGACGCCGCAGCAGAAGAGGACTCAGCCGAGGAGGTTATGGAAGAGGATGGAGTAGGAGGAGTAGAGGAGGTGGCAGTAGGCCTGCCTGCAAGTCGTGGCGGTGTCACCAACTCCGCTGCAGAGCCACGCATTCCATGCTTGGCAGCCGTCAGCAGGTTGACCCAATGCGCAGTGTAGGCGATATACCTGCCCTGACCGTGCTTTGCAGACCAGGTATCAGTCGTCAGATGGACCCTTGCCCCAACACTGTATGCCAGAGATGCCATGACTTCCTTTTCAATCACTCAGTAGAGGTTTGGGATTGCCTTATTAGAAAAAAAATATTGTCCGGGTACCTTCCACTGTGGTGTCCCAATAGCAACAATTTTTTTTGAAGGCCTCACACTCCACCAGCTGGTATGGTAAAAGCTGGCGGGCTAAGAGTTCTGAAACTCGGATCTGAAAAAGCTAATACTATTATTTTCCGTTATAGCGGAAAATAAAGTGAAGTTCGGATCCCCATTGACTTCAATGGGGTTCGGGCCCAAGTCCGGATCAAGTTAGGGTCCGAACCCGATCTTTTTTTTTAAAAGTTTGGCCAGACTCCCTGAACATCTAGGTGTTTGCTCAACTCTAGTGGTGGAGATTAACTGGCTGAAACCGGGTGGGCACCACTGGTGATCCAGCCTACTGCTGCATCACCACATTCTGAGCCACGGTTCACCCAGGCCACTGCATGGCGACTGTCATTCCCATTTTCTGCTGGTCCAGATGCTCCTGCTCCTCCTCCTAATAGCGATTGTCAAGAGACAACAGTATGGGTGCACGCATCCAACGGTGCAGAAGCAGAACTATGGCACCCTGGCCACGCTTCACCTTCTGCCCACATATTCTACATGTGGCCACATTAACCTCCTCTGGCAGCTTAGTAAAAAAACTGCCACACCGCCAAGTAGGCGATTCCCCCCCCCCCCCCCCCCAACAGTCCGCACTTACTGACTGCTACAGCCACTTCCTCCATGAACCCCTTGCACCACTACTTCCCAGCCAAGTAGGCTGCTGTGAAGCAGGTGGTCTACCCCGAGCAGGTTTGGTTCCTGACCTTCAACTGCTGCCACCCTGCTGACTCCCAGCCTTGGTACTGCACAGCTGGCTCAGCCGCTGCCTCACAGGCAAGCTGCCTCCCTCTTCTCCTGATGACGATTGAAGCCCATTCTGCACCCAGCTCCCAAGTGCGATCGGCTTCATCATGATCATCAAGTATTGTCTGCACTTCACTGATGTCCTCCTCAACAGTCTCTGGGTCAGGAGCTTTACACAAGCTCCGGCACCACTCTCCTCATCACTACTTTTGTAGCTGGCCAGCTAAGACCTGTCCTAGTTTGCTAATAGAGCTTATTTGTTTATACAGCTAAACCTGCCAATAACCTTAATATAGTTCCTATGTTTGTGTGTTAAAGACAAAAGCAGAGTTTTTACAGTGACTTCATGTTTGGATGTCATAACTGTTATATAGTGTGCTCACAGAAGCAGAAAATATAATATGCCTTTAAGATTCATTATATGAATGTGAGGTAAGCTCAATGACACAGCAGAAAAAGCATAGAGTTAAACTGTCAGCCAGCCAGCCTCACACAGCCCAGGAGTTTTGACCAATTACAGCCAGCCTCACACATAGCTTGTGTGGGAAATTCCCCTAGCAGGACCTGCTTGAATCATTACACCAGAGGAGAAACTGAACAGACATTCACTCCACTAAGAGCTGTGTTTTTATGGAAGCAGAGAGGCAAAAATAAGTATTTAAAACAGTTATAATGTTCCTACTGTTAATATAGCAATTAGAATTGTTATACTGAACCAGTTATGTGTGTGTTTATTTACAGTTCCAACAATTGAAAACTACATATTCAAATTGCAACCAAATTCCATATGGCAATCCAAATTACATACAACCATAGAAGATCATACTCAACCAATCTGCAAATAGTTACTGCTAACTGCATACTGCAAATTGCGACCAAATTCAGCAAGTAGAACTATTAGTTAGACCTCAGATATACCCATCAGAGTGCTTAAATAACTTAAAAAGTGAGAGTACAGATACTGGAGAAATATATCCACCATCTTATGCATACAGCCATTTTATGAATCTTTATGCAACACATGATTTGTACAAGGACTATCTGCAGCGGAGGCGGCAGTGTTATATGAAAAAAAAGTTGAAGTTAATAAAGAAGTTATTTCAAGCTTTTGGTGTGCTCTTTAAACCTACTGTTTCCATAAAATGGTGCTAGAGTAATTACAGAGTGATAGACAGTCTGGTTAGACTAAAAGTCAGAGATATCAGAATTCCTGTAATGCCACAGCAAACTTCATAGTGCTGCGCCTGCCACAACTTGCCCACCTAGTGGAGGATGCAGAGGATGTCTCCTCCAGATCTTGGCTGGGCAGTAACTGCTGACTGTCCTCTAGCAGCTCATCCTCGCTGTATAGAGGAGCTGAGCCCACAGCATACAATACTTCTGTGGCTGAGGGACCAGCAAAGGACCGAGGCAGGTTGAGGACAGGTGAGGGCACAGGGCCTGCTCCCGGGCCATGCCAACTAAGGGTTTTGTCTGACGAACCCACTGACTGTTGGATGGGGGTGTCTGATGTCACGTGGGATGACGTGGGTGACAAAGTTAACCAGTCAAGAACTGCTGGGTTGAGGTCAAGTCACAACCGCTTGATGATACCGGGAGCTCAGGCCTCTCGCTGCGACTCCTGCTGCCACGCCCCCTTACTCTGCTGCGACCTCTGCTTGCGCCTGAAACATTCAGGTCTCTGCCACTCCTCTGTGTATGGCCTGGCACTTCTCTGCCTGACATATTTTAAGCTGAACTACACAAATTAAACAGAAATTAAAACACCCCTAAAAGCAACAAATATATTTTTCTTTTTGTACTAAAATAGTCCACTAAACACCTTCACCACAATTAACTGCAGAAATGCACAGAAAATATATTTTTCTTGTTGTACTGAAATACGACCATATACACTTTTACCAGAAATAACTGCAGAAGTGAAATGCGTACATATTTTTCTTTTTTTTACTGAAATGTGCCCCCTTTACACTTTCAACAGAAATAACTGCAACAGTGCAGTGCGTATATATTGTGGGGACTCTCTCTGGTAGACAGGATTAGCGTACGCAGTATATAGGCAACAACAAGTTCTTTGGATCAAACAGTTCAACGTTTTATTCACACTTTAGGCAAGTGACAAAACAAGAAGTCAATCAAACAAAAAGTCACCCTGCTCTGCTGGTGGCAATTCACACCATGCGGCAATTCTTCCTCAAAGAGTCCTTGCTGATAGCAGCAGCAACCTGTTTTCACGCCAAACAGGTAGCAAGCCTTTATCCAGACACAAGACTCCCAGATCCCAACACAGACATGGCTTCTGAGCCCAGCTGCCTATTTAAGGACAGCCAGGTGCTGCCAAAACCCGGACTGGCATTTAAAATCAAGTCCGGTATTTGACCTCGTCTGGCTGCAAATAAGCCCAGCAGTACAAGCTTGGAGAAAAATACCTGTTTTCCCAGACCAAACCTCTCAGTGTGTCACAATATTTTCCATTTTTACTGAAAAATGTCCCTATATGCTTTCACCAGCAATAACTGCAACAGTGCAGTGCGTGTATATATATATAAAAATTGTATTAACTGAAATATGCCCCTATACACTTTGACCAGAAATAACTGCAGAAGTGAAATGAGTTTATTTTTCTTGTCGTACTGAATAAGATACTAAGCTATAAGCCACTAAAGGATTTTCAACATAACACTTGCAACCCAACAAAAAGCTGCAATGACACAGCTGTCTAATGACTATTTGGATCCTCAAATAATCGTTCCCTGCACTTATAAATCACTTTCCTATCAATGTTCCTATCGCCTTCTGACGTATCTCCCTGCACTAAGATGCTGCGAAATTATTCCTATCCTTTCCCTACACTAACAGATTTTTCTATCTCCCCCCCCCCCACAATCGTTTTTCCACATGTCTGTCCCTGCACTCTGAACGCTAGAAAATGTCTGACTCTAAGATGGCTGACGTATTTATAGGGCTGTGACATCACAGGTCTGGCTGCTGATTGGCTGCATGCAGGCATGTCAATCTGGGTGATCCCGCCTTCCCAGAATTTCTTTCCCCATGTCCTCACACGTGTAGTCGCCGTCGTCATTTTAGGAAAATTGCAATTCGTTACCACGGAGTGTGAGGAAATTCACATTCGGAGCGTATCAAATTTTTCCTGAAATTCGGATCGAATTCCACTTAGCTTCGATTAGCTTATCTCTAATTAGGGTGACAAATTTTAAAAAAAAATTTGGGGATGCTAATTGTCCTAACATTTATATTCAATAACCTTTCTATACCGTTTTGTCATGTCAACTAATTTGCATAAACACGGGAATATTAGAAAGACATGCAAATAGTGTTTCAGCTGAAAAACTAGGCAGATTCTGCTAATTTGCATGCCTTTCCCATATGCTCATGTTTATGTAAATGAGTTTATATGACGGAACAGTATAGAAAGATTATTGAAAATAAAGGTTTGTACAATTAGAAAACTGAAAGTTTTTATGCAGCCCTCCTAAGTAGAGTTAAGCGAACACCTGGATGTTCGGGTTAGCAAAGTTCGGCTGAACTTCCCGGAAATGTTCGGGTTCGGGATCCGAACCCGACCCGAACTTCGTCCCGAACGCGAACCCCATTGAAGTCAATGGGGACCCAAACTTTTCGGCACTAAAAAGGCTGTAAAACAGCCCAGGAAAGAGCTAAAAGGGCTGCAAAAGGCAGCAACATGTAGGTAAATCCCCTGCAAACAAATGTGGATAGGGAAATGAATTAAAATAAATATAAAAAATTAAAATTAACCAATATCAATTGGAGAGAGAGGTCCCATAGCAGAGAATCTGGCTTCACGTCACCCAACACTGTAACAGTCCATTGTCATATATTTTGGCCCAGGCACCCAGGCAGAGGAGAGAGGTCCCGCAACAGAGAATCTGGCTTCAAGTCAGCAGAGAATCAGTCTGCATGTCATAGCAGAGAATCATGCTTCACGTCACCAACCAGTGTAACAGTCCATTGTCACATTTAGGCCCCGGCACCCAGACAGAGGAGAGGTTCATTCAACTTTGGGTTGCCTCGCAATATAAATGGTAAAATGAAAATAAAAAGAGGATTGAATGAGGAAGTGCCCTGGTGTACAATAATATATGGTTAAGGGGATGTAGTTAATGTCTAATCTGCACAAGGGATGGACAGATCCTGTGGGATCCATGCCTGGTTCATTTTTATGAACGTCAGCTTGTCCACATTGGCTGTAGACAGACGGCTGCGTTTGTAATGACGCCCCCTGCCGTGCTGAATACACGTTCAGACAAAACGCTGGCCGCCGGGCAGGCCAGCACCTCCAAGGCATAAAAGGCTAGCTCTGGCCACGTGGAAAATTTGGAGACCCAGAAGTTAAATAAGGCCGAACCATCAGTCAGTACGTGGAGGGGTGTGCACACCTACTGTTCCACCATGTTAGTGAAATGTTGCCTCCTGCTAACACGTTGCGTATCAGGTGGTGGTGCAGTTAGCTGTGGCGTGTTGACAAAACTTTTCCACATCTCTGCCATGCTAACCCTGCCCTCAGAGGAGCTGGCCGTGACACAGCTGCCTTGGCGACCTCTTGCTCCTCCTGTGCCTTGGCCATGGGCTTCCACTTGTTCCCCTGTGACATTTGGGAATGCTCTCAGTAGAGCATCTACCAACGTGCGCTTGTACTCGCGCATCTTCCCATCACGCTCCAGTGCAGGAAGTAAGGTGGGCACATTGTCTTTGTACCGTGGATCCAGCAGGGTGGCAACCCAGTGGTCCGCACACATTAAAATGTGGGCAACTCTGTCGTTGCGCAGGTACTGCAGCATGTAGTCGCTCATGTGTGCCAGGCTGCCCAGGGGTAAGGACAAGCTGTCCTCTGTGAGAGGCGTATCGTCATCGTCCTGCGTTTCTCTCCAGCCACGCACCAGTGATGGGCCCGAGCTGTGTTGGGTGCCACCCTGCTGTGACCATGCTTCATCCTCATCCTCCTCCTCCTCGTCCTCCAGTAGTGGGCCCTGGCTGGCCACATTTGTACCTGGCCTCTGCTGTTGCAAAAAAACTCCCTCTGAGTCACTTTGAAGAGACTGGCCTGAAAGTGCTAAAAATGACCCCTCTTCCTCCTCCTCCTCCTCCTCCTCCTGGGCCACCTCCTCTTCCATCATCGCCCTAAGTGTTTTCTCAAGGAGACATAGCAGTGGTATTGTAACGCTGATAACGGCGTCATCACCACTGGCCATGTTGGTGGAGTACTCGAAACAGCGCAACAGGGCACACAGGTCTCGCATGGAGGCCCAGTCATTGGTGGTGAAGTGGTGCTGTTCCGCAGTGCGACTGACCCGTGCGTGCTGCAGCTGAAACTCCAATATGGCCTGCTGTTGCTCGCACAGTCTGTCCAGCATGTGCAAGGTGGAGTTCCACCTGGTGGGCACGTCGCATATGAGGCGGTGAGCGGGAAGGCCTAAGTTACGCTGTAGCGCAGACAAGCGAGCAGCGGCAGGATGTGAACGCCGGAAGCGCGAACAGATGGCCCGCACTTTATGCAGCAGCTCTGACATGTCAGGGTAGTTGTGAATGAACTTCTGCAACACCAAATTCAGCACATGCGCGTCGAACCGGCTAGTCCCAGAGCTGCAATGAGATTTCGCCCATTATCGCACACCACCAGGCCGGGCTTGAGGCTCACTGGCAGCAACCACTCGTCGGTCTGTTGTTCTATACCCCGCCACAACTCCTGTGCGGTGTGGGGCCTGTTCCTCAAACATATGAGTTTCAGAATGGCCTGCTGACGTTTACCCCGGGCTGTGCTGAAGTTGGTGGTGAAGGTGTGTGGCTGACTGGATGAGCAGGTGGAAGAAGAGGAGGAGGAAGCTGAGTAGGAGGAGGTGGCAACAGGAGGCAAAGAATGTTGCCCTGCGATCCTTGGCGGCGGAAGGACGTGCGCCAAACAGCTCTCCACCTGGGGCCCAGCTGCCACTACATTTACCCAGTGTGCAGTTAGGGAGATATAGCGTCCCTGGCCATGCTTACTGGTCCACGTATCTGTGGTTAGGTGGACCTTGCCACAGATGGCGTTGCGCAGTGCACACTTGATTTTATTGGATACTTGGTTGTGCAGGGAAGGCACGGCTCTCTTGGAGAAGTAGTGGCGGCTGGGAACAACATACTGTGGGACAGCAAGCGACATGAGCTGTTTGAAGCTGTGTCCACCAGCCTAAATGCCAGCATTTCCTAGGCCAGTAGTTTAGAAATGCTGGCATTCAGGGCCAGGGATAGAGGGTGGCTAGGTGGGAATTTACGCTTTCTCTCAAATGTTTGTGAGATGGAGAGCTGAACGCTGCCGTGTGACATGGTGGAGATGCTTGGTGACGGAGGTGGTGGTGTTGGTGGTACATCCCCTGCTGGGCAGCAGGTGCCAACGTTCCTCCAGAGGCGGAGGAAGAGGCCGAGGCGGCAGCAGCAGAAGAGGTAGCAGGGGGAGCCTGAGTGACTTCCTTGTTTTTAAGGTGTTTACTCCACTGCAGTTCATGCTTTGCATGCAGGTGCCTGGTGATGCAGGTTGTGCTAAGGTTCAGAACGTTAATGCCTCGCTTCAGGCTCTGATGGCACAGCGTGCAAACCACTCGGGTCTTGTCGTCAGCACATTGTTTGAAGAAGTGCCATGCCAGGGAACTCCTTGAAGCTGCCTTTGGGGTGCTCGGTCCCAGATGGCGGCAGTCAGTAGCAGGCGGAGTCTCTTGGCAGCGGGTGTTCTGCATTTGCCCACTGCTCCCTCTTTTGCTACGCTGTTGGCTCGGTCTCACCACTGCCTCTTCCTCCGAACTGTGAAAGTCAGTGGCACGACCTTCATTCCATGTGGGGTCTAGGACCTCATCGTCCCCTGCATCGTCTTCCACCCAGTCTTGAACCCTGACCTCCTGTTCAGTCTGCACACTGCCGAAAGACGCAGCAGTTGGCACCTGTGTTTTGTCATCATTAGAGACGTGCTGAGGTGGTATTCCCATGTCCTTATCATCAGGAAACATAAGTGGTTGTGCATCAGTGCATTCTATGTCTTCCACCGCTGGGGAAGGGCTAGGTGGATGCCCTTGGGAAACCCTGCCAGCGGAGTCTTCAAACAGCATAAGAGACTGCTGCATAACTTGAGGCTCAGACAGTTTCCCTGGTATGCATGGGGGTGATGTGACAGACTGATGGGCTTGGTTTTCAGGCGCCATCTGTGCGCTTTCTGCAGAATACTGGGTGGGAGATAACAGACACCTAACACTATCTGGCTATTTAGGTACCGTATTACACTAATACAGGCACAGCAGTAACCACAGATTTAGCCGACTATAAATTTGAGGCCTATTATTTAGGCGCTGGGTGACAGGTATACGTTTACAGACAGAATTAGACTGGGATATGCACAGTAGCGTGTGTGTGAAGTTATTGAGAATTACCCTATCTGCACCTTGAATCTAATATACCCTTTTAGGGATAAATTTAAAGTAGGCCTGATACAGCAGAAACCACTAATTTAGAGAATTGGTAAATTGGGAATTGTATTTCAACCCAGAACAAAAACTGTGCTTTGACGGACACTAAATAACTTGCCTAGCCACAGCAATAACCACAGATTTAGCCGACTATAAATTTGAGGCCTATTTAGGCGCTGGGTGACAGGTATAGGTTTACAGACAGAATTAGACTGGGATATGGCCAAAAAATAGCCACACTATTGATGGTTAAATGCACTTGGTGCGACAGCTTGACCAACCACACTATTGAGGGTTAAATGCACTTGGTGACGGGCTCAGCTTGCCCCTGATGTAGTATATGGCCAAAAAATAACCACGCTATTAATGGTTAAATGCACTTGGTGTGACAGCTTGACCCTGATGTAGGATTTAGCCAAAAAACAACCACACTATTGAGGGTTAAATGCACTTGGTGGCAGCTTGTGCTGGCGCACCACAAGACACAAAATGGCTGCCGATCACCCCTGAAAAAAGTGAATGAAAAACGCTCTGGGTAGCCTAAAAACAGTGAGCAGTTGAATATCAGCAGTTCAATGATCCACAGCTGCAGATCGATCACTGAATGAGGTCTTTTGGATGAGTTAATCACTGCCTAATCTCGCCCTAACGTCGCAGCTGCAACCTCTCCCTACACTGATCAGAGCAGAGTGACGGGCGGCGCTACGTGACTCCAGCTTAAATAGAGGCTGGGTCACATGCTGCACTGGCCAATCACAGCCATGCCAATAGTAGGCATGGCTGTGATGGCCTCTTGGGGCAAGTAGTATGACGCTTGTTGATTGGCTGCTTTGCAGCCTTTCAAAAAGCGCCAAGAAAGCGACGAACACCGAACCCGGACTTTTACGAAAATGTTCGGGTCCGTGTCACAGACACCCCAAAATTCGGTACGAACCCGAACTATACAGTTCGGGTTCGCTCATCCCTACTCCTAAGCAGTGAGAAAAGTTGGCTGGGAAGCCCCCCCAAAAAAATAAAAATCTCATACACTGCCGTTGTGAGGCAGTACCATGCATTGGGCAACGCAATTGCGGTGCCCAATGCACGGAACATCCGTGCAGCGGGCCGAACCCATTCAACTTTATTGGGTCTGTGGTCTGTTAGCAGTGCAAAAGAAAGGTGACATGCTATATTGCTATATTTATTTGTGGTACGGAAAAGCAGAAAAACACCACGGAAGCACTCCGTAGTGCTTCCGGTGTTCCAGGACTCCATTCCGCATCTTCGGAATTGCGAACCCAGTCAAGTGAATGAGTCCGCATCCATGTTGCTGGTTACACATGGTTGGCAGCCGTGGATTGCCGACCCGCCATTTGTGGGCCACAATATAGCCACGGCCGCCCAACGGCCGCGTGCATGAGGCCTAATGATAATGATCTATGTGCACAAATCCCCCAAGCCATCCAACAAAATTCTAGCAACTTTGAGGCTCCCTGGCTTTCAAGTCTATGTGGATAGAGAGTTGGTTTTGAATGTCTTAGTGCACAAAGCTGCCATTGACTGTACCTCTCTCATTGATAGGTTGTTGGCTTGCACATACCTGGCTTTTGGCATGTAGCCTTTGTGCAATTGTTTGTTATAGGTTTTAGGTAATGGAATTGCGCACACAATATGTGCATTGTACATTGCAAAAATCGCCAATCATGAATTTTGGATGAATATTCAGCTAAAATTTGCAAAATATTGTGAATTTGAATATTGCCTATGCTGCTCATCACCAATTTTTATGTCTAACACTTCTGCTTTGAGATGCTACTCCACCTTCTACACCCTATCACCTCGAGTTAGAGTGCACAATCAATCAGTTAGACAGGCTAAACACCTCCACTTTCCAATCTAATTTTTTAAAACTGGAGCGAATGGAGTAAAAAAATGAAAGATATAATAAAGCCATAATTCTAGAAGGCAGGGCTTGATAAATTCTCCCTAATGTTTCATGGGATCACCTCTTTAACCGGTAGGATACCAGCGCTGTAGCTGTATGGCGCTGCGGACTGTGCCTTAAATCTCAGCGCTCTTGCACCCACCCGATCAGCAGCACGGGTCTGGCTGTTCCAGTTAGTTGAACCCCTGCTGTATTTACTGGCATCGGTGAAAATACTGCGCATTATCCCTAGCTGTGCCACGATCAATGCTGACCGCAGCATGTGCAATGTTTGTGGAGAGTCCTTGTGCCCATCAGGTGCCTGCACTGCAGTGACAGGGACGTTATGGTTGGGAATGCAGACTAATGCCTTCCATAGGAATTGTGCTGCCTTCCAAGTAAGCCTGTGAGACCAAGCCCCCTGGGTCTCAGAGGTAGGCAGGCTGTAAGTATATTACACTGTAGGAAAGTAGACATTCAGTATCGCCACGTCAGTATTGACCGACACTATAAAATGATAACATGATCCACCCAGTCAGGAGAACGCCATAAAAAATAAATATAAACTCTGCCCTATTCTGGTCAAAAGGGTACCAGTCATCTCATCCCAGAAAAAATTTGACCCTACCTAAGACATATATACAGTCATGGCCAAAAGTTTTGAGAATTACATAAATATTGGAAAAGTTGCTGCTTAAGTTTTTATAATAGCAATTTGCATATACTCCAGAATGTTATGAAGAGTGATCAGATGAATTGCATAGTTCTTCTTGCCATGAAAATTAACTTAATCATTGCCGTCATTAAAGGACCTGCTGAGATCATTTCAGTAATAGTCTTGTTAACTCAGGTGAGAATCTTGACGAGCACAAGGCTGGAGATCAGTATGTCAGGCTGATTGGGTTAAAATGGCAGACTTGACCTGTTAAAAAGGAGGGTGATGCTTGAAATCATTGTTCTTCCATTGTTAACCATGGTGACCTGCAAAGAAAAATGTGCAGCCATCATTGCGTTGCATAAAAATGGCTTCACAAGCAAGGATATTGTGGCTACTAAGATTGCACCTCAAATCAACAATTTATAGGATCATCTATAGAACTTCAAGGAAAGAGGTTCAATTCTTGTTAAGAAGGCTTCAGGGCGTCCAAGAAAGTCCAGCAAGCGCCAGGATAGTCTCCTAAAGAGGATTCAGCTGTGGGATCAGAGTGCCACCAGTGCAGAGCTTGCTCAGGAATGGCAGCAGGCAGGTGTGAGCGCATCTGCACGCACAGTGAGGCGAAGACTTTTGGAAGATGGCCTGGTGTCAAGAAGGGCAGCAAAGAAGCCACTTCTCTCCAGAAAAATAAAAAATAAATCAGGGACAGATTGATCTACTGCAGAAAATATGGTGAATGAACTGCTTAGGACTGGGGCAAAGTCATATTCTCTGATGAAGCCTCTTTTCGATTGTTTGGGGCATCAGGAAAAAGGCTTGTCTGGAGAAGAAAAGGTGAGCGCTACCATCAGTCCTGTGTCATGCCAACAGTAAAGCATCCTGAGACCATTCATGTGTGGGGTTGCTTCTCATCCAAGGGAGTGGGCTCACTCACAATTTTACCCCAAAACACAGCCATGAATAAAGAATGGTACTAAAACACCCTCCAACAGCAACTTCTTCCAACAATCCAACAACAGTTTGGTGAAGAACAATGCATTTTCCAGCGCGATTGAGCACCGTGCCATAAGGCAAGTGATAACCAAGTGGCTCGGGGACCAAAATGCTGACATCTTGGGTCCATGGCCTGGAAACTCCACAGATCTTAATCCCATTGAGAACTTGTGGTCAATCCTCAAGAGGCGGGTAGACAAACAAAAACCCACTAATTCTGACAAACTCTAAGAAGTGATTATGAAAGAATGGGTTGCCATTAGTCAGGAATTGGCCAGAAGTTGATTGAGACCGTGCCCAGTCGAATTGCAGAGGTCCTGAAAAAGAAGTGCCAACACTGCAAATACTGACTTTTTGCATAAATGTCATTTAATTGTCGATAAAAGCCTTTGAAAAGTATGAAGTGCGTTTAATTATATTTTCACTACATCACAAAACTTTTGGCCATGACTAATTATATATATAAAAAATAAAAAAACACATCAGGTATTACCACATCCGTAACAACCTGCTCTATAAAAATATCACATGATATACCCCATCAGCTGAACGCTGTAAAAATTAAATAAAAGCTATGCCAGGTCATTTTTTTTTTATCACCTTACCTTACAAAATGCATAACCGATTAAAAATTAAATATATGATTAAAAAGTCATATATACCCTAAAATTGAACCAATAAAAACAATGCCTCATGCCACAAAAAATGAACCCCCACATTCACTCTAAATCAATTCATCAAAATCTGCTATGCAAAAGCCATATGACGCTCCTTCCTGCCATGTGCCCCCACAGCAATTTACCTCTACATATGGGGTGTTTCCGTATCCCATATCCCAATATAAAATATTGTATGCAAGTATAATCTTTTTATCTTTATTCCTCAAGTCATGTATCTGTGTATGAATTTTTATTAATAAAAAATTATATTGATTAATTTAATTGATCACTAGTGTTGGTCGAGCACCAGAGCGCTTGTGTGCTCTGGTTCTCGAGTAGAACACTTCCCGATGCTCAGATGCTCTGCAGAGCACCCAAGCACAATGGAAGTCAGTAGGATAAACAGTTAAACCTGCTCTAAATTGGGGAGGGTGTCTGGGACTCTAGTTTGGCTTAGGAGTCCCTGCTCTAACTCCATATATAGATATGTCCATATATGGAGTCAGTTCTTGGGGACACCCAGTGTATTTAAAATCTAATTTAGCCTCTTTTTCAGAAAAGTTTCTGGTGGGATTGGAACTCATCTACATTACAGCCAAGAATCTTAACCACTACACTATATAGAGCTGCACGGCCAGTTACAAAAAACAAACAAAAAAAAAAAAAAACACATACATATACATCGAATATATTCTATATCTCTATCTTCTGCTGTATAGGATATACAGCAGAAGTCTTACATATAAAATGATAATATTTTATAATTACAAAAAATAAATATATTATAAATTTTTTTATTTAGCCTCCATTTCTGAAACATTTCTGATGGGATTCGAACTCTCAATCTTCTACATTACCGCCAAGAATGCGAGACTTCAGATGTATAGGAATACTAGAAATGCTTACTACTAAGTATATATTCCTGTACAGCAGAAGTTTATTTTTAATTTTTTAATTCTTTTACTAACTGTCCATGCAGCTTTATAGTGCAGTGGTTAATATTCTTGGCTTTAATGTAGATGGTTGTGAGATCGAATCCTGCCAGAAATAGAGGCCAAATTAGATTTAAATACACTGGGTGTCTGTCATGGCCTATGGTGTACGCTGTGACACTGTTGCCACACTTGCGGTTGCCAGCGGCAACGTGTTGCTGTAAGAGCATGCAGTGGCAGTGTCTCAGCCTTCTGGGTGATTTCCGTGACATGGTTGCCACACATGCTGTTGCTGGTGGTTACATGCTTGGTATGCTTATGTGTGCACTTCCCCTTTAAGTTGTAGCCTCCCTCTGTGTGGTGCTGTAAGGGTTAACTCCCTGACTGGGTGTGGTCACTTGTACTACAGCTGTGGTTGGTGCTGGAGCTCTGCTCCAGTCCAGGGTGTTCCATCTGTCCAGTGAGGGCCACCCTCGTGGTCAATGTCATCCCGGTGTCTCCTTACCTTCCTGTCCCTATTTGTATGGAGTGGGTTATGTTCAGGGAGTTGGTATGTCTAGTTTGGAGTTACATGTCTGGTGGTGTATGGTGTCCAGCTTGTTTACTAGACATTCCCCTGTCTCATGTTCATTGCAGCTATGGGTGTCCTGGGTGCCAGTATGGTTTGTGGGGTGTGCTGTGTCCTTTAATGTTGGTGTGGACAGCAGCACTAGTGCACAGGTTCCAGTCAGTGTGTCCGTGCAGTTAAGTGTGTTATTGGTTTTGCTTACCTGCCATCTCCTTATGCTATATGTGTTCCCCTCTCCTTGCAGCCTGGCCTCAGATAGAGACTCCTGTTCCTCCATTACTGGGATGAACAGGTAGTCTCTTCCCTGCTCCTTGGCGAGTGATGACTTAGGGTCTCTAGGAATCCTGAGTATGAGTCATCCTACCATCGGGGTCCACTCATACGGTAAGGAGTCAGGGAGAGGATTAGGTAAGCTGTAGGAGGTGACCTGATCCCTTATTACTCCTTTTGGCCAGGCCGATTCCCTTTTACCCTTTGACACCGCATGGTGGGGGGGGTTTCCCCCACTCCCCGCCGTGACAGTGTCCCCAAGCACTGACTCCATACATCACAAAAAGTGCAACTCCAAGTGATCAAAAAGGCCTATGTCCCGCAAAATGGTACCAATAAAACATTCCCCTCATCCTGAAAAAAAAAAAAAAATAAAAAGCCCCTACATGAGAAAATTGCAAAAAAAAAAAAGCTCTCGGAACATTAAAACAATTTATTGTGTTGAAGTGAAATAATTAAATATAATATAATATAATATAATATAATAGATATATATATATATATATCTATCTATATCTATATACACATACATACACACATATACATATACACACACACACACATTAGGTATTGCCGTGTCCGTAACAACCAGCTCCATAAAAATATCACCTAACCCCTCATGTAAACACCATAAAAAACAAAAAAAATAAATAAAACACTTTGTCATCTAACATCACAAAGTGCAACACCAAGCGATCAAAAAGATGTATGCCCCCCCAAAATAGTAGCAAACAGTCACCTCATCCTGCAAAAAATAAGACTAAGACAATCAGTAAAAAAAAAAAGTTATGGCTCTCAGACTATGGAGCCAAAATTTTTGGGGGTTTCAAAACAATAAAAATGTCAACTCTTCCTGCAAAAAACAACCCCCGAAAAATATGGCGTTCAGAAAATAGACAAAAACATTTTCCTTCCCCAAAAATGCTTTATTATGTAAAACTGAAACAAAGAAAGTAGACATATTTGAAATAATTGCGTCCGTAACTACTTGGTCTATAAAAATAGCACATGATCTACCCTGTCAGATAAATGTTGTAGAAAATAAACACAGTTCCAAAACAAAAAAATTTGGGTTACCTTGCCTGACAAAAAAATGGAATATAGAGCAATAAAAAATTAGATATACCCCTTAAATAGTACAACTAAAACTGACACCTTATCCCCTAGTTTCCAAAATGTGGTCACTTTTTGGGAGTTTCTACAGTAAGGGTGCATCAGGGTATTCAAATGGGAAATGGCAGCTAAATACCAGTTCAGGTAAATCTACCTTCCAAAAACCATACAGCGCTCCTTTTCTTCGGCGCCCTGCCGTGTGCCCTTGCATCGGTTTACAACCACATGTGGGGTGTTCCTGTAAATCGCAGAATCAGGGTAATAAGTGTTGAGTTTTGTTTGGCTGTTAACCCTCGATGTGTTTGGAAAATCTGCCAAAAAAGTGAACTTTAGAGATGTCACCTCCAGTTTCCTTTAATTCTTGCGGAACTCCAAAAGGGTTAAAGTATGTAAAATCAGTTTTAAGTAACGTTAGGGGGTGTAGTTTCTACAATGGGGTCATTTATGGGGGGTTTCCACTATATAAGCCCCACAAAGTGACTTCAGACCTGAACTGGTCCTTAAAAAAAGTGTGTTTTGGAAATTCTTAAAATGTTTTATTACTTCTACAATTCTAAGCCTTCTAACGTCCTAAACAAAAATAAAACATTCCTCATATGTCTACTTTATGTTGGAATTATTTTGGAAATGTCAACTAATAAATATTTTATCAGGCATCACTGTTTTAAAAGCAGAGAAATTAAAAGCTTACATTTTTTTTTAAACTTATTACATTTTTGATTATTTTTAAATATATCGACTCAAATTTACCACTGTCATGAAGTACAATGTGTCACGCGAAAATCTCACAATGGCTTGGATAAGTAAAAGTGTTCCAAAGTTATGTGTCACTTTGTGGTAATGTCAGTTTTGCAAAATTAGGCTGTGTCAGGAAGGGGGAAATGGCCTGGATGTGTAGTGATAAAACAGTTTTTGAAATTTTGTTGAAAATTTGAAAAGTTGCTTCTAAAAAGTCGTAAAAAAATAAAACATTTACAAAATGATGCAAACGTAAAGACGACATACAGGGAGTGCAGAATTATTAGGCAAATGTGTATTTTGACCACATCATCCTCTTTATGCATGTCGTCTTACTCCAAGCTGTATAGGCTCGAAAGCCTACTACCAATTAAGCATATTAGGTGATGTGCATCTCTGTAATGAGAAGGGGTGTGGTCTAATGACATCAACACCCTATATCAGGTGTGTATAATTATTAGGCAACTTCCTTTCCTTTGGCAAAATGGGTCAAAAGAAGGACTTGACAGGTACAGAAAAGTCAAAAATAGTGAGATATCTTGCAGAGGGATGCAGCACTCTTAAAAAAAAAAAGCTTCTGAAGTGTGATCGAACAATCAAGCGTTTCAGTCAAAATAGTCAACAGGGTCGCAAGAAGCGTGTGGAAAAACCAAGGCGCAAAATAACTGCCCATGAACTGAGAAAAATCAAGCGTGCAGCTGCCAAGATGCCACTTGCCACCAGTTTGGCCATATATTAGAGCTGCAACATCACTGGAGTGCCCAAAAGCACAAGGTGTGCAATACTCAGACATTGCCAAGGTAAGAAAGGCTGAAAGACGACCACCACTGAACAAGACACACAAGCTGAAACGTCAAGACTGGGCCAAGAAATATCTCAAGACTGATTTTTCTAAGGTTTTATGGACTGATGAAATGAGAGTGAGTCTTGATGGGCCAGATGGATGGGCCCGTGGCTGGATTGGTAAAGGGCAGAGAGCTCCAGTCCAACTCAGACGCCAGCAAGGTGGAGGTGGAGTACTGGTTTGGGCTGGTATCATCAAAGATGAGCTTGTGGGGCCTTTTCGGGTTGAGGATGGAGTCAAGCTCAACTCCCAGTCCTACTGCCAGTTTCTGGAAGACACCTTCTTCAAGCAGTGGTACAGGAAGAAGTCTGCATCCTTCAAGAAAAACATGATTTTCATGCAGGACAATGCTCCATCACACGTGTCCAAGTACTCCACAGCGTGGCTGGCAAGAAAGGGTATAAAAGAAGAAAATCTAATGACATGGCCTCCTTGTTCACCTGATCTGAACCCCATTGAGAACCTGTGGTCCATCATCAAATGTGAGATTTACAAGGAGGGAAAACAGTACACCTCTCTGAACAGTGTCTGGGAGGCTGTGCTTGCTGCTGCACGCAATGTTGATGGTGAACAGATCAAAACACTGACAGAATCCATGGATGGCAGGCTTTTGAGTGTCCTTGCAAAGAAAGGTGGCTATATTGGTCACTGATTTGTTTTTGTTTTGTTTTTGAATGTCAGAAATGTATATTTGTGAATGTTGAGATGTTATATTGGTTTCACTGGTAAAAAATAATTGAAATGGGTATATATTTGTTTTTTGTTAAGTTGCCTAATAATTATGCACAGTAATAGTCACCTGCACACACAGATATCCCCCTAAAATAGCTAAAACTAAAAACAAACTAAAAAGTACTTCCAAAAATATTCAGCTTTGAAATTAATGAGTTTTTTGGGTTCATTGAGAACATGGTTGTTGTTCAATAATAAAATTAATCCTCAAAAATACAACTTGCCTAATAATTTTGCACTCCCTGTATGGAAAATGTAAAGTAATAACTATTTTGTGAAGTATCACTATCTCAAAAAAAAGAAAGAAATAATAAAATGGAGGGGCACTCAAATATCTGGGTGTTATGGGCAACAATAAGATTTATTTATGCAATAAAATGCCAAAAAGTAAAATGGCAAAAGGTAGATCATAAAATGTTGCATGCAAAAACAATAAATATAAAAACACACTATTAATGACCATCCCAATCAATATGGGGTGAACAGTGCAATGGCCACTATAGGGTACCTAATTAAGATAAATGGCGTTAGTACCATAGGTCACAATTTGAAATCAACAGAGTCTGTACTGAGTGACTAGAATGGTACATTCCATATGAGCAAAATAGGTGGTAGTACGTTATCGCTCCCTGGCGGGTATTCAGCTTCTTGCTCAGCCATCCAGGACCTAGCATGGCGTCCCGTATGGTCTCACAGTCAGATTGTGGCATCCCATGTGATCAGATAGTGACCGGCAAACAGGAAGATGCGTCTCAATGGAAAGATGATGCATACCACCGTGTGTTTCAGTTGGAACTTCCGGTATAGGAAGTGAAGTAATAACGATGCGTTCCACCATGCGCTTCAATGGGAGACTCTTTTGAATGTCCGTTTGTGATGTAGAATAGATCGATCGCTGCTATATCTTACAGCTTAAGATCCTAGTTGGTGTAGATGCTTGCTAGGACACTTCCGCCATACGCGTTTCAGGGTTACTCCCCTTCCTCAGTGGCAGTATGAGCAATCAAGGAATACCATGTATTTATACCAGATTACCGTAGGTCCCAAGGGAATGATGGGATAGAAGGCATGGAGTCAAAATGCAATGGTCATATTATTAGGCAGTGGTATATGGCTTGTATATTAAAGCCTATATAGTAATGCATAGTATGGTTAATATATTAAAACAATATCCATATCAATGGATGAACATACACACCCCTAAATTGATAAATATAAAAAATACATTAAAGGCATAAAAAAAATGAATAGACATAAAAATGATATACAAATTATATAAAAATTATATAAAAATGACAGATCTTCACAAAGGCTTATATACAAAATCCAGGCAGTTCTTCCTCAGTAATGTTTCATATTCAAATTGATAATTTAACAATGGGGAAATGAAACCTAAAAGGACAGTCCGACAGAAGAGTATATGTATATATGCCAGATGGGTTATACTTGATGGTATGTCATAATAGATGAACAGGCTGACAACGGAGAGACAAAACGTGGATGGGAGATCCGGCCGGGAGGAAGGGTCCAGGTGCTGATAGACAGCCAGACCTGGATCCCACATCACCACCGGACAGCCCCCCAATTAGAGAAATACAAACCGTTCCATCTCTGCATTGTGTCCCTTAGGCATAAGCATGTCAAATTCAAATATTCTAAGTGACTCCCGTCTGGACATGTTGATAATATGGTTCCCTTCTCTCCACGATTTTTTGACCTTTTCCATAGCTATAAATGACATAGTGGAGGGGTCACAATCGTGATATTGTTTAAAATGTTTGGGGAGGGGGTGAAGTTCATATCCCTTGCGAATATTTGCAATGTGTTCCATCACTCTTTTCTTGAGAGGTCTTTTAGTTTGGCCAATGTATTGTTTTTGACAACTACATTCTGAGAGATAGATCACATTCTTGGATTCACAAGCAAGAGTTTCTCTGATGTTCAAGGTGAAGTTATTTTGTCTTGATTTAACCTCAATTGTTTGTTTTGGAAAGGAAGTAGCTCTGCAATTAGAGCATCTTCCACATCTAAAGAAACAGTCCATCCTTAGCCAGTTAGAAATTGTTCCTCCATCTGAACGTTTTTTTTTAACAGTTGGTGCTAGTTTAGAAGCTAAATTAGCGGCCTTAGTGTAGGAAATTTGGGGTCTTGTTGTAAGTAATGGTCCTACAAGTTTATCGTCAAGTAGAAAGTGCCAGTATTTGTTAATTATCCTTGATACCTGTCGATGTTGGGAATTAAAACGGTAATATTAGACGTATTGTCTCATCTGACTTTGTAGGGGTCCCTGGCCGGAAAAAAAAAAATTCCTCTCTATTCATACTGCGGACTTTCTCCAATGCTTTGTTCATAACTTTATCCGGGTATTCTCTGTCCCCAAATAATTGACTCCGCTTATGCGCCTCTTCCTCAAAATGATCCTCTATCTAACAATTGCGTTTAAGCAGTCTGAATTGGCTCACCGGCATGTTGGTGAGCTATCTTAGCAAATGGCAGCTGGAGTAGCGTATGTAGCTATTCCTTGCTACCAATTTGGTATGAGTATTACAGATAACATTCAAATAGAAGCTTCAAAAATAAAGATCTAGAAACACAACCTTATTATGTTCCATCACAGGTGAGAACTTTAAATTTCTATTGTTATGATTGAGCTCAGCTAGAAATTTTTTTTAATAGTTCTCTACTATCCTGCCATAGAAATAAAATGGGATCGATGTATCAGCGCCAGAGCACCAGACTCGTCCCCAGCTTAGGACTGATGTCATTCTCCCATTGAGCCAAAAACAAGTTGGCATAGCTGGGGGTGAATCTGGTGCCCATGGCTGTGCCGGTCATTAAGTAGAAGTGTCCCTCAAATATGAAATAGTTATGGGACAGTATATATTTCACTGTTTCTAAGAGGAAGGCCGTCTGCGCCTCCTGTAACTGTTTATTCTCAAGGAAAGAGATTCTTAAGGCCTGTAATCCCTGGTCGTGTTCTATCACTGTATACAGTGAACTCACATCCATTGTTCCCATTATGAAGCGTTCCTCACAATTTAGTGTTTCTAAAGTTTTAATTATCTCAGTCGTGTCTTTAATATAAGACTGGATTCCTTTCAACAATGGTTGCAACCATTGGTCAATATATTTGGATAAATTAGAGGAAATGCATTCTATGCCCGAGACTATGGGTCTTCCTGGTGGGGACTTCAAATCTTTGTGTATCTTTGGGACACAGTAGAAGGCTGGTATCCTCCTCTGTGCTCCCAGAATAAATTTGAGCTTGTTTTATGTTACAAATCCCTCCTTTAATCTCATGTTGCACAATTGGTCCAATTCTTTAACCCCTTAGCGACCACCCATACGTCTTTTTACTGCAGTCACTAAGGTGCCTTAGGCTGGGCCGCCACGTTTTTATGGCGGCTTAGTCCAAGCGCTGCATGTCTCCCCTGTGCAGTGGGTCAGTATTCTCGTACTGACCCAGAGAATAAAGATATTATGTTATTTGTACCAAAAAATTAACACGGTACCATGTACCATTCTAAATCACTCAGTACAGACTGTTGATTTCAAATTGGGACCTACTGTACTAACGCCACCTATCTTAATTAGGTACCCTATAGTGGCCATTGGACGGTTCACCCCATATTCATTGAGAAGGTCATTAATAGTGTGTTTTATATTTATTGTTTTTGCATGAGGGTTATGTGACATTTTACAATCTGCATTTTATGATCTTTGCCATTTTACTTTTTGACATTTTATTGCATAAATAAATCTTATTGTTGCCCAAATCTTATTGTTGCCCATTTTTGACTATTTTCCTTACAGAGTTGGGCAATTCCTGAGGAGTGCACAGTGTTCATAGGAGGGCTTCGGTGAGCCACTATTGTTTGTATGTTTGTTTGTAAGTAACACTATCTGCCATAAAAGCAGAAAAATTCATATTTAGAAAATAGTGAATTGCTTAAAATTTTCTGTAATTTAGGTATTTTTTTTATAAAAAAAAGGTAAAAACGTCTCCATGTTTCACAGTAGGTACAATCTTTTTTTTCTTCGTATGCTTCATTTTTGCATCTGTGAACATCGAGCCAATTTCACTTGTCAAAGAGCTCCAGTTTTGTCTCATATGTCCAAAGGACATTCTCCCAGAAGCTTTGTGGCTTGTCAGTATGAATTTTGGCAAATTCCAGCCTCCCTATGATTTACAGTTTCCTCCTCAGTTACCTTCCATTTATTCCGCTTTATCTGCGACAGATGGTGCAATCTGACACTGATGTACCTTGACCTTGGAGTTCCCCTCTAATCTCTTTAGAAATTGTTATGGGATCTTTCATTACCATTCAGAATATAATGTCTCTTCAATTTGCCATCAAATTTCCTCTTACAGCCATGTCCAGGGAGTTGAGCTACAGTCCTGTAGACCTTAAACTTCTTAATAATATGAACAACTGTTGTAACAGGAACATCAAGCTGTTTGGAGATAGTCTTCTAGCCTTTACCATTAACTTATTTGTCTATAATTTGCTTTACAATCTCCCGAGACAACTCTCTCCTTAGCTTCTTTGCGCGATGTTCAGTGTTGAACCACAATTCAAAAGCAATGTCTGATTTTTATTAGCCGATTTTCAGTAAATTTTTATTATAACTTATCACAAGTTATTTTAGCAACCACTGTGTTTTTTTGTTATTTAACGTTAAGGTACTAACAATCTTGTTCTCAAGTGTATTGTTTCAACTACAGAGATAGTTGAGGTCTTGTTTTTTGTGGGGTGAGCTCTAGTTTTTATTGGTACTGGGTGGATTTGAAGAAAATCCAGTTCCACGTGTATAAAGGAATATGCTTACTTTGCTTGCGATAAAATGTCATCCATAGGTTACAAAAAAATAGTCTTGTCTACGCGTTTCAGGCTACCAGAGACAAATTTCAGCCCTTCCTCATGACAGTTAGACATTAAAAATGAGGCCTTTTAAAAGGGAGAAGTGCACCTGTTTCCACAGGCATGTAACCTTCCCCAAGAAAAAGGTACCACACCTTTAAAGCTCTTCTCATTAAAATTAAAAGAAAAAACACAGAAAAGCATTTGACCATACATATACATAATAAGGACTACTATGCAAAGAGAGAGAAATGAGGAAATGCATATAATATTTATACTGGGTGCACACTAATTATTTTACTAGACGGTGGTAAAGTGTGATAAAAAGTCAAATTACAAAAAGGGAAAAAAAATCTCCCAAAAGTATTCTCAGAAAAAAACCACATGTAAAAAAGTTTTGCGCTATAGAATATGATTTTATTGCTGCAAGATCAAATCCAGACATTTGTTCAAACCGTCTGGTTGGCGTGTATTCAGAGCAAAAATCCAGAAGGACTCTCTATTTAATAATTTTCTTCTGTGATCTCCTCCACGTTTAGGCAAGAAAACTTTTTCTATACCTTGTACTGCCATATCTGATGTGTCCCCACCATGGCAAATAGCAAAGTGCAGACTAGCTGCAGATACATTGCGATTGCTATGGTGGGGCACATCAGAGATGTGTTTCCGTATCTTGGACTTAATTGCATGGATGGTACAATCTACATATTGAATGTTGCATGTTTTACATGTAATTAAATAAACAGTATTGGTTGTGTTACAGATGATATTAACATAGGTGCAGCAAATACATCTGTGATGTCCACACCTAAAAACTCCCCTTGGGCCCAAGCCAGATTGGTTGCGATTTTTTCTCCTCCTGATACATACTGGGGCTGAGATAGTTCACAATGGTAGGCGCTTTTCTAGCTGCACATTGTATACCATCTGCGACTATGCCAGTCCATTTTCTGTCATGTGCCAGGACAGGAAAGTGTTTTTTATAATATGGCAAATTTGCAAATACTCTGTGCTATATTGAGTCACAAAGACATTTTTATTTTTGTTACTCCTGTCATTGGTAACAATATCATCCTTTTTATTTTTATTGTTACTTTTTTCTCTATTACATGGTAGTTGTTTGTTTGGAATAGAGGAGAGAGCCCCTCGTAATAGCAGAAACCTGCTGTATAGCCTTTTCTACATGTTTGATGCCATAGGCTCTTTTGCCCAATCTATGGGAAATATTATTTGCTTCATCCATATAGCTTTTATCTTCCGTGCAATTCCTCCTTGCACAAATTAGTTCCCCTCTAGGGATATTGGAAGTTACATGTTTTGGATGGCACGATGTTGCATATAGTGTGGTATTACCTTCCATGGGTTTCCTGTAAGAGCAGGTAGAAATCCTGCTGGTGGAGGGATCCCCCCCCTCAGGCACAAATCCAAGAAGGAATTTTCCTGTATATCATGGTGAACGCTAAATGAGATAGCGTTCACACAGGAGTTGATATAATCACAAAAGGAAGTTATGGCCATCACATCGCCCGTCCAGATAAGGATCAGGTCATCGATGTAACGGCCATACCACCTGATGTGATGCCAGAAGGGGTGGGTGTCGATGAGGAGAAAACACCTCTCCCACCACGCTTTTAAGTTCAACGGACTTGGATTCTATTGATTCTGAACAGGATCTTACCTAGTCATTGCTGGGGACTTCACAAAGACAAGAACCTGCTTCATACAAAGCGGTTTAAAAAAACGGAGGGTGGGTCAAAAACACGGAAAACCGCCGGTATCCAGCGAGATACAAAAAGGACAGGATGAACTTGAAGTAATCAATTTATCCGCCTCAGTGCTATCTGTGAATGACATCAGTATTTTGAAACAAGGTTTAACCTTTTCTCCCACTTGTCAATTCGATCTGTATAGGATGCTTCTGGATGTTAACAGGCTGGCCCGCGCCCTCACTCTCCACCGGCATTTCCAGGTGGGTGGTGATGAGGTTCATGTGGTGGAGACTGAGGACGCTGATCACCCTGTTGCATGCACAAGGGATCCAGTTCTTTGTGATAATGTAAGCTACAGCAATATAAGATGCATGTCTTTTCATGAAATCATGCAAGCATGTGAACTACAGGAGTTGAATACAGTCCTGGGGGATCTGGAACTGAATAATAGGTCAGTGCATTTCCATACTAAGAATCGGGATTTCTATCCTATTCAATCCAGATCCCCAGCACTGGATCGATACCAAGAATTAGTGGAACGGGATTTGGTTTTGCTGCATGATCGGATTACTCAGAATCCACCTGTGTGTCATAACGTTACCAAAAAAGAAAAGAAGGCACTCCAGGATATGAAATCTAGGGCGGACATTGTTATAAAACAATCTGACAAAGGGCGTGGGGTGGTTGTACTGGATAGTGGTCTTTACAAGACCCTTATTGAATCCATGTTAAGCGACACCACAGTATATGTCGCTCTCCGAGACAACCCCCTCCCCCTCTTTCAGAAAAAACTGCAGGATATTTTGGATTTGGGAACTAAATCAGGTTTCTTAACCAATAAGGAATCAGAATACATTTATGTTAAATGCCATCATTCCAGTATTCCATGCACTCCCTAAAACACATAAAAATACTTTTCCACCGCCCTTTAGGCCAATTGTGGCGGGCATTGGATCCTTTTCTGAATGAATATCACAATGGGTAGATTCCATACTTCAGCCGCTTATACCGTTAATACCTGGCTTTCTCAAAGACACCACGTCTGTTTTACAGACCATTGATAATATGGAATGGTCCTCGAATTATGTGTGGATCACAGCAGACGTGGGGTCTTTGTATACTAACATTTCCCATGAACTGGCCATAAAATCCCTCTCCTGGTTCCTAAAAATATATGGGAATATTACTGCAGGTTTACAGGAGTATGTCCTGGTGGTGGTGGACTTCCTCCTCAGGCGCAACTTCTTCATGTTCAACAACCAATTTTATCTTCAGGTATCGGGGGTGTCGATGGGGGCTAAATTCTCTCCCTCCATTGCAAATATCTTTATGGCGTGGTGGGAGAGGTGTTTTCTCCTCATCAACACCCACCCCTTCTGGCATCACATCAGGTGGTATGGCCATTACATCGATGACCTGATCCTTATCTGGACGAGCGATGTGACGGCCATACCTTCCTTTTGTGATTATATCAACTCCTGTGTTAACGCCATCTAATTTAGTGTTCACCATGATATACAGGAAATGTTCTCCTTGGATTTGCGCCTGAGGGGGGATCCCTCCACCAGCAGGATTTCTATCTGCACTTACAGGAAACCCATGGCAGGTAATACCACACTATATGCAACTTCGTGCCATCCAAAACATGTAACTGCCAATATCCCTAGAGGGGAACTAATTAGTTCAAGAAGGAATTGCACGGAAGATAAAAGCTATATGGATGAAGCAAATAATATTTCCCATAGATTGGGCAAAAGAGCCTATGGCATCAAACATGTAGAAAAGGCTATACAGCAGGTTTCCACTATTACAAGGGGCTCTCTCCTCTATTCCCAACAGAAACAATTACCATGTAATACAGAAAAAAGTAACAAAAATAAAAAAGATGATATTGTTACCAATGACAGGAGTAATAAAAACAAACATTTCTTTGTGACTCAATATAGCACAGAGCATTTGCAAATTTGCCATATTAAAAAAAAAAACCAAAAAAAAAAAAAAACACTTTCCTGTCCTGGCACACGACAGAGAATGGACTGGCATAGTCGCAGATGGTATACAATGTGCAGCTATAAAAGCGCCTACCATTGCGAACTATGTCAGCCCCAGTATGTATCAGGAGGAGAGAGAGGGGGGGGGGGGAACGCAACCAATCTGGCTTAGGACCAAGGGGAGTTTTAGGTGTGGACATCACAGATTTGTTTGCTGCACCCATATATTATGTGCCCCACCATGGAAATCGCAATGTATCTGCAGCTAGTCTGCACTTTGCCATTTGCCATGGTGGGGACACATCAGACATGGTGGTACAAGGTATAAAAAAAAAAATTAAAAAAAAAAAAGGTTTCTTGCCTAAACGTGGAAGAGATCACGGAAGAAAATTAAATAGAGAGTCCTTCTGGATTTTTGCTCTGAATACACGCCAACCAGACGGTTTGAACAAACGTCTGGATTTGATCTTGCAGCAATAAAATCATATTCTATAGTTTTAAGCGCAAAACTTTACATGTGTTTTTTTTCTGAGCTTTTTTGGGAGATTTTTCCCTTTTTGTAATGTGACTTTTTATCACACTTTACCACCGTCTAGTAAAATGATTAGTGTGTACCCAGTATAAATATTAT
Source organism: Bufo gargarizans (assembly GCF_014858855.1). Lineage (NCBI taxonomy): Eukaryota > Metazoa > Chordata > Amphibia > Anura > Bufonidae > Bufo > Bufo gargarizans. The sequence continues at coordinate 222,597,094 of NC_058084.1, forward strand.
ATGCATTTCCTCCTTTCTCTTTCTTTGCATAGTAGTCCTTATGTATATGTATGGTCAAATGCTTTTCTGTGTTTTTTCTTTTAATTTTAATGAGAAGAGCTTTAAAGGTGTGGTACCTTTTCTTGGGGAAGGTTACATGCCTGTGGAAACAATTAGTGGAAACAGGTACACTTTCCCCCTTTAAAAAGCCTCATTTTTTATGTCTAACTGTCATGAGGAAGGGCTGAAATTTGTCTCTGGTAGCCCGAAACACGTAGACAAGACTGCTATTTTTTGTAGCCTATGGATGAGATTTTAATCGCAAGCAAAATAAGCATATTCCTTTATACAAGTGGAGCTGGATTTTCTTCAAATCTTTTTGCATTCAGTTACCAGTTACCTGACTCGGGTTATCTGTGCTCACAGCTGGAGGAAGGGCATTTGAGAGCTGCTGAACTTTCTATTATTCTCCTGGGTGGATTTATTGTTCTATTAATTTGGTATGGAATTTTAAGATTAAGTTATGAATTTAAATACTTATTAAATGTCCAATGTAGAAAATATGAAAGCTCACCTTTGGTTTTCTAAAAGCACTCAACCAAATTCCAAACTTTAATCCGTTAGGAATATTTGATGCAAGAAATATATTGTAATTTGTTTTTGACGCATTACTAGAGTGACATGACAGTTCCAGTGTAATATTTGTTAAAGAGGACCTTTCACCCCAAAAAAATAATTAAACTAAAAGACATAGCGTTACTTACATGCCCCCGGTATTGCTTCATCATTAATTCATTTTTCTTTCTCTGCCCCCGTTTGTCCGCGCTGCCCCCCCCCCCCCCGGAATATTTCCCGCCTTGTATGCTAATGAGCCCGGCTGCACTGGGCTGGCGTTAAAAGTTCTCCCGGGCATGCAATCATTCTTCTCCCTGGCACGGAGCGCATCCAATCAGCGCGCTCGCTCTTAGCCAGGGAGAAGAAGTTCCAGTTCTCGCGAGATTCGTGAGAACTGGAGCGATTTCATCTATCCGGAGAATCTCGCAAGAACTGGAATGTCTTCTCCCTGGCTAAGAGCGGAGCGCGCTGATTGGATGCGCTCCATGCCAGGGAGAAGATTGACACGCCCGCCAGTTGAGCCGAATGGCTCATTGGCATAAAAGGCGGGAAATATTCTGGGGAGCAGCGCGGACAAACGGGGGCACAAAGAAAAATGAATTCATGATTAAGCAATACCGGGGGCATGTAAGTAACGCTATGTATTTAGTTGAATTATTTTTTGGGGGTGAAAGGTCCTCTTTAAATCACTTTGGCACTTGTAGAAACCAGAATTGGCAAATGCACATTGTCAGGTTCCTAGCGTTATGGCCGATGAATAGTGCTGGAGTCAATGACTAGGCCAATTTTAGAAAATAAAAAAAAAAACTTTTTTTCTTATAACTAAAGTGCAGAATGGTAGTTGTAGTACATCTAGCGGTATTAAAACAGTGTCAAACAATTTTCAGTGCAGATATTACCAGATTGCAATGTATGAATATGAGCAATCTTTCCAAAGTCTCTTTATGCATAATGTAGGCTGGAAAAAAAGGCTCTTGCAAAATATGTCTAGTTCCCAGCTGAGAGGTGCAGGATTAAGATACAGCTGGGCAAGGCCTTGTCAAAGTTTGGAAGGGTATATTAGCAGTGTCCCTCTCACTGCAAATACATTACTGACTGCTGTGCCCAGCCTTGTAGATTCTGGACCTTCCAATTCCGCCATTTCTTTCTTGGTACTATAGAGTAGATTGTTTTAGTGATGCAAATATCTATCAGTAAGTAATTCTTTGGGACTCCAGTCTAGTGTACTGAGGAGTAAGAACATGTAGGTCCTTTCTTCCTCAGCTAACACTAGACTCCATATGACTTAATGCAAACAAATGTTTGGGGCCTCATCTGAGCCACATTTTATTTTTATTTTTTGCAGCTTTGATGTTGACTAGGGTTGAGCTAACCTGAACTGTAAAGTTCGGGTTCGTACCGAACTTTAGGATTTTGGGACCCTGGAGCCGAACATTACAGTAAAAGTTCGGATTTGGTGCTTTCTTGGAGCTTTTTGAAAGGCTGCAGAGCAACCAATCAACAAGCGGTTAACTGTCTGACCTTAGAAACCATCACAGCCATGCCTACTAATGGCATGGCTGTGATTGGCCAGTGTAGCATGTGACGCAGGCTCTATATAAGCTTGAGTCACGTAGCGCTGCACGTCACTCTGCTGTTACAAGTGTAGGTAGAAGATGCTGCTAGACTTGTGATTTCAGGGAGAGAATAGGTGAGAATATAACTCAGCGATCACATAGAAATAGTTGCGTGGGTGCAGGGCACAATAGTTTTACCCTGCCCTAAGCCTATTGACCAAAAAAACAAAAAAAAAAAAAACTTATAATTCTGCTAGTTAGGTGGGCGGCGGCGGCCATTTTATGCAAGCTCAGAGCACCAGCACTGCATCTGAGCTTTTGGGACATTGCAAATCACAATTTTTTTTGGGGCAATCTACAACATCTGGCTTAGTCAGGGGGCAATTTAAGGTAGAAATACATTCATCATTTTCTGGGGTTTTAAAAACACACTTGCCAAAACAACAGTATTTTCCTGATCTGCAAGTGTTAAATTCAAGTTTAATATATACAGCTTTCATATTCTGTTACCAAAAAAACACTTTTTTTGGCAATATACAACATCTGGATTAGTCAGTGTGCAATTTAAGCTAGAAATAAAACCCCAGAAAATGATGGTTGTAAAAACACACTAGACAAAAACAAGAACAACAAAAAAAATATATAATTTGTAGGCCTTGCAAGCATCAGCACGTGTGAAATTACAGGCTTATATACTGATGTCAAATCCAGTTGTTAAACACTCGTTAGGGCAAAAAAAAAATATAAAATTGCTGGCAGCCTTTGATGCAGATGTCATTGTGAGATACAGCCTTAATTTGGGTTAGATTCAGAGATTTTAAATACCGCCATTTTATGCACCAATATTGAATTCAGACCTACACTGGTTCAGACCCTGTGAGATACACCGTTTACATACAGGGGTTTGATTCAGGCATTTGAAATACAGCCATTTTGCCATCTGTGCCATCTGTGGCAAGGTGCACCTGACTACAGATACGTGGACCAGTAAACACGGTCAGGGCCGTTATATCTCCATAACGGCACACTGGGTAAATACAGTGGCGGCAGGGCCTAAGGCGGATAGCAGTTTGGCGCATGTCCTTCCACCACCGAGGATTGCAGGGCGCTTCAGTTTGCCTCTTGTTGCTTCCTGCTCCTACTCTGCTTCCTCATCCTCTACCAGCTCCTCATCTGGTCAGTTTAACACCTTCATCACCAACTTCAGTACAGCCAGGGGTAAACGACAGCAGGAAGTTTTAAAACATATCTGTTTGGGGGACAAACCTCAGCCTCAAGCCCGGTCTGGTGGTGTGCGATAATGGGCGAAATCTCGTAGCAGCTCTGGGACTAGCCTGTTCCCTTGCCTGGCGCATGTGCCGAATTTGGTGGTGCAGAGATTCCTTAAAACTTACCTCGATATGTCAGAGCTGCTGCATAAAGTGCAGGCCATCTGTGCGCGCTTTCGGCGTCGTCACCCTGCTGCTGCTCGCCTGTCAGTGCTGCAGTGTAACTTCGTCCTTCCTGCTCACTGCCTCATATGCGACGTGCCCACAAGGTTGAACTCCACCTTGCCCATGCTGGCCAGATAGTGGAGTTTCAGCTGCAACACGCACGGGTGAGTCGCTCAGCAGAACAGCACCACTTCACCACGAATGACTGGGCCTGCATGCGAGACCCATGTTCCTTGTTGCGCTGTTTCGAGTACTCCAACATGGCCAGTGCCGATAACGCCGTTCTCAACGTTACTATCCCACTGGCCACTTCTATGCCTCCTTGAAAAATGCTCCTGGCAATGATTGAAGAGGATGTGGCCCAGGAGGAGGAAGATGAAGAGGGATCATTTCGTAGGGTTTCCAGCCAGTCATTCCCAAATGTCTCTGAGGGTGGGTTCCTGCACCCACAAACCCAAGGTACACAATGGAAGAGGATACATGCTACAGTGTCTCCGCAACGAGCACCGACTTGCCCACATTCTAACTTGTGCTGATTACTGGGTGGCCATGCTGCTGGATCCCTGCTACAAGGATAACGTACCATTCTTAATTCCCTCACTGGAGCGTGATCGTAAGATGCGCGAGTACAAGCATACGCTGGTAGACGCGCTGCTGGTGGCATTCCCACCTGACAGCGGGGGCACAGTGGAAGCACAAGGCGAAGGCAGAGGACGAGGAAGAGGTTGCCAACGCAGCTGGGGCACTGCCAGCACCTCAGAAGGCAGGGTTAGCATGGCCGAAATGTGGAAAAAGCTTTGTCAGCACGCCACAACAACCAGCACCACCAGCTGATATGGAACGTCTTAGCAGGAGGCAGCATTTCACCAACATGGTGGAGCAGTATGTGTGCACATGCCTACACATACTAAATGACGGGTCTGCCCCCTTCAACTTCTGGGTCTTTAAATTGGGCACATGGCCTGAGCTTTCCCTTTACGCCTTGGAGGTGCTGGCCTGCCCTGCAGCCAGTGTATTATCTGAACTTGTATTCAGCACGGCAGGGGGTGTCATCACAGACAAGTGCAGCCGCCTGTCCACAGCCAATGTGGACAAGCTCACGTTCATAAAAATGAACCAGGCATGGATCCCTCAGGACTTGTCCATACCTTGTGCAGAATAGACATGTATACTGGCACTAACCAGCCATTGTTATACTGCAGCGCAATTGCCCATTCTTGTACTTTGGATATTTCACACTCTTTTAGAGTGTGTAAAAAAATCAAATTAAAACCAAAAACCTGTGTTGGCTACCTAGTCCTCCTCCACCGCCGCTTCCACCTACACCGCCTCAAACTCCTACTTCATATGGAACTCCACCTCATAAAACAAATATTTGTACGTATTTTATTTTATATAATTTTACTACTTTGTCATTAAAATTTTCGGGTGAAAATGAACCAATTTTTGGGTGTATAGTACCACTGCTATACCTAGTAGACAGGTTAAAAAAAAAAAATTGTCAGATATATTCTGGTGAAAGTCACAAATTTTTGGGTGTAATTTACCCCCTCCTCTACCTAGTTGACAGCTTAATAAATTTCAATAATTTTTCTGTTACATTCTTGGATTGACATTATGCAATTTTAGACGTGAATAAACACCTGCTATGCATAGCTGACAGGGAATAAAATTTAATATATTCAGTAATTAAATGTGCGCCACATACTTTTATTCATTGCTTAAACTTTGAAAAGTTGTCACACTTTTACGCTTTAATAATTTCTCCCATATTTCAACTCTATAATTTTAAATTTGAAAAAATGAATCCTACCTTGGATGTGGTCTCTCTTTCTCACACTCCCTCTCTGGCCTGGAACCCCGATTCCCCGCCACCCGTGATCACCATGGTAGGCGCATAAAAAAGAGCATCGAAAGTTGATAGAGCAGATCTCAAATTGGATCGTGAACATCACGGGACGTGCGACATGGTGGGGCACTAGGTGTGCACACGCTTACACGAATTGACCGACAGCGGTCAGCACCTGCAACTTCTGGGTCTCCAAATTGGGCACATGGCCTGAGCTTGCCCTTTACCCCTTGGAGGTGCTGGCCTGTCCTGCAGCCAGTGTATTGTCTGAACGTGTGTTTATTATGACTGGAGGGGGTTATCACAGGTTATATTTTCCAATGTTTTGTGGTGTACCCTAATAAAAAAAAAAAAAAAAAAAAGTAAAACCAAAAAGCAGTGTAGGCTACCTCCTCCTCCTTCACCACCGCTTCCACCGCCTTCTCAACCTGCTACTCCATATAGACCTCGTCCTCCTAGAGCAGAGATTATTTTTTATTTTTACCCATTTTATGTTATTTTAATTAATTTCCCTATCCACATTTGTTTGCAGAGCACTTGCCATGCTCTTAACCACATTTTGATGCCATTTGCAGCCCTCTAGCCCTTTCCATGACATTTTTACAGCCATTTTAGTGCTCAAAAGTTCAGGTCCCCATTGACTTAAAAAAAAAAAAAATGCCCTATTCCTGTTCGTATCACAGACAAGGAAAGGACTGATCTATTGTGGGTCATATCTTTTGTTTAACGCAAAATGCACAAGCCCGTTCTCAATCAATCTTTATGGATCAGTGATTTGCGAACCGCAAAACATGGTAAGGCTGTGTGCATGAGGCCTTACTTAAAGGGACTCTGTCACCACTTTCTAACCCCCACTTTTAAAACTATAGTTCTGTCCATGGAGCCCCTGTGATTTCAATGGTGTTGTTATATGCGAAATCCGCAGGCTCGTTTTGATAAAAAAAGCTTTTATCTAACCTGTCAGTCATGAGGATAAGGTGCCCAGGGCGTTTCTCCTGGTCTGAACATGCCGCCAGCCGCCGCCGCCGTTGGTGCCCAGCTCCTCCTCTGCCTTGAATTTGCGCCGCCTGAATGTCAAGAAATACGCCTCCGGCTCTCCCTCAGTCCCCCCTCCTTTTCCAAAATTTCGCGCGTGCGCACAGGCCTGTGCCTGATGCGCCCGTGCAGACTTTACGATTCAGCCTCATTGAGCGAAGTGCGCATGCGCATGCGCACTTCGCTCAACCTCCCGATAACGCGAACACTGCCGCACGAGCGGGATCTTAGAAAAGAAGGAGGGGGGACTGAGGGAGAGCCGGAGGCGTATTTCTTGACATTCAGGCGGCGCAAATTCAAGGCAGAGGAGGAGCTGGGCACCAACGGCGGCGGCGGCTGGCGGCATGTTCAGACCAGGAGAAACGCCCTGGGCACCTTATCCTCATGACTGACAGGTTAGATAAAAGCTTTTTTTATCAAAACGAGCCTGCGGATTTCGCATATAACAACACCATTGAAATCACAGGGGCTCCATGGACAGAACTATAGTTTTAAAAGTGGGGGTTAGAAAGTGGTGACAGAGTCCCTTTAACTAGAGTAGGACCCAAGTCAATAAACTAGCTTCCTACAAGGGTGGAGTCAGTATGGTTAATCCTAACTGATCCATACACAACTATATGGTTAATCAGGACATTAAATAAACAATTTTATAAAGTACCCTAATCTGAGATACTGCAACTACTGCATTATGTGGTAACAGGCTCCCTTTAAGGGCTATATCTACTTTTGCAATTAGAGATTAGCAAATTATTGAAAAAAAAAATATCCATTTGCCGGTTTGACAATTTTCTTTTTTCAAATTTGGTTTGAGCCTAATATATTTGCGCAGAATTCCTTTATATAACAGCTATTTTTTGGCTGCAGAGTGCCTTTATAGTGATGTAGAACAATGTGCCTTGCAGTAACATGCAAAGGGAGTCTTCTTTGTAGTGAAATAATGCTGTGAGTCCGTATTACATGCAGATGACAGGCATCGCTCTTAGAACCACTGCACACTTTACTTATTTGGGCAGTCACGGGGCCAAAACTGACCATATAACTCAAAAGTATGAATTTAGCCTTATAGGTTGATGTTAGCGCCAAGAAGCGCACTCCTTTTACACAGTCTTCAGCTGCTTCCACATAGAGGTCTACAGCACCTGTTCTATTAAAAACACTTATACAAGTAGAGTTCCCCGACAGAGTGGAGAGGGTGTCAGCAGTAAGTTTGCGTTGACGTCACCGATTATTGTGCCCTTCCTCTGATCCATCAAAACAATAACCCACAAAAAAAAAAAAAAAAAATCCGTCTGTGGAGCTTCCGCCTTCACCCGGTCAGCATTTGATCAGTAATCCATCAGTATTGCTAATGCAAAGAAAAAAAAAAAAAAAAATTATATATATATATATATATATATATATATATATATATATATATATATATATATATATATATATATATATATATATACAGACGTGGACAAAATTGTTGGTACCCTTTGGTCAATGAAAGAAAAAGTCACAATGGTCACAGAAATAACTTTAATCTGACAAAAGTAATAATAAATTAAAATTCTATAAATGTTAACCAATGAAAGTCAGACATTGTTTTTCAACCATGCTTCAACAGAATTATGTAAAAAAATAAACTCATGAAACAGGCATGGACAAAAATGATGGTACCCCTAACTTAATATTTTGTTGCGCAACCTTTTGAGGCAATCACTGCAATCAAACGCTTCCTGTAACTGTCAATGAGACATCTGCACCTCTCAGCAGGTATTTTGGCCCACTCCTCATGAGCAAACTGCTCCAGTTGTGTCCGGTTTGAAGGGTGCCTTTTCCAGACTGCATGTTTCAGCTCCTTCCAAAGATGCTCAATAGGATTGAGGTCAGGGCTCATAGAAGGCCACTTTAGAATAGTCCAATTTTTTCCTCTTAGCCATTCTTGGGTGTTTTTAGCGGTGTGTTTTGGGTCATTGTCCTGTTGCAAGACCCATGACCTGCGACTGAGACCAAGCTTTCTGACACTGGCTAGTACATTTCTCTCTAGAATTCCTTGATAGTCTTGAGATTTCATTGTACCCTGCACAGATTCAAGACACCCTGTGCCAGACGCAGCAAAGCAGCCCCAGAACATAACAGAGCCTCCTCCATGTTTCACAGTAGGGACAGTGTTCTTTTCTTGATATGCTTCATTTTTTCGTCTGTGAACATACAGCTGATGTGCCTTGGCAAAAACTTCGATTTTTGTCTCATCTGTCCACAGGACATTCTCCCAGAAGCTTTGTGGCTTGTCAACATGTAGTTTGGCATATTCCAGTCTTGCTTTTTTATGATTCGTTTTCAACAATGGTGTCCTCCTTGGTCGTCTCCCATGTAGTCCACTTTGGCTCAAACAACGACGGATGGTGCGATCTGACACTGATGTTCCTTGAGCATGAAGTTCACCTTGAATCTCTTTAGAAGTCTTTCTAGGCTCTTTTGTTACCATTCGGATTATCCGTCTCTTAGATTTGTCATCAATTTTCCTCCTGCGGCCACGTCCAGGGAGGTTGGCTACAGTCCCATGGATCTTAAACTTATGAATAATATGTGCAACTGTACTCACAGGAACATCTAGTTGCTTGGAGATGGTCTTATAGCCTTTACCTTTAACATGCTTGTCTATAATTTTCTTTCTGATCTCTTGAGACAGCTCTTTCCTTTGCTTCCTCTGGTCCATGTCGAGTGTGGTACACACCATATCACCAAACAACACAGTGATTACCTGGAGCCATATATATAGGCCCAATGGCTGATTACAAGGTTGTAGACACCTGTGATGCTAATTAGTGGACACACCTTGAATTAACATGTCCCTTTGGTCACATTATGTTCTGTGTTTTCTAGGGGTACCATCATTTTTGTCCATGCCTGTTTCATGAGTTTATTTTTTTACATAATTCTGTTGAAGCATGGTTGAAAAACAATGTCTGACTTTCATTGGTTAACATTTATAGAATTTTAATTTATTATTACTTTTGTCAGATTAAAGTTATTTCTGTGACCATTGTGACTTTTTCTTTCATTGACCAAAGGGTACCAACAATTTTGTCCACGTCTGTATATATACATACATATATATATATATATATATATATATATATATATATATATATATATATATATATATATATATATATATATATATATATATATATATATATATATATATATATATATATATATATATATATATATATATATATTGGAGTGGATCCAAAACAGAGGACACTTGAACAGAATTTTTGCATATCTTCTGTGTTTTGTACCCACTCCTGCTTTTGGCCACCAAATCATAAGCCAATTCTAATGGGACCATACAGGCCTTACAGCTGCTACACAGAGAATCCGTTGCGAGTCTCATTTTTCCTTCCTTCTGACAGATTAGAAGAAGGGTCAAATAAATTATGTCAGCCAAGCAAAAAAGGCCAAATAGTGGCCCAGCCATGAAGTGGTGAGGTGGCAGCAGCATCAGGAGGCCACAGAGTGGCAAGGTGACAGTGTAGTGTAGAGGTGGATGGCAGTACCAGTACCAGCTGAAGATGCTGGGTGAAAGAAGGAGCACTTGGCATCAGATGTGTGGAATCAGGAGGGTGGCAGCATCAGAATAGTAGCTGAGGCAGGTAGCGAGAAGAAACCGGTCTCTTGTCAAAATGTTGGTGTGGCACAATGGATGATATAGACAGATGCATCAGGCATTTGTGGGTGGAAATCCTGGCTGATCCACGCCCGATTCACCTTGACAAAAGGTCAGTCTCTCCACATCTAGGGTGGACAGGAGAGTTCTCTTTGGGGTAACTATGGCCCCCTCTGCATTAAACACATGATCTGATTCCACACTACTGGCTGTGCAGGACAGCTTTTCTAGGGCAAACTCTGCCAGTTGCGGCCACAAATTTTGTTTAGCTGTCCAGTAGTCCAGTCGATCTTCAATGATGGCTGGCAGTGTGCATTCCAAGTATGCCACCACCTGCTGGTTCAGGGTCTGATCGATTTTCAGTTTGCTGAAGGACACGGAGTAGTTCCTCCCCTGTGTGACTTCGTTCGCCCAGGCAAACCAGGTGCAAAACAGTGTGAGAATGAGGAGAGGGGCTTGCACATGGCTTGCATACACTACATGCCTCCAACATAATTCTTGGATTTCTACATGAAAAAAATATATATTTGCAGTAAATCGTGGGAGGGGCATAGTTGGAGACATTGACTTCACAAGAGATACAGAACAGCGGAGTTCATCCACCTCTATTGGCTGCCCGCTGTTTACTGCTCCTGAATTAAAATTGGGGCAACCAGCTTTAGCTTCCTCTGATGTGTATGCCTATGGAGTCCTTTTGTTATGGCTTTGCACAGGGAGCAAGAATGTTACACACAATTCTGATGGAACGCCTGATGTTAAGAATCTGGACTTTGACTCCAAAGCAGAGACTTTCCCGTCAGGTCTTGTGTGCTGTGGAGATCGCATGCAGACGGAGTAGATAAAAACATATGAATATTTTCAACCTACTTTCAACTTACTTAATTGTGAATAGATGGTAAAGGCAAAGTCTGCTGGTGTGTTGTGATAAGAGTCTCCATTAGGTTTACTGCAGGACCCACGATGATGCAATTCGGTCCATACAGCAAAAGGAGGTCTATAAATCGCCTATCAATTTTCCTCCCAAAATAATCATGTTTGAAATAAAAAATGTCAGCAATGAAAGGATAATGGAATTTGTTTCATACAAAACAAAGTCTACAATCACCAATCAATTTTCCCCAAAAAAAGCCTGTTTCACATAGAAATTTTCACCGCAAAAAATGTCTACTATATAACTGCACCACTGAACGGCAAATAGGCCCTTATTTTTTCCACTTTTACACTATACAAGACTTTTTAACATATAAGTGCAACGCTGAAAATATATTTTTCTTTTGCCACTAATACATGGCAGACAGGGCTTTAGAATATATAATCCACAAGCAATTTCAGGGACCGCGCTAATTCCAGCAGTTAAGACAGTGCAGACTCAACACTCGATCCAAAAGATAGCTGTTCACAGTCCACTCCTCTGGACCTCTCCTGCAGCGTCTTGCCACCAACCAAAACAAAAATGACACCAGTACCTTCACAAAGAAAAGCACATGGCGCAATACCCAAGTGGTAAAGTAAATTTACAATTTATTGTACTTACAAAATTCACGAAGTAAAAAGCTTATTCATATAAAACGCGCCCGACCCGGGTTTCGCCTTAGGTTCCATTCACACGTCCGCAATTTCGCATGGAAAATAATTTGGATATTTGCATAATCTAAGCAGCTTGCACATGACGACATACAGGCTGCCTTAATGTCCTATTCAATATTAAGACCATGTGGTAGGAGGGTGCCCATCTCATATCCACTCTGCTTCTCTTTTATATTATTTGTTTTACAGGGTTACCCCCTCTCCAATGTCTACGCACCAATTCAACAGCACAGAATCTTAAACCAGTGGGATTTTTTGTATGCACTTTTAAAATGGGCCGAAACACTGAGTCGCTAGACCTTTCTTAATGTTTCAGACATGTTCGGCTATACAGGTTTTTAATTTTCTTAAAGTTCGACCAATATACTGCAATTTACAGGGGCACTCTAACTAGTGGAAAACCCCCGCTGTTTCGCATGAAAGGTTCCCTTTTATTTTACACTCCTGTTTTGATGTTGATATCACCATACTTTTATTGATGTTTCTTTGGTCTTCCTTGGCCCTATTGTTGCACCCCATACAAAATCCGCACCATGTTCTTTGTTAGAACACCCATGTACTATTTTATTCCTTACAGTTGGTGCTCATTTAAATATAAAGGGGGGTTTATCTGGAATTAACATGCCTATTACACCATCATTCTTAAGAACATTCCAATTTTTGTTTATTATTTCCCTAATATGAGGGCAATGAACAGAATAGGTGGTGGAGAAAGCAAATTTAAACCTATCACCATTGTTCCTCTTTATGTTTGTCACTAATTCCTTCATCTTTATTTGTTAGACTGTTGTATCTTACTTCCTCCCTTTGTTTACACAGCAGATCCATCTCATATACTTTTTCCTTAAACCTTTCAAGGATTAGGTTACTTTGTATTTCAAAATCGTCAACTTCAGTGCAGTTGCGTTTAATTCGCTGTACTTGCCCTTTAGGAACATTCTGGATCCAAGGTCTATAGTGGCAACGCCTATCAATGTAACAGTTGCGATCTGTCGGTTTAAAATAGGTTTTAGTTTTTATTTTCCCTTGTTCAACCGCAATTTCCAGGTCCAAAAAATTGGATCACATTCTTACTGGCATTCTCAGTGAACACAATGTTCCAGGCATTATTATTGATGTATATGATAAAATCCTTAAGCGTGGTCTCTGTACCATGCCAAATACAAATACTATAAAATATGTGATCCATTAAGAAAGGTCTAGAGACTCAGTGTTTCGGCCCATTTTAAAAAAGTGCATAAAAAAATCCCACTGGTTTAAGATTCTGTGCTGTTGAAATGGTGCGTAGACATTGGAGAGGGGGTAACCCTGTAAAACAAATAAATAAAAGAGAAGCAGAGTGGATATACGAGATGGGCACCCTCCTACCACATAGCCTTAATATTGAATGGGACATTAAGGCAACCTCGAGTTAAAAAAAAAATATCGTAGAATATAACGAATATTCGAATTTGCGAATATTCAATAAATTTGCTGCAAAATATTCGCGAAATATCGCAAATTTTAATATAACCCCTGCCGCTCATCACTAGCCACAGCAACCAGCACCACCAGCTGACATGGAACGTCTTAGCAGGAGGTAGCATTTTACCAACATAGTGGAGCAGTATGTGTGCACACGCCTACACGTACTGAATGATGTGTCTGCCCCCTTCAACTTCAGGGTCTCCAAATTGGGCACATGGCCTGAGCTTGCCATTTAGGCCTTGGAAGTGCTGGCCTGCCCTGCAGCCAGTTTATTACCTGAACGTGTGTAGCACGGCAGGGGGCGTTATCACACAGCCAATGTGGACAAGCTCACGTTCATTAAAATGAACCAGGCATGGATGCCACAGAACTTGTCCTTACCTTGTGCAGAATAGACATGTATACCGGCCTTAACCAGACATTGTTGTACTGCAGCGCAATTGCTCATTCTTGTATTTTGGATATTTTACACTCTTTTGGAGTGTACCTTAATTTTTTTTTTTCATTAAATTAAAACCGAAAACCTGGATGGCTACCTCGTCCTCCAACGCTGCTTCCACCTATACCGCTACATCCACTGCCTCTCCAAATTCCTACTCCATATGGACTGCCACCTTTTTATTTGCACCCAATTTTATGTTATTTCACTACTTTGTTACATTTTCAGGTGAAATTCACCAATTTTTGGGTGTAATATACCCCTCTACCTAGTTGACAGCTCAATAAATTTCACTAATTTTTCGTTTACATTTTCGCGTGACGTTAAACAATTTTTTTCTGTCAGACCCCTGTTCTACCAAGTGGACAGGTTAATAAATTTCACACATTTTTCTGTTACATTCTTGGGTTAACATTTTAAAATTTTGGATGTGAATAAACCCCTGCTCTGCATAGGTGACAGGGAAACAAAATTCTGAAATTCTTCTTCACTTAATGCACGCCACCTCTTTCATTCAATGCTTAAACTTTAACAAGTTGTCCCACATTTGCGTCTCAATAACTTTCCCCATACTTGATCAAAATAAAATGTCATCCATTTATCTCCCTTGGATGTGGTCTCTCTTTCTCACACTCCCTCTCCGGCGTGGAACCCTGATCAACATGGTAGGCTCAGAAAAGAACATAAAAAGTTGATTGAGAAGATATCCAAATGGATGGTGGATGTCACAGGGACGTGCGATTTGGCAGAAGTTATCTAGAGTCAACAAAGCGGCAGAAGGGCCTCTCCTGGCTAACGTTTCCAAATCCAAAATACCAGTGACATTCCCTATAATTTTTTATTAATCATTCCAATAACAGGGCATCTTAATAGTCCTGTATTGTTATTTATCGGCACTACCTCACCGAGTTGGGAGTGGGTAATTATGCTTCAATACTTTGTCCCACATTTCCGCTCTATTACATTTAATTTCATCCATTGACCTCCCTTGGATGTGGTATCCCTTTCTCAGGCTCCCTCTCTGGACTGGAACAGATTCCCCGCCACCCGTGATAGATATGGTAGGCGCATAAAAGAACATCAAAAGTTGATAGAAAAGATATCCAATTGGATCGTGGACATCACAGGGACATGCAACATGGTGGAGCAGTATGTGTGCACACGCCTACACGTACTGAATGATGGGTCTGCTCCCTTCAACTTCTGGGTCTCCAAATTGGGCACATGGCCTGAGCTTGCCCTTTACGTCTTGGAAGTGCTGGCCTGCCCTGTAGCCAGTGTATTGTCTGAACGAGCGTTTAGCACGACTGGAGGGGTTTATCACAGGTTATATTTCCCAATGTTTTTAGGCTACCTCCTCCTCCTCCACTGCTGCTTCCACCTACACCACCACCTCAACCTCCTACTCTATATGGACCTTGTCCTCCTAGATCAAAATTATTATTTTTTATTTCTACATATTTTATGTTATTTAAAGTCATTTCCTTATCCATGTTTGCAGAGCACTTGCAGTGCTCTTAACCACATTTTGCTGGCATTTGCAGCCCTCTAGCCCTTTCCATTACATTTTTACAGCCATTTTAGTGCTCAAAAGTTCAAGTTACCATTGACTTCAATGGGGTTCAGGTCCAGGTCAAGTTCGGGTCCCAAACTCAAACTTTTTTGTGAAGTTCGGCCGAACCCGTACATCCAGGTGTCTTCTCAACTCTACTACTAAGCCTCCCCCCCCCCCCACTAATAAAAGCCAAAAAAACACTTTAGAACATAACTTCACCGCACAAGAGCACATAAGACTTAGAAATATTTCCTTGTAATAAACCCGGTTATTGCCTCTATCAATCAGCACTTACACTCTAAAAAGAATGGTTTGCTGGAATTAGAGAGCTGTATAATGGCAATTTATTTCCCCAGTCAGTGCTGCAAGGTGTAATAGGAATGTTCCTAATACCCAGGCTGTAAACTCCCCTGCTGAACCCTATTCAACATAAATGCTGTGGAATGATTCCTCCCTATCCTTTCCCTACACCTTGCATAATCTTTCCCTTCACTTGTAAATCTTTTTTTTTTTAGCACAAAAGTTTTTTTTCTAGAACTGTCCTAGTGCCTGCTCATGTCTCTCCCTGTACTAAGTACACTGGTTAATGGCAGAATCTAAGATGGCTGACGACATTTATAGGGCCGTGACATCACGGGACTGGCTGGCTGCATGCATGGCATTATGGGTGATCCCACCTTCCCAGAGTTCCTTTTTCCATGTCCTCACATGTGCAGCAGCCATTTTAGGAAAAAATTGTGATTTGTTACCACGAAGCGCAAGGAAATTCGGCTTCTGTGCAAATCCCATTTATCAGCTTTGATTCGCTCATCTCTATTCGCAATCAAGTTCTTATTTCTCAAACAAAACTTTTCATATAGTCTTGATTGGAGTAATTAGAAAAGAAAACTGTTGAGGTGGATAAAGCCATAACATTTTCAAAGAGCAAAACAGAAACCTGTGAATTAACTTAAAGGAGTTTTCCAAGATTTTACTCAGAATAGGTCATCAGTATCAGAAGTGAATCATCGATCAATGGGGCTGAGCACGATACCTAGAAAGGATATTATACAATGTACAGCACTGTGCTTTGTAAGCACAGAGAAGGCCACGATGCTCATAGGAGTGCCGATGCCTTCTCAAAATAGCGGATCTGGTCCTGGATGTTGGATCCCCAACAGATACTGATTACTAGGGATAAGACCACCGCTGGATGTCCTGGTTCGAGGGGTTCAGCCAAACTTTGTTTTAAAGGTCGATTCGGGTTCAGAACAAACCCCATTGAAGTCACAGGGGACCCGAACTTTGGGGCATTAAAAATGACTGTAAACAAAGTCATAGAAAGGGCTAGCAGGCTACAAAGGGGTCCAAAGTAGGCGTAAAAGCAGTACAATTGCCTTGTAAACAAATGTGGATAGGAAAAGGACTTAAAATGGAAAAAAAACAAAACACATCTTGAACCAAGATGCGGAGGTCCAAATGGAGTAGGAAGTTGAGGAGGCTGTGGACACTGTGGTGTAGGTGAAAGAGGCGGCAAGTGAAGCCAACACTTATTTAAATAATTTCCTCTCCCGCATTAGTTGGATGGATTCAAAATGGGTCTAATTACATTTCTTGATTTTTTGGTGGGGTCGTTAATTGTCGACCACCAAAAAAACTTACAAACTGCGCTGGAGTACAACAATGGATAGGTGCCCCTGGTATACTTCTCTACTCTGCCAATATAAGACATAAATCGTCTTGAGCCTGGAGACTGAGGTCCCAGTGGAGGAGGCAGCGGTGCAGGCGGAGGAAGAAGCCACCAACTTATTTTTTTTGTTTGTTTTATTTATTTCCTTTTTGGTTTATGGAGGCCCCAAAACATTGTGAAATAGCAAAGATAACGCTCAAACTGTGCTAGTTCACACCTAGCCATTGGTGTGCATGGGATACTTCTCTACTCTGCCAATATAAGAAATAATCTTGAGCCTGGAGGCAAAAGGTTCCAGTGGAGGAGTAGGCAGATGTGGTGGTGCAGGCGGACGTGGTGGTGCAGGCAGAAGAGGAGGTCAACAACCTTTTTTTATTTTGTTTTATTATTATTTATTTTATTATTGTTTGTTTTGGAGGCCTAAAAACATTTGGAAATGGCAAAGAGAATGCACAAACTGAGCTGGAGTATAACAATGGGAGACCCACTCATTGGTGATGAAATGCGTGCTGCAGCTGAAACTCCACTAATCACCTGCTTCTGCTCACATAATCTCTCCAGCATGTGTAAGGTGGGGTTCCAGCTTGTGGGTATGTCACATATGAGGCAGTGACTGGGAAGGCCAAAGTTACGCTGCAGCGCAGACAGGCGAGCAGCAGCAAGGTGAAAACAATGAAAGAGCACACAGATGGGCCTCACTTTCTGCAGCAGCTCTGACATATCGGGGTACTTCTTCAGGAACCTCTGCACCTCCAAGTTCAGCAAATGCGCAAGGCAAGGGATGTGCGTCAAACCGGTTAGCACCAGAGATTTTGCTTATTGTCACACACCACCAGGCCGGGCTTGAGGCTCAGCGGCACCTACCACTCATCGATCTGTCCTTCCATGCCTGCCCAAAGTTCCTGCACAGTGTGAGGTCTTCCCCCCCCCCCCCCCCAAACATGAGTTTCAGAACAGCCTACTTTAATTTCCCTCTGGCTGTGCTGAAGTTGGTGGTGCAGATATTGCGCTGACATTATGAGGTGGTGGTAGAGGAGAAAGCGGATTATGTAGACTTTGCCACTAATGGCCATGCGCAGAGCACACCTGATTTTTCCCGCCACTTGTTCGTGCAGGGAAGGGATAGCCCGCCTTGAAAAGTAGTGGCTGGTGGGAACCACATAACATAGATGGCATTACGTTTTTAAAACTGTCTGTCTCTGTCAGATGGAATGGCAGCATTTAAAAGGCCAGCAGTTTTGAAATGCTGGCATTCAGGGCCATAGCTCACGTGTGGGTAGGGGGGGTACTTCCTCTTTCGCGCCATTGTTTGTTGGATGTACAGCTGAACGCTTCCATGGCACAGTGTGGACATGCTGGGTGACTGTGGTGGTGTGGTTACCATATACTCTGTTTTCAGAGTGGCAGGTGCGCCTGTGGCTCCAGAGGGGGAGGAAGAGGCTAAGATTGCAGCAGAAGAGTGAGCAGGAGTAGCCTCGGATCTTTCATGGTTCCTGAGGTGACTACTCCACTGTAGATTGTGCTTTGCAGTTAGATGCTGGATCATGCAGGTGGTGCTCAGGTTGACAACATTTATGCCTCGCTTCAGGCTCTGACTGCAGAGAGTGCAAACCACCAATGTTCGGTGTCCTGGCCAGGGAACTCCTATGCACCGGCTTTGGTGTGCCATGTCTCTTGGCATGTTTGGCAGTAGCAGGCATATTGGTTGGGGGACGGCCACTCTGCTTTTGCACCCTGCTCTCTCTTTTGCTGTGCGGCTGATGCTGCATGCCCCTCTCCTCTTCCTCCAAACTGCACATGTCACTGGCCTGACCTGGATGCCATGTATGGTCTAGGACCTCATCATCCGCCCCATAATCTTCCACACACTTCTCACCACTGCCATCATGGCTGGTATGCACACTGCAGAAAGCCCCAGCAGTTGACACCTGTGTTTCATCATTAGAGACGTGCTGCGGTAGTTCTCTCACATCTTCAAACATAAGTGGTTGGGCATCAGTGCATGCAATCTCTTCAACTTCTGGGGCAGGGCTAGGTTAATGGCCCATAGAAACCCCACCAGTAGAGTCATCAAAAAGCATAAGTGACTGCTGCATGACTTGGGGCTCAGACTGCTTGGCTGATATGCAAGGTGTTGACAGATGCCCGTGGGCTGCCGTTGCCAACTCTGTGCCTTCAGTAGTAGACCGGGTGGAAGACAATGTGAAGGAACTGGAGGCACTGTCAGACATCCAATCTACTGCCACCTCTACTAGTTCTGGCCTCACAATTCGTACATCGGTATTCGGGCCTACAAAATGTAACATCCTGTCTCCTGCGTGTACCAGGGGAGGAGTTTTATTTGGTCGCATAGCTAGCACAGATAGACAACATCCTCCCCCTGCATCAGGAGCTCTACCAAAACCACAACCCCTAGTTGAAGCTCTGCTCATTTAGTTACAATCACCCATTAAATTGCCGGACAGATGTGTCACGGATGCAAAAGAGGTGTTGGGGGAGGTAGGACAAAATTAGTATGTCTCACCCACACAATTAACATACTGATTAACTATATATTTCCCTGTGACTGGTGCAAAAGAGTAGGATTACACCAAAAGAAATATGCCAAAAGCCCAACAGACTGAACAGCTTAAGGCCGAATGCACACGGCTGTGGAACACGGACAAGAGTGGTCCGCGGTATCCCGGCCTGGCATCCCGGAGTAATTGGTTGCTATGACGGCGTGCGCTTCATGCCGCTGCACTACAGTAATACAATCGTATAGATCATATGAGTGTATTACTTTAGTGCAGCGGTGCCATGAAGTGCACGGCGTCATAGCAGCCAATGACTCCGTGCGCTCCTGCTGTCAGCAGAACGCCAGGCCGGGATACCACGGACCGCTCACGTCCATGTTCCACAGCTGTATGCATTTGGCCTTAGTATGGTATTTCTGTCTCACTGGTGCAAAGGTTCTGTATGACACCCATCAACAATACCTACAGTTCGCTAGCACACTTTTTAAAACTAATAAAAGCCTAATACTCTCCCTGCCTGCTTCAGTGTCCTGTCCCTACACTAGTCAGAGCAGAATGGCAGTGCCCCATGTAAACCAGCATTTATGCATGCATTGCCACATGGTGCGGCAGCCAATACTGCAATTACTTACAACTGCCCACATGCTTAGTCACTTACCGAACGTGGTGGTCCGGATTCGCTTATCCCTACTGATTACCTATCCTAGTATTAGAATAGTTGATTATTAGATACGTTTTCCTCAAAGACAAATGATTGCACCTTACGCTCATTTTTTCCGATTCAAAATAAATGTGAAAATATACCTCCTACTGATAGCGCAGCGACATCTGGTATAACAATCAATGTGCCTGTAAAATCACAGCGATCTCCCGCCATTGCAGATTCAACGGCTTCTGCACGAAGTATAACTTCAACGCTCCGTGGAATAGCACCACGAGGTAACTCTGCTTGTGTTTCTTGAATTCTCACCTAAGAAATCAGGAAGTTAAATTTTAAAATAACAAAAATATACAGCAGTACATAAATTCTAATATAAAATTATATTTCAAAAAGTGAACAGAATAGGATTTCACACCAACAAACCAATAATGTAATCTATAGAGAAGCCTCTAGATGTCTCCATTTACCATATTAGTTATACTCTTGTTCGAATTTGAAATACTGCCGTAGCAACATGGCTTTCAAAGTCCAAAATGTATAATAGTTTGAGATTGAGTCTTTACCATCTTTGCAATAAAATATTTCCTTATTTGTGATCATCTTTCTACCGTTTCTAACATGTCAAGCCTTCAGACCATAGAAACACTGCATTGTTATTACAACCATGTTAGCAGTCTTCACTTAACGGTCATTCCTTCTAACTAGAGTAAGGTGTACACCTCTTGATGGGTTGAGTCCAAAATTTTGAAGGAGAGCCACCACAGCAGGTTCATTGAAATTAATTAACGATTAGCATATGTTTTTTAGGAACTAATGAAATATTTTACTTGTAAAATATAACTTTAATCTAAACTTAAATTACAGTGTTTAAACCTGTGTTGCGTATTGTTGGCTAAAAACCTGAACAGCTGGAACTTGAAGGTTAAAAAAAAAAAAAAAAATGGAAAAACAAAAACAAAAAAAAGTGTACCTTCTGGAAATCAACAAATCGTGACTTATTTGCATCCAGCGTAAACCTGCGGCGGTTGGCACAAACTGGATTTTTACATATAGTTGGCTGAGTATATTTAAACTGTTGTTCCACATCTTTTACTACGGATTGGCAATCCATACATAGAAATGTGCCACTGACAAGTTCGGGGTGAACTGGATGAGTCCTCACAACTTGACCACTAATACGAAGCAAAGTTCCAATTTTTAAAGAACCAAGTTCTCGTATCCTATTAGAGAAAAAAAAAAATACATATTTAATAAATTTATATCTGGGCAATTTTTTTCTGCATTAATGGCTATAGGTACCTTTTGGGGGCATATTATTGCATTATACTCCTTTTAAGCAATTTTTTTGTAAAAATCTGTCTTTACTAAAAATATCCAGCCCCTCTCTCTTACACAGTAGTCTTGATATTCTCAGGTAGCAAGCTGTGCTTATATTTATCCCCCCCCAAATCAGGATGTTCAGCTGATCACTCCTTATCTCTGATCTCCAGACCTTTTTAAAAAAAAAACAAAAAAAAAAAAACTCATTATTGCTCTATTTTTATCTTAACCCCTTAGGGACACATGACGTACCGGTACGTTATGTGTAGTTCCGATCATCGCCGTGCGGTGATCGGAACTGGGTGCCGGCTGAAATAAAATCAGCAGGCACCCCCGTATCAGCGATCGCAGCAAACCGCAGGCGTTTCCAATAACCCGGAACAGGATGGCGATTGGTGGTGTACTATCACACCACCAATCACCATCCTGCGATCCAGAGAGGTGATTGCGACATCACCTTCTCAGGATCGCTTCTGATTGGCTGCAGGGCGGGCGGGAGGTTCAAATTATTGCAGCTCTCCTTTACCTCTTTGGAGAGAGGAGAGAGGAGAGAGGAGGCTGCATCGGATCTCCAGACCCAGCACCCCCATTGGTGCCCAGCACCTCTCCTTCTGACCCTCCACAGTGCCATCTGGCACTAAAATGTATTTAGGGAAAGGTTAGGGACAGGTTAGGTTAGGCAGGGATATTCAGGGAAAGTTTAGTTTAAAAAAAAAAAAGTTGAAAAGTTTTAACTGTTGCATCACCCTAATCGGGTGTCTGGGGTAGGTACACAGCACAGCTGTGTGACCCTAGACCCCCCAGGGGTGCTGCAGCTCCCCCCCCACACACACACACTTTTTTTTGGACGCAAGTTTTTTTTTTTTTTTCTACGTACGCTGACTGTGGCCGACACTCTTAGCATCCGGCCACTGTTAGTGCATCACACACCCCACCGCTGATCAGCTTCAGATGGCTGATCAGAGAGTTTGAAGTTTTTATTTTCTTTTTTTTTTTTTTTTTACATATTTTGGCCTTTTTATTTTTTTGTTAGTTTTAGGGATAAGTCCGCGAACACCTGTGCCCCCACACACACACTAAATAAAGATTTCCACGCACGCACTCCCCCCTATGGCCCGCCAGATGCTTCCTTTTGTCATCCGCGTCCTCCTAATCTAGCAATGATGAGCCCCCTAGGCGGCGGAGCAAGGGGACCACCATGCTAGGGAACCTCTGAGGCTCATAGCAGTTTTCCAGCCCACCAGTTAAGTCCACCGGAACCCCCTACCGGTGAACTTGTCTGGTGTACACTAGAGCATTTTGAGCCTGTGATTCCCAATTTTGTTGGCCAAGCAGGAATCCAGATTCCCACAGTGGGCTTCACTGAATATGACTATTTTAGTCTATTTTTCAGTGACCACTCTGTGAATCTGATTGTGGAGCAAACAAACGTGTTCGCCCTAGAGTTCATTGCTCAACACCAAGGCTCCTTTTTGTCTAGGGCTGGTGGCTGGACTCTGGTCAGTGCAGCAGAGATTAGAACGTTTTGGGGACTCGTGCTGCACATGGGCCTAGTCAAAAAAACCAGTGTCAGGCATTACTGGAGTGGGGACGTCCTTTACCAGACCCCACTTTACAGTATGGCCATGACACGTACCTGGTTTGAGACCATCCAGAAATTCCTGCATTATGCAGATCATACAGCATGTCCCCCCCAAGGTGATCCTGCCTATGACCGCCTGTACAAAATCAGGCCGGTCATAGATCACTTTGGAGCCAAATTTTGGGAGGCCTATGTACCTGGAAGGGAGGTCACGGTTGATTAGTCTCTCATTGCTTTCAAGGGGAGACTCATTTTCCACCAGTATGTTCCCTCTAAGAGAGCGAGGTATGGCGTGAAGCTGTACAAATTATGTGAGAGTACCTCAGGGTACACTTACAAGTTTTGTGTGTACGAGGGGCGAGATTCCCATATTGAACCCCCAGAATGTCCCCCCACTCTGGGCGTTAGCGGGAAACTTGTGTGGGACCTTATGCACCCACTGCTAGATAAGGGTTACCACCTGTACGTGGATAACTTTTATTCTAGTATCCCCTTGTATCAGTCCCTCGCCGCCAGATCCACGTCCGCTTGTGGGACCGTGCAGAAAAATCAACGTGGCCTCCCTACCCACCCCCTCCAGGTACTTATCCGCAGGGGTGAGACCTGTGCCCTTACCAGTGGAAACCTGTTGCTGGTCAGATATAAGGACAAGAGGGATGTCCTTGCACTGTCCACAATTCACGGTAACGGCATCAACCCTGTCCCTGCGCGAGGTACCACGGAAACAGTCCTCAAGCCAGATTGCATCGTCGACTACAATCGGTATATGGGAGAAGTTGATCTCTCTGATCAAGTCCTCAAGCCATATAACACCATGCGCAAAACCCAGGCATGGTACAAAAAAAGTTGCGGTCTACTTGGTACAGGTTGCCTTGTACAACTCTTTTGTGCTGTCCCAGAGCGCTGGCAACACAGGAAAATTCCTGTACTTCTATGAGGCAGTCCTCAAGGCCCTGATCTTTTCTGACCAGGAAAGAGCAGGCTGTAGTACCTGGAACTGGAGGCGCCCGGATCGTCCCTGACCAATACTTTCCAGGTGTGGTCCCCCATACTGGAAAGAAGGGACAGACCCAAAAAAGGTGCAGAGTGTGTCACAGGAGAGTGATACGGAAGGACACCACCACTCAGTGTGACACATGCCCCGATCATCCGGGCTTCTGCATTATTGTTTGCTTCAGGGAGTACCACACTTCCATGGAGTACTAAATTTATAATGCCCTTTGCCAACTTTAATTCCATTTAGCCATTGACAATCGAAAAAATAAAATTTTAGCTCTCAGACTTGAGACAAATAAAATAAAACTTATTTTTCTAAAATATTATTATTTTATACATGCAATCAAAAAAAGTCATAGCTAAGATAATGGCAAAAAAAAAAAAAGAAAAAAAAAAAAAAAGACTATGGATATACTAAAATGTTTTTTGTTTATAAAAATAGTGTCAAACCTAAATAATTTTTTTAAAAAGTAGACATATTGTCGCGTCCGTAAGTATCTGCTCTATAAAAATACCCCATGACCTAACCCCTCAGATGAACACTGTCCCAAAATTTTAATAAAAACTGTGCGAAAACAGATATTTTTTGGCAAATTTTCAATTTTAAACAGTTTTTTTCCAGTAACAAAGCAAGGTTTAACAGCCAAACACCACTTAATATTTAGTACCCTGATTCTGCAGTTTACAGAAACACCCCATATGTGGTCGTAAAACTGTTGTATGACCAAACAGCAGGGCGCAGAAGGAAAGGAACGCCGTATGGTTTCTGGAAGGCAGATTTTGTTTGATATCTTTTTTTTGGGCACCATGTCCCATTTGAATAAACCCTGATGCACCCCTAGAGTAGAAGCTCCATAAAAGTGACCCCATCTAAGAAACGACACCGCTCAAGGTATTTAAAACTGATTTTACAAACTTTATTAACCCTTTAGGTGTTCAACAGTTTATGGCAAATGGATATGAAATTTGGTAACCTTGCCTCACAAAAAGGTAATATAGAGCAACCAAAAATCATATGTACCCTAAAAATAGTCCCAACAAAACTGCCACCTTATCCTGTAGTTTCCAAAATGGGGTCACTTTCATGGAGTTTCTACTCTAGGGGTGCATCAGGGGGGCTTCAAAGGGGACATGGTGTAAATAAACCAGTCAAGCAAAATCTGCCTTCCAGAAATTGTTGAAAAAATGTATTAGTAAATAAAATCTTACTTCTGTCTTGCAGGAAAGTCTGAAAATGCAACATAGAACTCTTTATTGAGTGGTACGTTCCCAATCTGTCTAACAAAGTTTCTAACAGCTCGGCACAGATGGGGATATACTCTATTAGGGAATGAAGAGAATGAAAAAAATTGTATTACACATGCAAGCACATTACAGTTTATCATTTGACTACACATCTTACATCTGTCAGAGAAGCAAACAATATGCCATCACTTTAAGAGATTAAAAACCACCTTTAAAGTAAGTACTGCCCTAGCTGTAAATTAATTGTGCTATGCATTAATGAGTAATTACATAAAATAAAAAAATACCTATAATATTCCTCTTGGATTGTGGTAGCAAGCTGCTGGTTGTAATATTCAATGTCTGTAAAATTTACCACCAATGTATTTCTTTCTGGTCGAATTAACTCCTCAGCTGCAGATACATACAGGTTTCCTCCATCTTTACCTTTGCATCTATAATGGAATTAAAGTGAGTTTATTATAAGTGAAATATTAAAACACTGCAGACTTGGTGAAATAGGCTGTTTGAGACCAGAAAGCTGGATTACTCTTATTGGTAGATCCATTTTGTCCTCCGTTAGGTCAACCTCACTTCTAGAAAACATAAAAAGGTCACGCTACAGTGATATTATATAATAAAAGTAGGACATTTAAGCAGAAGTATACAAAGGTGATGTCCTCCTCTCAAACAGTGGTGGTTATATGCCCACAAAAAATGTCAATGCCTCAACTTGTCATGTGGCCTTGAGCATCAATTACAGCTTGACAATGACGTCTCATGCTGTTCACAAGTCAACTTCTTGTCTGCTGATATATGGAATCCCACTCTTCTTGAAGTGCGGCCCTCAGTGTTCTGTTCCAGTATCCTGCACTGTGTATTGGTATATACGCCCCCCCCCCCCCCCCATTTTCAGGCCTCTAGATAGTTTAGCCTAGCCACTCCCTGTTTTCCCAATGATGACTTGCTCATAGTGTGCCCAGCTTTCTGAGTAGCAGCATCAATCTTCTGAGTTACGAGTTAATGTTGGCATAATTCTTTTACCATCTGGATTACCCTGCAACATCTTGTAATTTATTCTCTGGATTAAAAGCCTACTTGATGTAAGTAGAGAAAGTCAAATTCAAACAAGTCACTTCCATGCGCATAGAGATTGCTCTACACAGGTGCGTGATTGTTTATAGCTGACTTTTGAAACGCAACAGTAAAAGAATTGCCTTAGTAGTCTTCTCTTGCTAAGGATAGAATATTCCCATCCTCCAAGTAAGAAGACATCATCATTAGTCTCCTGCTTGCTGCAGTGGAGTGTAATTGCACCGCTTGTGAGACTTTTTCATCATATCCTGCTCTGCACTGCATTCATTGAGGATCGCAGAAGCTTCTAGAAATTGCAGTTTTCATACAAACAAGGAACTGCATTCAGCCCCGTTTTTCTGAGACAAATATCATCTGCCTGCTATCAAGTTACAGGGAAGAGCCCATCATATTGATACATCGCAAGGCTTAACTCAAAAACACCTGCAGTAGGTCATGTGACTGCCTTTCAGTAGCTTACCATGTTGGCAGGGTGTCAGAAAGACTGAACTAACCACTAGAGGTAGCTGCTGTGTAACAAATGGAAATGTAAGATGCAGCTAAAAGGATTTCCAGACCCTCATTAAGAATGAAAGAGGCCCTCCTAACAAAATTGAGATCTGTAATAACTTATCCAGTTTGTGGGAAAAGACTAAACAATGTATGGATGCAGCATATGGATCAGGCTATAATGAAGATCAATTAAAGGCCATGTGTACAAAATTGAAGAAGACTTATGAAAGTTATAAGAGACTGTCTGAAAAAATATTTTGCTCTGTTATCTAGTCTCGACAATTAAAGACCCACTCTGCACTTAATGATGAGATAGAGATACAGTACAGACCAAAAGTTTGGACACACCTTCTCATTCAAAGAGAGTTTTCTTTTTTTTCATGACTATGAAAATTGTAGATTCACACTGAAGGCATCAAAACTATGAATGAACACGTGGAATTATATACATAACAAAAAAGTGTGAAACAACTGAATATGTCATATTCTAGGTTCTTCAAAGTAGCCACCTTTTGCTTTGATTTCTGCTTTGCACACTCTTGGCATTCTCTTGATGCGCTTCAAGAGGTAGTCACCTGAAATGGTCTTCCAACAGTCTTAACAGAGTTCCCAGAGATGCTTAGCACTTGTTGGCCCTTTTGCCTTCACTCTGCGGTCCAGCTCACCCCAAACCATCTCGATTGGGTTCAGGTCCGGTGACTGTGGAGGCCAGGTCATCTGGCGCAGCACCCCATCACTCTCCTTCATGGTCAAATAGCCCTTACACAGCCTGGAGGTGTGTTTGGGGTCATTGTCCTGTTGAAAAATAAATGATGGTCCAACTAAACGCAAACCGGATGGAATAGCATGCCGCTGCAAGATGCTTCGGTAGCCATGCTGGTTCAGTATGCCTTCAATTTTGAATAAATCCCCAACAGTGTCACCAGCAAAGCACCCCCACACCTCCTCCTCCATGCTTCACGGTGGGAACCAAGCATGTAGAGTCCATCCATTCACCTTTTCTGCGTCGCACAAAGACACGGTGGTTGGAACCAAAGATCTTAAATTTGGACTAATCAGACCAAAGCACAGATTTCCGCTGGTCTAATGTCCATTCCTTGTGTTCTTTAGCCCAAACAAGTCTCTTCTGCTTGTTGCCTGTCCTTAGCAGTGGTTTCCTAGCAGATATTCTACCATGAAGGCCTGATTCCAGTGGCGTAGCTACAGGGGTCGCAGCAGTCGCAATTGCGACCGGGCCCCCCCACCACCTCCTATTCAAAATCCAGGCCAGGGCCCGCCCCGGGGTCAGTGCGCACGGCGCATCGCAGGCTGTCAGAGGGGGCGGCCGCAACATTGAGTGAGCCGGGTCTGACTGAGTGAGGAGGAGCCGGAGGCGTGGTTTCCACGCATTTCCGGCTCCCAGTCAGACACTTGGAAGCAGGCGGCAGCAGTGGCGTAGCTGCCGTGGCAGTGCGGACGTGCGGTGGCTGGCGGCAGCGAGGTGAGTTTTGAGACTGTCTAGTCGTGACAGTGTCTCTACTCTGATGCCAATGTCCCACCATGTGTCTACATCAGGGTGGACTTATTACACAAGCCATTCATTGTCCATAAGCTTAGGCTCTTCCTTCTCATCCTCTGGTACCTTAGTAAACTCAGTGGTCTGTGCTTTGCAGGGCAGCAGTGTCATTACTACTGTGCATGTCGTGTGTAGCAGAATACAAGACACATGGCACAGCTGTGTAGGAAGTGGAAATGTAGCCCCCTCCTGGAATGTATCATCGCTGTGTGGAATGGTTTTAATGGTGCTTAGTCAGGATTAAGTGGATTTTCCAGAGAGAACCAAGTCTGCAGTCCGGTACATGTCTCCAGCAAGACTTAGGACCTATTACAATGCTGCCATGAATGGCAGATGTTCCTCATATTATATCATGTTTTCCAGAAGGGTGACAAACCCTGTAGGAGCTCTGAAGGTAGATCTATTGGTTGCCCACTTTGAACACACCCTTCTTGCTAGAAGGCTCAAATGATGAGAAGATGATCAGAGTGTCCTTCTTTTGAAACCCCAAATGATCATCTGTATGGGAAACCTAAGAGGGAGTATGTGTTACCCTGTAGCGCCACCTCAGGAGAAATGAAACATTATGCAATCCTCACTGAAACCATGGACCATTTGTGTAATGTTTAGATATGCTGGACCCACCTGAAAATGAGGTTCCTGAATGGCGATCCTTCCTAATTAAGTTTATGTCCCTCAAATACCATTCTAAAATAGATCTTCTAAACCAAGAAATCCCTTTTTAAATTTGGCTTTTTTATGACTGATATTTCCATGCTGTATTGTATCTACAGGCAAGTTAACCCTCCGTGTTCTTCAGTCTGATAAATGAGATCTCCTGCAACTGGGGCACACAGTTGGTAGATACCGGCGATCAACTTTAGCTCTATACAGTATGTATTAATAGGCTGAAGATCCATACTGGTAATCATATTACTATTGAATCCTATGCATTAGAAACTGGTATTGGGTAACTTGGGAGTTCACAACATCCGCAGATAATTAAGTGCCTTTTACATGGGCCGATAAAGCAGGTAGTGATTGGCAATGGGGATGATCATTTCTGATCATCGCCTACTTGTTTGCTACATTAAAATGCAACAATCATACCTATGCTATGGGCAGGGGCGTAGCTATAGGGGTTGCAGAGGTAGCAGTCGCTACCAGGCCCAGGAGCCTGAGGGGCCCAAAGACCCTTGTGCCACATAAGAAGACACTGGTATTATAGAAAGTGTATGCAAGTTACACCTCTGGCTGGACAGAAGGGGTTAGGTTAAGAATTTAGTATGGAGGAGGGGGGGTGCAGTTTCAATTTTTGCCTCATGCAGCACGAAAGTTTGAGGGAAGGGGGGCTCAAGCTGAACTCTTGCACCAGGGCCCATGAGCCTTTAGCTTCGCCCCTGCCTGATTCACAGTGTCTCCTCTTAACAGTTGTTCTAGAGATGTGTCTGCTGCTAGAACTCTGTGTGGCATTGACCTGGTCTCTAATCTGAGCAGCTGTTAACCTGCGATTTCTGAGGCTGGTGACTCGGATGAACTTATCCTCCGCAGCAGAGGTGACTCTTGGTCTTCCTTTCCTGGGGCGGTCTGCATGTGAGGCAGTTTGTTTGTAGCGCTTGATGGTTTTTATGACTGCACTTGGGGACACTTTCAAAGTTTTCCCAATTTTTCGGACTGACTGACCTTCATTTCTTAAAGTAATGATGGCCACTCGTTTTTCTTTACTTAGCTGCTTTTTTCTTGCCATAATACAAATTCTAACAGTCTATTCAGTAGGACTATCAGCTATGTATCCACCTGACTTCTCCACAACGCAACTGATGGTCCCAACCCCATTTAGAAGGCAATAAATCCCACTTATTAAACCTGACAGGGCACACCTGTGAAGTGAAAACCATTTCAGGTGACTATCTCTTGAAGCTCAACAAGAGAATGCCAAGAGTGTGCAAAGCAGTAATCAAAGCAAAACGTGGCTACTTTGAAGAACCTAGAATATGACATCTTCAGATGTTTCACACTTTTTTGTTATGTATATAATTCCACATGTGTTAATTCATAGTTTTGATGCCTTCAGTGTGAATCTACAATTTTTATATTCATGAAAATAAAGAAAACTCTTTGAATGAGAAGGTGTGTCCAAAATAACACTCTCTCTATCGCACACACACACACTCTCTATCGCACACACACACACTCTCTATCACACACACACACACTCTCTATCACACACACACACACTCTCTATCACACACACACACACTCTCTATCACACACACACACACTCTCTATCACACACACACACACACTCTCTATCACACACACACACACACTCTCTATCACACACACACACACACTCTCTATCACACACACACACACACTCTCTATCACACACACACACACACTCTCTAACACACACACACACACACTCTCTAACACACACACACACACACTCTCTATCACACACACACACTCTCTATCACACACACACACTCTCTATCACACACACACACTCTCTATCACACACACACACACTCTCTATCACACACACACACTCTCTATCACACACACACACTCTCTATCACACACACACACTCTCTATCACACACACACACTCTCTATCACACACACACACTCTCTATCACACACACACACTCTCTATCACACACACACACTCTCTATCACACACACACACTCTCTATCACACACACACACTCTCTATCACACACACACTCTCTATCACACACACACTCTCTATCACACACACACACTCTCTATCACACACACACACACACACACACACACACACACACACACACACACACTATCACACACACACACACACACACACTAGCTTTTTTATTATTATTAGCCACCAATAAAAACAGAAAGAAAAAAACAACTAACAAAAAGTGTTACATACTCCAAAATGATATCAATAAAAACAGAGTTCAGCAAAAATTAAGCCCTCACAGATCTCCATAGAAAGAAAAGTTATGGTTCTTGAGATGTGGCGATGCAAGAATTTTTTTTATTTTTTAAAGGTTTTTGTAGAGCATAAGAGAATCAAGTTATGTTAGTCATGCTAAAAAATGGATGCTGCTAAATTTATTAGGCAAAAACTATAAGTTAGTGTACCCCAAAATGGGACCATTAAGAACTACAACTTGTCCTGCAAAAAACAAGCCCTTATGCAGCTACATAGATGGACAGTAAGGCCGAATGCACACAGCTGTGGAACATGGCCGTGAGAGGTCCGTGGTATCCCAGCCTGGCATCCTGCTGACAGCAGGAGTGCACGGCATCATTGGTTGCTATGACGCTTCATGCCGCCGCTCCACTACAGTAATACAGTGGTATGATCTATACAAATGTAATACTGTAGTGGAGCGGCGGCATGAAGCGCACGGCATCATAGCAACCAATGCCGCTGTGCGCTCCTGCTCTCAGCAGGATGTCAGGCCAGGATACCACGGACCGCTCACGTCTGTGTGCATTCGGCCAAAGGCTCAAAACCGACTGATCAGTATGGGGTTAAATTCACCATAAAGCCTCAGTCACACATCAGCGTTTTGGTCAGCGATTTCCATCAGTGATTGTGAGCCAAAACCAGGAATGGAGCCCCATAGATATAAGGTATAAGAGAAAACTCTGCACCTGCTCTGCGTTTAGAGCCGCACCTGGTTTTGGTTCAAAATCACTGACCAAACACTAACATGTGAGTGAGGCCTCATGCACACAACCATTGTGTGCATCCGCGGCCGTTGTTCCGTTTTTCTTCACGGACCCAATGACTTTCAATGGGTCCGTTGGAAAAAAGAAAAAACAGAAAATGCACCGTTTGGCATCCGCGTCCGCGATCCGTGTTTCCAGTCCGTGAAAAAAAATAGGACCTGTCCTATTTTTTTCACAGCCAATGGTTCACGGACCCATTCAAGTCAATGGGTCCGTGAAAAATCACAGATGCACACAAGATGGGCATCCACGTCCGTGATCCGTGTCCGTTTTTTCCTATCATTTCAAAGGCAAACTTGACAGATTTTTTTTTCATTTTTCATGACCGTGGATCCTCCAAAAATCAAGGAAGACTCACGGAAGAAAAAACGGACACAGATCACGGAACAACAGAAACCGTTTTTTTGCAGACAGCAAAAAAACCATTTGTGTGCATGAGGCCTGAAGCATAATATAACACAATGCAATGCTATACCAGCCATGGCCCCACACAAACTCCAATACTGAAGTACAACATAATAAAAATCAGTAATGTCTTCAATACTATTACAATGACCCGGACTTACTCCTCTAAAAACTCCAAGAAGAGTTTTTGACACTTATCAGACAGTTCATCTTTCATTTGCTGTCCTGAAGTTTCAGATGCTGTTGCTGGGTCACCTAACTCCATGATCACAAGAGGAAAGTAGTAAAGCAGACACACCCTGCAACCAATGCTCACATGTGCTCCTTTGTAATCTCTGCGCCTTCCCACGGCCCCTCCCAGTATCAATCAGTAAGGCCTCTTTCACACGAGTGTGTCCAGATGCGTTCAGTGAAACTCGCACCATTTTGCAAGCAAGTTCAGTCAGTTTTTTCCGTGCGAGTGCAATGCTGAAGGTTTACAAACAACATCTCCTAGCGACCATCAGTGAAAAGCGCATTGCATCTGCACTTGCTTGCGGATGCAATGTGTTTTTCACTGAAGCCCCATTCACTTATATGGGGCCAGAGCTGCGTGAAAAGCGCACAATATAGAACATGCTGCGTTTATCACGCAACGCAGAACTGATGTGTGAAAAAAACGCTGGTACACAGACCCATTGGAATGAATGGTTCAGGATTCAGTGCGGGTGCTATGCGTTCACGTCACACATTGCACCCACACGGAAAACCTCGCTTGTGTGAAAGGGGCCTAATTGTATAACATTGAAATAAACTCAAAAATAACTATTTCATAGGATTTTACTGATTTGTAAGACCGGATTTACATGCTGCGGACAGGCTGAAGTATGAACACACATTGTTAAAAAAGGGTATGATTTTGCAATGCAGTAATTTGCTATAAGGTTGTTACAGAGGTGGCAATTACTGCATCAGGAAAATTGTGGTAAGAAGGCATGTGGTGTTTATTGCATTTTTTTTAACTGCAACAAATACTACAAAGTATAAACCCAGCCTAGGGATGGGTTCACACACAGGTTTTTGTGACACATTTTTTGTGGATCAGCAGGAAGGAGAAGTATAAAGCATCATTCACACGTCTGTGTTTAGGTCAACGATTTGATCAGTGATTGTGAGCCAAAACCAGGATTGGAGCCTCCACAGACATAAGGTATAAGGGGAAGATCTGCACATGTTCTGTGTTTAGAGCCGCACCTGGTTTTGGCTCAAAATCACTGATGGAAATCACTGACCAAACACTGATGTGTGAATGAGGCATATTTTGCATGTTTCATTCTTTTCCAAAGCCTTCTTTCTTTGGATCAAAAAACTGCCACAAAATCAATGTATGGACCCACCCTAGCTTTGATAGGGGGAATTTATGATGAGGGGAATACAGTAGACCCACAGACACGTACGAATGACTCCATCATAATACACAGCTGCAGTCCACAATACTACATTAGGTTGTATGTATTATTCTAGCCAATAGCTATCCCTGAAGAGTTCAAATCAATCATTAGCTCTTAAACAAAGTTACAGTCTAGCCCAGGACTAACACCTCATACATTTCTTAATTTTAATTTTTTTATTTGGGGAGGCCCCAAAACATTGGGAAATGGCAAACAGAGTGAACAAACTGCGCTAGAGTATAACAATGAATGGCTGCGGCCGGTGTATTTCTTTCCTCTGCCCAAGGTACGGACAACTCCTGTGGGATCCATGCGTGGTTCATTTTAATGAATGTAAGCTTGTCCACATTGGCTGTCCGGTGAATGCGCCTGTCCATGATCACACCCCCTTTCTTGCTAAACACGTTTGGACAATACACTTGCCGCAGGGCAAGCCAGCACCTCCAAGGCATAAAGAGCAAGCTCAGGCCATGTGTCCAATTTCAAGACCCAGAAGATAAATGGGGCAGACACATCAGTCAGTACATGCAGACGTTTCCACACGTACTCTTCCACCATGTTGCTGAAACGCTGTCTCCTGCTAAGATGGTCCGTATCAGATGGTGGTGCTGGATGTTGTGGAGTGCTGATAAAGCTTTACCACATTTTGGCCATTTTAACCCTCTCTTCTGAGGTGGTGCCGGTGCCCCAGCTGCGTTGGAGATATCCTTCTCCTCCTTCGCCTCGTGCTTCCACTGAGCCCCTGCCCGCAGCTGGGAATGTCATTGTGGTGCGTTTACCAGCACGCGTTTGTATTCACGCATCTTCCAATCACGTTATATTGACGGAAGTACGGATGGCACGTTGTCCTTGTAGTGGGGATCCACCAGGGTGGCCACTTAGTAATTAGCAATGATAACAATCAGGACAATTCGGCGGTCATTGCACAGGCACTGCAGCATGTACTCGCTCATGTGTGCCAGGCTGCCCAGAAGTAACGAGAACCCACACCTCAGTGATGCCTGTGAGCTGGTTTGGCTGTCACCCTGCTATGAACACTATTCCCCATCATCACCATCCTCCTCATACTCCAAACCAGTGCCCTGGCTGGACAGTTCTGTTGGTGCAGGAACCCACCCTCCGCGCAACTTGTGGATGACTGGCCTAATAACCGGGAAATGATCCCTGTTCTTCCTCCCCTTTCTCATGTGCCACCACCTCATCCATTATCTCCTAAAGCGTTTTATCAAGAAAGCATAGAAGTGGGATAGTAACACTGATGAAGGCGTCTTCAGAGCTGGCCATTTTGGTGAAGTGCTCAAAACAGTGCAACTCGGCACACATGAAGGCCCACCCGCTGGTGGTGCTGTTCCGCAGAACGATTCACCCATGAGTGCTGCAGCTGAAACTCTACTATTGTAACACCTCAGAGTGGTGTTACCACTCCTGCACCCTGCTACTGTCTTTATTGGTCTAACATCATGTCATCTTATTTATTTATTTATTTCCATGTCCTCGACACTGTGCATTCTTAATCTTGTTATGTAACTGTTTATTACATGTAATGTGCCTAGTTCACCAGCAGGTGGCAGCAAACATAGCAGAGCTATCTTAGATAGAATGGAACTTTCCATTCCATTCTAAACCCCCCCTCTGGAGAGAAGTGGGCTAGTCCTACTTCCTGCAGGAAGGGTGGGGACCAGTTAGTTAGTTTCTAGGTCTTCCCTAGACAGGGGAAGGGTGTGCAGGGGCATGTCTCTTCTGGACGTGCCCATGCCAGCCAGAACACCCTTTGCTCTGGTGGACATGGAGTAGAATTAACTAATTGTTCACAGTATCGTTTACGTACTAACTCAATGTATATCTTTTTACTGCCTAAATAAAGTACACTAAAATTATTTTTATTAAATTGAATATTAAAATTATCTGCAACAAATTAGGCTTGGTAGGATGAGGGGGGATATCTCAGACTGATGATGCTGATCCCTACAATCATCCCTACCACTAGAACTCCTGATATTGCCCCCTCGTCTATATGTAATCATAGGGCTACTGCCTACCAGGTGACCAACATCCGGATCAGTTTTAAGAATGTCCCAATTTTCAGTGAGTAACCTGCGTATCTCGCTGCTTGCTGTATCGAAAGTACCAATAATTCGTATCTGTGCCTCTTCAGATGTTCTGTTCCTAGGATGCAAAAGTTCTTCTCTATTACATGCTGCTGCATGTTGATATGCTTCCTTCAGAATAGGTTTCGGATAACCTTTATCTGTAAACCGTTTTTTTAAGGTCATCAGCCGAGGCCTTAAAATCGGACCACTGGGAGCAATTACGTCTCATCCTGAGATATTGCCCCTTTGGAATGCCCCTCTTGAGCGGGTAAGGATGTCCACTCTCCCATCTCAAGAGGGCATTCGTGGCCGTCAGTTTTCGGAACACTTTCGTTGCAATATGACCCGAAGGGTCAATCTCAATCGTAAGATCCAGAAAG
Organism: Bufo gargarizans; assembly: GCF_014858855.1. Classification (NCBI taxonomy): domain Eukaryota; kingdom Metazoa; phylum Chordata; class Amphibia; order Anura; family Bufonidae; genus Bufo; species Bufo gargarizans. Next base: position 222,633,396 of record NC_058084.1, read on the forward strand.
GTGAGCCGTTTTTCATCAATTTCTGATGTAAAAAATAGACCCAGAGAGTTGATGTTCAATCTTGAAACAAAATTCAAAAAGCTTTCTTTCGTGCCTCTCCACAAAAGGGGGTGACATGCAGTGACAACAGTGGTCTTATTAACTTGCTCCTGATGAACCAACAAACAAGTTGGACAAGAGAAACGCGTCGAGCAAATTATTTCTGTTGTTACAGCTACAGACTACTTGCTGACTGTAGGAGCCTAGTGGCCTGTTTCTGTGTTCTAATTACCGGCTGAGGGTTGGACTATCCTACTAGTGTTACCTGACATTGTGTGGTGTGCAGTGTCTCCTTTACAGGAGACCTGTCACATTACTCACTGTTTCAATCAGGTACATATGTATGGATGTCATAATCTCGCCCCATGCTGGTTGAGGAACACGCTACACATTATTGACTCCTTACATTTTGGAGTTCTAGTGGTAGGGATGATTGTAGGGATCAGCATCATCAGTCTGAGATATCCCCCCTCACCCTACCAAGCCTAATTTGTTGCAGATAATTTTAATATTCAATTTAATAAAAATAATTTTAGCGTACTTTATTTAGGCAGTAAAAAGATATACTGGTGGACACGGAGGCCTAAGCTTGAAGCCTCAGAAGCCAGGAGGAAAATTCCCTGGCATAACCTAGAGTCAGACTACAGAGAAGAAGTGCAGCATACAGAAGAAGCTGAGTTATACAGCCAGCCTGTCAGTATAGCAGAGTCAGAGAGGAACAGAGATATAGCAGAGTTGAGTTTGCCTGCTAGTTTAATGCTAAAGCCTGCTAGAACCAAGAGAAAGCTTGAAACTGTTTGAAGAAATGTTTTTTCAAGTAAAGCTGCCATCGAACTGCATCTCAAGGTCTGGACTCAAGTTATTTCTTCAAATCCCTCAATTATTCTCTCTATTTATTTCTTTGGAGCCAAAGCCTGGGGTCCAGCCGTATCCAGGTAGGCGCACCGTGATACACATAAAGAGACATTTTATGCCGCACTATACCACTCAGCATTCCTACACCTGGGTCACGTTATAGAGAGGGCCCTGGGGGGAGGCGTCCATTGCAATTTTGGTGTCACGAACAGGATTTACTTGTGTGCCTCTAAGCTACAGGCCTACATAATTGTCAAAGAACCCCCTAAAAATGTATTTACTATGTTTATTGTGGAGCAACAGGCGCAGGATTCTTTGTCTGTGATGGCGTATGTTCTTTTTGTACCACAAGAGCGGGAAAACACAGAACTGCCCAGCCCAAGAGCATGAAATGACAGCCCTGCTCACCGGGAACTTCCCAGTGCAATGGCAGGAAGAGAAGATTCCACCCCTAAGACTCCTCTTCCCTTACCAGTTTGCAGTAGCCAAGAAGAAGATAAGATGGCACGACCTCTGCAGCCTAACGTGGGAGAGATGAGCCCGAAGTTCAATCCGCCCTGGGAGAGTGAGACTCTCACAAGTGAAGCGGCTGGAGCATCAACTCAGAAGCCCAGGAAGAGCCAGCCTGATGCCCCGCTGAACCCTATGGTTCCACCGGAGTTGACAGCCCACACCCAGATGATGTGGGACTACAAAAAGTCCTGGACCATCCACGGCCGGGGAATCCACAGCTGGAGAGACACCAAGTGACCGTCCTATGGTTCTCCATCGAGCGCGGCAGTGGCTTCATGCCAGATGAGGAAGCCGGCAAGGAGCTGTTCGTAGGCCATAGGTCTGTAAAACGCCCCTATCCTGACCCTGCCCCAGGCCCGCCTTATTCTGTACACGGGGGATCACGTGGAATTAACCCCCATGCGCTCCATGAAGGGATCATTTGCCTCCAGGGTGAACCTCCTATCCAAGCCCCTATGCCAGCAGTTGAGTGTTGGCAGGAGGATCCAGCAGTAGAGTTGAGCGAACTTTAGGGTTTTTGGCACCCGGATCCAAACCCGAACATTAAAAGTTCGGGTTCGGTGTTCGGCAATTTTTATGGCGCATTTTGAAAGGCTGCAAAGCCTACTATTGGCATGGCTGTGATTGGCCAACTGCAGCATGTGACCCAGAATCTATTTAAGCTGGAGTCACGTAGCGCCGCCCGTCACTCTGCTCGGATTAGTGTAGGGAGAGGCTGCAGTTGCTGTGAGGGAGAGATCAAGGAGAAATCTTATCAAGAACTGTTTTTTTAAATCAGCGATCTACAGCAAATGTGTTTTTGTGGGTGCAGTGCACAATTTTTAATTTTTAATTTTATTTTTTTGTATTGTTTTTTATTAATTTTAAATGAATAAACATACAAACAAGAGCGATGTCTCACCGCCATTAATAATATCCGGCATAGGGGCTTGGACAGGAGGGTCACCCTGGTGGCAAATGATTATTTGTGAAATGCCTTTTCCATGAACATACGGATAGTAACAGAAGTCCAACGAAACTAACAGTATCAGACAATCATCTCCGTAAAATATTACGGGAGATATCCCCAAGAAAACCAGAACATACTAACCAGATACAGTCCCTAGTGGGCTCCCAGGGTCAAAGCAGTGAAATCTTCTCTGACCTAATGAGCAGTGATATCTCGTGAAAGTAATGTATAGAACAACACAAACAGATAAGGGGGAAAAAAAAGAAACCAAAACAAGAACCTAGATGCTCGGGAGTATCTGGACGCTGTGGCCCCCCCCTCCCCCAGCTCATGACAGTATAACCAGTAGTTCGCCCAATACCGTCTGTTGCAGGAACCAAGTAGTCCCTAAAAAGCATTTGTGTATGGCCTTACGGACGTGCAACGGCAGAATATTAATAAAACTTTCCCACACCTGAAAGAAGTGGTCCACTTTTTTGTCTTTTTGATGCGAGGCCTCCACCCAGTCCATACGCATGATATAGGAGAGTTTCTCCAAGAACAATCTGAAGGGGGGAATTGTGGGTTGTATCCAGACTTGTAGGATCGCCTTAGTTCCTGCTACTGCCACAAAATGTAGCAACTTCCTACACCCTGGGGTACAGTTATATTTATCCTATCTAAATAACCGAACAGCGCCCAAAGCGGGTCGTGCGGGGTAAAAGTGGTTAAGTGTGTGTTAGTGAAGGTGATGACTTTGTCCCAGAACTGTTGCATCATTGGGCAGTCCCATAGACAGTGGTAAAGTCCTGCATCCGAATCCCCACATTTAAAACAATTGTTGGAATCGTATATGCCCATTCTAAACCCCCGTCTCGGCGTCAGATAGGACCTGTGGCAGATTTGTAGGATCATTACTGTGTATCTTGCTACAGGTAAATGTTTGTATGAGAACTCCAATGCCTGGAGTATCGTTAATGGGGTAGCCTGCGGCACTTCCGCCTGCCATCTAGTCATAGGGGCTGTAGATGCGGACTAGTCAATTGGTACATGGAGGAACTGGTACTTTGATTAAATCTGTTTCTTCCCCTTATTGAGGTTCGAGAACCATCGTCTAAAATATGGGCTCCATTCGGAGTCCGCCATGGCGAAAATGACTCTAGTGATATAATTTTTCGCTTGTAAGTACGAGAAAAAGGGGAAAACTATATGTGGGTATTCCTTCTGCAGGTCCTGGAGCCGTTTAACCATTCGTGTTTGCGCGCTGATGAGTTTGTCAATGCTAGTGATGCCGTGCGATTGCCAGCATTTAAATGTGGGGTGGGAAGATCCGTTCTGAAAAGGTGGGATTCCTTACTAACGTCAGATGCACCGAAAAAAAAAGATGCACAGACCTCTTGCCCTGTACCACACCCTCCATGTCGTCATGAGTAGGGGGTTCGTTTTAACCGCTTGTGGAAGATCCCCAAACGAGAGATGCAGTAGGTTCAATAACGCAATATGTGGAACAAAGGCTTGATCTAGCGTAGCCAGAGTATATTTTGACGTAGAATGCAACCAGTCCCACACCACTCGCATTAGAGCCGCATTGTTGTACAGTCTGGTATCAGGGAAGTTTAGGCCCCCATTTAGTTTTGGTTGTCGCAGTGTGTGCCAAGCTATTCTAGGGCGCCTCCCATTCCAGACAAATGTTCTATACAGGTAGTTTATCCTTTTCCCGTCTTTAGGCCGAAGGCAGATAGGCATCTGGAGTATATACAATAGCTTGGGAAACTCTGACATCTTAAGTAGATTTGACCTCCCTAAATAGGAAAGTGTGAAATGCTTCCAGCTCGCCAGGGTCGACTCCAGAGAGGAGAGATATGGTCCTATGTTGCAGTTATATATTTGGGATGGCTTTTTAGGGATAGAGACCCCTAGGTATGTTATGGACTCATCTTTCCATGAAAATGGGAAGGCCCTTGTCCACATCGGTCTCCTGGGTCCGCTCACTAGCAGTGCTTCTGTTTTGTCCAAGTTAATGGTATATCCTGATAATACACCAATATCCCGGATCTCAGTTAACAAAGCGTACAGTGAATTTTCAGGATCGGAGATCATCAGCAGGACATTGTCCGCAAATGCCGCCGCTCTTAATTCTGTGTTACCTATCACCACCCTACGAAAGCTATGCGTGGAGTGAAGATGGTACAGGAGCGGATCCAGGGACAGATTAAACAAGATGGGGGAGAGGGACACTGTGTCGAAAGCCTTCTCGGCGTCTAAGCTGAGAAGGAGTATTTGTGGTCGTGTGGGGTCCTGTGCCGCAACCGTTGCTGCCACTACTCTGCGGACATTATGAACCGCGTGCCTCCCTTGGGTGAAACCTATCTGGGTGGGGTGGATTAAGGTCGGGATAAAGGTTTGCATCCTATTTGCAATAATCTTAGCTTGGGAAGCACTATCACCCTCGATTCTGTAAAACTATCTACCTCCACCCCCTCTTTGTATATTTGCTAGTATATCGTGGCCATGGTTGGAATAATCTCTGGAGCTAATATCTTATAATATTCTGCCGTTAGGCCGTCTGGCCCCGGTGTTTTGCGATTGTGGGATTCAGAGATGACTCGCTTCACCTCCTCCTCAGTAGGTGGATGCCCGGAGATCACGGGCATCCAGTATGGTTTTACAGCCTTGCCCCTTACGCACAGAGAATGTTCCACATTCTCTGAATCTTCGGATGATGTTGATGATGATAGATGCAAAGTCTTTGCAATTTTTCGCTGGGTAACACCTTTCTGATATTGCTCCACTATCTTTCTGCGCAACATTGTGGGAATTGGTGATCCTCTACCCATCTTGGCTTCTGAGAGACATTGCCACTCTGAGAAGCTCTTTTTATACCCAATCATGTTGCCAATTGACCTAATTAGTGTTAATTGGTCTTCCAGCTCTTCGTTATGCTCAAATTTACTTTTTCCAGCCTCTTATTGCTACTTGTCCCAACTTTTTGGGGATTTGTTGACACCGTGAAAATTTGAATCAACGTATTTTTCCTTTAACCACTTCAGCCCCGCTAGGTGAAACCCCCTTCATGACCAGGCCACTTTTTACACTTCGGCACTACACTCCTTTCACCGTTTATCGCTCGGTCATGCAACTTACCACCCAAATGAATTTTACCTCCTTTTCTTCTCACTAATGGAGCTTTCATTTGGTGGTATTTTATTGCTGCTGACATTTTTACTTTTTTTGTTATTAATCAAAATATAACGATTTTTTTGCAAAAAAATGACATTTTTCACTTTCAGCTGTGAAATTTTGCAAAACAAACGACATCCATATATAAATTTTTCGCTAAATTTATAGTTCTACATGTCTCTGATAAAAAAAAAATGTTTGGGCAAAAAAAAAATGGTTTGGGTAAAAGTTATAGCATTTACAAACTATGGTACAAAAATGTGAATTTCCGCTTTTTGAAACGGCTCTGATTTTCTGAGCACTTGTCATGTTTCCTGAGGTTCTACAATGCCCAAACAGTATAACTACCCCACAAATGACCCCATTTCGGAAAGTAGACACCCTAAGGTATTCGCTGATGGGCATAGTGAGTTCATAGAACTTTTTATTTTTTGTCACAAGTTAGCGGAAAATGATGATGATTTTTTTTTTTTTTTCTTACAAAGTCTCATATTCCACTAACTTGCGACAAAAAATAAAAAATTCTAGGAACTCGCCATGCCCCTCACAGAATACCTTGGGGTGTCTTCTTTCCAAAATGGGGTCACTTGTGGCGTAGTTATACTGCCCTGGCAATTTAGGGGCCCAAATGTGTGAGAAGAACTTTGCAATCAAAATGTGTAAGAAATGACCGGTGAAATCCGAAAGGTGCACTTTGGAATATGCGCCCCTTTGCCCACCTTGGCAGCAAAAAAGTGTCACACATGTGGTATCGCCGTACTCAGGAGAAGTTGGGGAATGTGTTTTGGGGTGTCATTTTACATATACCCATGCTGGGTGAGAGAAATATCTTGGCAAAAGACAACTTTTCCCATTTTTTTATACAAAGTTGGCATTTGACCAAGATATTTTTCTCACCCAGCATGGGTATATGTAAAATGACACCCCAAAACACATTCCCCAACTTCTCCTGAGTACGGCGATACCAGATGTGTCACACTTTTTTGCTGCCAAGGTGGGCAAAGGGGCACATATTCCAAAGTGCACCTTTCGGATTTTGCAGGGCATTTTTTACACATTTTGATTGCAAGGTACTTCTCACACATTTGGGCCCCTAAATTGCCAGGGCAGTATAACTACGCCACAAGTGACCCCATTTTGGAAAGAAGACACCCCAAGGTATTCCGTGAAGGGCACGGCGAGTTCCTAGAATTTTTTATTTTTTGTCACAAGTTAGCGGAAAATGATGATTTTTTTTTTTTTCTCTTTTTTCCTTACAAAGTCTCATATTCCACTAACTTGCGACAAAAAATAAAAAATTCTAGGAACTCGCCATGCCCCTCACAGAATACCTTGGGGTGTCTTCTTTCCAAAATGGGGTCACTTGTGGCGTAGTTATACTGCCCTGGCAATTTAGGGGCCCATATGTGTGAGAAGTACTTTGCAACCAAAATCTGTAAAAAATGACCGGTGAAATACGAAAGGTGCACTTTGGAATATGCGCCCCTTTGCCCACCTTGGCATCAAAAAAGTGTCACACATCTGGTATCGCCGTACTCAGGAGAAGTTGGGGAATGTGTTTTGGGGTGTCATTTTACATATACCCATGCTGGGTGAGAGAAATATCTTGGCAAACGACAACTTTTCCCATTTTTTTATACAAAGTTGGCATTTGACCAAGATATTTTTCTCACCCAGCATGGGTATATGTAAAATGACACCCCAAAACACATTCCCCAACTTCTTCTGAGTACGGCGATACCAGATGTGTCACACTTTTTTGCAGCCTAGATGCGCAAAGGGGCCCAAATTCCTTTTAGGAGGGCATTTTTAGACATTTGGATCCCAGACTTCTTCTCACGCTTTAGGGCCCCTAAAAAGCCAGGGCAGTATAAATACCCCACATGTGACCCCACTTTGGAAAGAAGACACCCCAAGGTATCCAATGAGGGGCCTGGCAAGTTCATAGAATTTTTTTTTTTTTCGCATAAGTTAGCGGAAATTGATTTTTTTTTTGTTTTTTCTCACAAAGTCTCACTTTCCGCTAACTTAGGACAAAAATTTCAATCTTTCATGGACTCAATATGCCCCTCAGCAAATACCTTGGGGTGTCTTCTTTCCAAAATGGGGTCAGTTGTGGGGTGTTTGTACTGCCCTGGCATTTGAGGGTCTCCGCAATCATTGCATGTATGGCCAGCATTAGGAGTTTCTGCTATTCTCCTCATATTGAGCATACAGGTAATGAGATTTTTTTTTCCGTTCAGCCTCTGGGCTGAAAGAAAAAAATGAACGGCACAGATTTCTTCATTCGCTTCGATCAATGTGGATGAAAAAATCTCTGCCAAAAAAAAAAATGGAGGGGAAAGGCGTCTGCCAGGACATAGGAGCTCCGCCCTACATCCATACCCACTTAGCTCTTATGCCCTGGCAAACCAGATTTCTCCATTCACATCAATCGATGTGGATGAATAAATCATTGCCGGGATTTTTTTTTTTTATATATATATATATATACAAAATGCTTGCCAAAGCATAGGAACGCCGCCTCCTCCTCAGCTCGTATGCCTTGGCAAACGTATCTGTCACTGCAGAGGAGAAAATCCCGTCTTGCAGCGCCGCATACACCGACTTGCGTGTAATCTGACAGCAGCGCAATGCTTCTGTCAGAATGCACATCGGTGCTGCAGCTAGTAGATCGGTTGGTCCACCTGGAAGGTAAAAAGACAAAAAAAAAAAAAAAAAAAACAGGCCACAACGCAATAATTTTATTAACTTTGGAACAGAACATGTAACTTTAACTTTTGGAACTAAACATTAACCTGTTTGCTTACCTGTTTTTTTTTTTTTTTTTTTTTTTTTTTTTTTACCTTTATAGAACAAACCTCTCCTTCCCCATGGGTCAATGTGCAAAGCGCAAATCGCCCAAAGATGTGGCGAAGTGCGTTATGCACTTTGTCCCATGTGAAAGGAGACGTTTGCAGCAGCTGTGAGTGAATGGGCCCTAATAGCCCTGTGTGCCTATCCTGGTGAGATGTGATCCCTATGCTAGGTGTACCTGTGTGTGGTACTTTCGGAAACACTCCCCTAAGCATAGGGCAGGGTGGTCGGGACAGTCAGGACAGAAATAACGGGTGTCACGCCTTATTCCACTCCTGCTACAGACACGACATTTTTTTCGGGGTGGCGGTCGGTTTGAGGTACCAGCAACGACACTGGGGAAGTGTCGCTCGTGTAGACGGCTAACTACACTGGTGGATGGGGCCACGGAACCTCCTGGATACAGGAGGTTCGCGATGATCTCTTCCTGAAATTTGAGGAAGGATCCAGTTCTCCCAGCCTTACTGTAGAGAACAAAACTATTGTACAGAGCCAATTGAATTAAATATACAGACACCTTCTTATACCAGCGTCTGGTGCGTCGGGAAACTAAATACGGAGCCAACATCTGGTCATTGAAGTCGACCCCTCCCATGTGGAGGTTATAGTCGTGGACTGAGAGGGGCTTTTCAATGACACGGGTTGCTCGCTCAATTTGTATTGTCGTGTCTGCGTGAATGGAGGAGAGCATGTAAACGTCACGCTTGTCTCTCCATTTCACCGCGAGCAGTTCTTCGTTACACAGTGCGGCCCTCTGCCCCCTTGCAAGACGGGTGGTAACGAGCCGTTGGGGGAAGCCCGCGCGACTAGTTCGCGCGGTACCACAGGCGCCAATCCGTTCTAGAAACAAATGCCTAAAGAGGGCCACACTTGTGTAGAAATTGTCCACATAAAGATGGTACCCCTTGCCGAATAAGGGTGACACCAAGTCCCAAACTGTCTTCCCACTGCTCCCCAGGTAGTCAGGGCAACCGACCGGCTCCAGGGTCTGATCTTTTCCCTCATAGACCCGAAATTTGTGGGTATAGCCTGTGGCCCTTTCACAGAGCTTATACAATTTGACCCCATACCGGGCGCGCTTGCTTGGGATGTATTGTTTGAAGCCAAGGCGCCCGGTAAAATGTATTAGGGACTCGTCTATGCAGATGTTTTGCTCAGGGGTATAAATATCTGCAAATTTCTGGTTGAAATGGTCTATGAGGGGCCGAATTTTGTGGAGCCGGTCAAAAGCAGGGTGGCCCCTGGGACGGGAGGCGGTGTTGTCGCTAAAGTGCAGGAAACGCAGGATGACCTCAAATCGTGTCCTGGACATAGCAGCAGAGAACATGGGCATGTGATGAATTGGGTTCGTGGACCAATATGACCGCAATTCATGTTTTTTTGTCAGGCCCATGTTGAGGAGGAGGCCCAGAAAAGTTTTAAATTCGGAAACTTGGACTGGTTTCCACCGGAAAGGCTGGGCATAAAAGCTTTCCGGGTTAGCGGTGATAAATTGTGTGGCATACCGGTTTGTCTCTGCCACGACTAAGTCTAAAAGCTCCGCAGTCAAGAACAGCTCAAAAAATCCCAGGGCCGAACCGATCTGAGCCGTCTCAACCCGAACTCCAGACTGGGCGGTGAAAGGGAAAACTACGGGTGCGGCTGAAGTTGGGGACTGCCAATCAGGGTTTGCCAGCACCTCTGGGATTCTAGGGGCTCTACGGGCACGTCTTTGCGGTGGCTGCGACGGGGTCACTACTGCACGTGCCACCGTACCAGCTTCAACTGCCCTTCTGGTGCTCGCTACTTCACCAGGTTGTACGGCAGTGCTGGTACTAGGTCCAGGAAGGGCTGGGCTGCTGGTGTATGCCTCACCACGTAATCCGACAGCACCAGCCCCACTCTGCTGCTCTTGAAGCGGATCCTGCGCAACCTGCGGTCTAGCGACACGGGGCCGGGTACGCCTGGTGCTATCAGGGACCTCAGCCTCCTCGTCCGAACTTTGGGTCAGAGAGCCACTGCTTTCTACAGGTTCGTATTCTGACCCGCTGGATTCATCAGATGAGGGTTCCCACTCCTCATCCGACTGGGTCAGAAGCCTGTAGGCCTCTTCAGAGGAATACCCCCTGTTTGACATGTGGGCAACTAAATTTAGGGGTATTCCCTGAGACTACCCAAGAAAAAAAAAGCAAGCCTGTCTTACAAAGGGGAGGCTAGCGAAGTACCGGAGGCTGCTGCGGTTGATAAAAAATATCAAAACTGATTTTTTTATCGCCGCAGTGCGTGTAAAGTGAATGTGCAGTGATCAAAAAAAAAAAAATTTTTGTCACTGCGGTGGGGCGGGTGTGGGCGAACGCACGTGTGGGCGACCGATCAGGCCTGATCGGGCAAACACTGCGTTTTGGGTGGAGGGCGAACTAAAGTGACACTAGTACTATTATAGATCTGACCGTGATCAGTTTTGATCACTTTCAGATACTATAAAAGTACAAATGCTGATTAGCGATACGCTAATCAGCGAATAACGGACTGCGGTGCGGTGGGCTGGGCGCTAACTGATCGCTAACTACCTAACCAAGGGACCTAAACTATACCTAAAACCTAACGGTCAATAACAGTGAAAAAAAAAAGTGACAGTTTGCACTGATCACTTTTTTCCTTTCACTAGTGATTGACAGGGGGGGATAAAAGGGGTGATCAAAGGGTTAATTGGGGTGATCTGGGGGCTAAATGTGGTGTGGTGGGTACTCACAGTAAAGATGTGCTCCTCTGCTCCTCTGCTGGAACCAACCGACCAAAAGAAGGAGCAGAGGAGCACAGCAGCCATATAACCCCATCATATTTACTAATATGTGGGGTTATATGGCTGCTGATTGGATTTTTTAAAAATCAGCAGCCTGCCAGCCAATGATCGTGGCCGGCAGGCTGCTGACGAAATAGTCTTCTGCGAAATGCCGGCCCGCGATGCGCATGCGCGGGCCGGCTGTGACGTAATCTCGCGTCTCGCGAGAGGACGCGCCGATGCGTCCAGGAGGAACTAAACAACCACCTCCCGGACGCATCCGTGCGTACAGCGGTCGGGAGGTGGTTAAAATGATACATTTACTCGGATTAAACGTTTGATCTGTCATCTACGTTCTATTACAAATAAAATATTGACATTTGCCATTTCCACATCATTGCATTCAGTTTTTATTCACAATTTGTTTAGTGTCCCAACATGTCACGGACGGTGTACAGGAAACAAGACAATGCAACATGCATATATGACTCACTGGATCCAAAGCTAAGGAACCAAGAGGGAAACCCCTGCACAAAACCTGGCACTTTCCCTGGCTACTCAGCCTATGCAAAAATCCCAGAGATGGATGGTTGCATATCCACGTACCTCGACTATATAACACCTGAACACCCTACAATAGTGAGGGGACACGACCACCGGCTCCCTACACCAGACACGGAGGGCGTCAGGGTCACCTGGGATCCAGCAAACAGAAAATAACAGATAAATGTACAGCACTTAATTTAGTAGCAGACTGGGAAATAGGATCAGCATGCACACACACTCCAGGAAGAATTATAAGCCGCCCAGTAATGCATTATGGGGAGGAATTTAAAGGGAAGCAATCAGTCCAACTACATGACAGCTGAGAGAGGCTAACGAGATGAGGAACTGAACAGCACAACAAAGAAAACTCAAGGAGGAGGTTCTGAAAGGCTTCTGTCAGAGCTTCTCAGCTGTCTGGTTGTGACAGTACCCCTCCCTCTACGAGTGGACTCCGGACACTCAGAGCCCACCTTCTCAGGATGGGACCTATGGAAAGCCCTGATGAGACGAGAGGCCTTAATGTCCGTCACTGGGACCCACATCCTCTCCTCAGGACCATAACCCTCCCAATGAACAAGGTATTGAAGAGAACCGCGGACAAGACGAGAATCCACAATCCTAGAGACCTGAAATTCAAGATTCCCATCAACCATAATCGGAGGAGGAGGCAAAGGCGAGGGTATTATGGGTTGAACATAAGGTTTCAATAAGGACTTATGAAAAACATTATGGATCTTCCAAGTCTGAGGAAGATCAAGACGGTAGGCAACAGGATTGATGACAGACAGGATTTTGTAAGGCCCAATAAACCTAGGACCCAACTTCCAGGAGGGAACCTTCAATTTGATATTCTTGGTAGACAACCACACCAGATCACCAACATTCAGGTCCGGACCAAGCACACATCTCTTATCTGCCACACGCTTATATCTCTCACTCATGCTCTTTAGATTATCCTGAATCTTTTGCCAAATAGATGACAAAGACGAGGAGAATCTGTCCTCATCAGGTAAACCAGAAGACCCCTCTCCCGAGAAAGTCCCAAACTGCGGATGAAACCCATAAGCACCAAAAAATGGTGACTTATCAGAGGGCTCCTGACGACGGTTATTTAAAGCAAACTCAGCAAGGGACAAAAAAGAACACCAATCCTCTTGATTCTCCGCCACAAAACAGCGCAGATATGTCTCCAGATTCTGATTGACGCGCTCTGTCTGGCCATTCAACTGCGGGTGGAAAGCAGAAGAGAATGACAACCGAACCCCCAAGCGAGAACAGAAAGCCTTCCAGAATCTGGAAACAAACTGCGTGTCCCTATCAGAGACTATGTCTGACGGAATACCATGCAATTTGACAATGTGGTCAATAAATGCCTGCGCCAGCGTCTTAGAATTGGGCAAACCAGGAAAAGGGATGAAATGCACCATTTTGCTAAAACGGTCCACCACCACCAGAATCACAGTCTTCCCCGAAGATCGAGGCAGGTCCGTTATGAAGTCCATGGACAGATGTGTCCAAGGACGGGAAGGAATGGGTAAGGGAAGGAGAGGACCTGATGGCCGTGAATGAGGGACTTTGGCACGAGCGCAAGTCTCGCAGGCTGCCACAAAACCCTCAACCGACTTACAAAGCGCAGGCCACCAGAATCTCCGAGTGATGAGATCCAGTGTGGCTCTTGCCCCCGGATGCCCAGCAAGGACCGTATCGTGGTGTTTCTTAAAAATCTTGTGTCTTAAAGCGAGAGGCACAAACAACCTCCCAGGAGGACAAAGATCAGGAGCCTCTGACTGGGCTGCCTGCACCTCTGCCTCCAATTCAGAAAAAAGAGCAGAGACCACCACACCTTCAGCCAAAATGGGACCCGGGTCTTCAAAATTCCCGCCTCCCGGAAAACAACGTGACAGGGCATCTGCCTTCACATTCTTAACTCCAGGGCGGAACGTGACAACAAAATTAAACCTAGAAAAGAACAAAGACCATCTGGCCTGTCTCGGGCTCAGACGCTTGGCTGACTCCAAGTAGGCCAGATTTTTATGATCAGTAAATACGGTAATAGGGTGTCTGGCTCCCTCTAGCCAATGGTGCCATTCCTCAAAAGCCAACTTGATGGCTAACAATTCCCTTTCTCCCACATCGCAATTTCTCTCTGCGGAGGAGAGTTTTTTCGAGGAAAAAAGGCACACGGTCGCCATTTGGCAGGAGAGGAACCCTGAGACAAGACCGCCCCCACACCCACCTCAGAAGCATCAACCTAAACTATGAAGGGTAAAGAAATATCAGGTTGCACCAGATTGAGAGCGGAAGCAAAACTCTCCTTGATATTAGAAAAAGCCTTACGCGCCTCTACTGACCAAGAAGAAAAATCTACCCCCTTTCTGGTCATATCAGTGAGTGGTTTAACAATAGAGGAATAATTCAAAATAAACTTCCTGTAATAATTGGCAAAGCCCAAAAAACGCATCAGCGCCTTCTGATTCTCAGGAAGCTCCCACTCAAGCACAGTGCGGACCTTCTCGGGGTCCATGCGAAAACCAGAAGCGGAGAGAAGAAACCCCAGAAATTGAATTTCTGGAACCGCAAACACACATTTTTCCAGTTTTGCATATAATTTATTCTCCCGCAGGATGAGCAAGACCTGACGTAAATGTTCCTTATGAGTTTTGAAATCAGGAGAAAAAATCAAAATGTCATCCAAATACACTAATACAAATTTTCCCATCAAGTGATAAAAAATGCTGTTCACGAAATGCTGAAAAACGGCTGGGGCATTCATCAAACCAAAAGGCATTACCAAATTCTCAAAATGGCCCTCAGGGGTATTGAAGGCCGTCTTCCATTCAGTCTCCTTCTCTGACCCTGACCAGGTTGTATGCCCCTCTTAGATCTAATTTGGAAAATACTTTAGCCCCAACAACCTGGTTAAACAGGTCCGGGATCAGAGGAAGCGGATAAGGGTCACGAATAGTGATACTGTTCAGCTTCCTGAAATCCAGACAAGGTCTTAAAGAACCATCTTTTTTCTTAACAAAGGAAAAACCAGAGGCAACAGGTGACTTCGAGGGTCGTATGTGTCCTTTTCTCAGACTCTCAGAGATATAAGCACGCATAGCGATCCTCTCAGGTTGGGAAAGATTGTATAAACGAGATTTAGGCAGCTTGGCGCCTGGGATGAGATTAATAAGGCAATCGTACTCCCTGTTCGGGGGCAAATCCTGAACTCCACTCTCAGAGAAGACATCCAAAAATTCTGAGATAAAAGATGGTACAGTCTTAGTAGCAACCTCAGAAACAGATGTCGTGAGGCAATTCTCTCTGCAAAAGTCACTCCAACCATTTATTTGCCTCGCTTGCCAATCAATGGTGGGGTTATGTTTAGTGAGCCAGGGTAGCCCCAACACTAGAGGAGTAGGCAAACCGCTAAGGACGAAACATGACACATCCTCAACATGAGCATCACTCACAATTAAACGGATATTGTGAACTATGCCCTTTAATGATTTCTGAGAAAGTGGAGCGGAATCAATAGCAAAAACAGGAATATCCTTTCCCAAAGTGCGCACCTGGAAACCATGAGTTATTGCAAATTGATTATCAATGAGATTGACAGCTGCTCCACTATCCACAAAAATCTCACAAAAAATGCTCTTGCTCTCTAGCGCCACCCTAGCAGGCAGGACAAAACGGGAACTACAAGCAAACTGAAAACCTTCAATATCCGCCTCAACCCTGCCAATAGTAACAGACGGAACATTTTTAAAAGATTTTTTCCTGTTTGTTTCTTTATTACTCCCAGAAAACTGCCTGAATCTCCTAGAGGGACAAACATTTGCCAAATGATTTATACCTCCTTTAACAAAAACAAACCCTCCCATGCGAGCTGAATCTTCTATTGTCAGAAGCAATCAACCCCAGCTGCAGAAGGGGCTGAAAGCGACCGAGACCCCTGCGCACAGAATGAAACCGCTGCACTGTCCTGGGACTGAGTATGACAGGAAGGAGATATCTCTCCTCTCTCTCTAAGACGCCTGTCAATACGAACGGCCTGAGACATAGCAGAGTCCAAGGAAATAGGCCTCTCATGAAAGGCAAATGCATCTTTCAAACCCTCTGAAAGACCATGGCAAAATTTACTTCGGAGTGCAGCATCATTTCAACCAGTATCAGCTGCCCATCTCCGAAATTCTGAGCAGTATATCTCTGCGGATTGTTTACCCTGGCGTAATAGACGTAGTCTAGACTCAGCCAGAGCAATACGATCCGGATCATCATATATCTGACCCAGGGCTAAAAAGAATTCATCCACTGAACGGAGAGGCCAGGCCCCCTCCGGCAGCGAAAAGGCCCTAGACTGAGCGTTACCCCTGAGCAGCGATATAATGATCCCCACCCTCTTTTCCTCATCACCAGAGGAATGGGGAAGAAGGCGAAAGTGGAGTTTGCAAGCCTCTCTAAAACGCACAAAATTCTCACTACCCCCGGAGAACGTATCCGGGAGCGAGATCTTAGGCTCAGAACAAACTCCATGAACGCCAGCTGAACCGGTCACTTGAAGCTGAGAAAAAGTCTTACGGAGATCAGCTACCTCCAATGAAAGACCCTGGAAGCGTTCAGCCAAAAGTGAAACCGGATCCATGCTTGAGACGGTTTTGGCGGCTTATAATGTCACGGACGGTGTACAGGAAACAAGACAATGCAACATGCATATATGACTCACTGGATCCAAAGCTAAGGAACCAAGAGGGAGACCCCTGCACAAAACCTGGCACTTTCCCTGGCTGCTCAGCCTATGCAAAAATCCCAGAGGTGGATGGTTGCATATCCACGTACCTCGACTATATAACACCTGAACACCCTACAATAGTGAGGGGACACGACCACCGGCTCCCTACACCAGACACGGAGGGCGTCAGGGTCACCTGGGATCCAGCAAACAGAAAATAACAGATAAATGTACAGCACTTAACTTAGTAGCAGACTGGGAAATAGGATCAGCATGCACACACACTCCAGGAAGAAGTATAAGCCGCCCAGTAATGCATTATGGGGAGGAATTTAAAGGGAAGCAATCAGTCCAACTACATGACAGCTGAGAGAGGCTAACGAGATGAGGAACTGAACAGCACAACAAAGAAAACTCAAGGAGGAGGTTCTGAAAGGCTTCTGTCAGAGCTTCTCAGCTGTCTGGTTGTGACACAACTTTTTTGGAATCCGGTTTGTAGATGGTGTTATACCGTGATACACCACTAGGTGTCACTGTTGGCTCATGAAGTCTCTATGTGGAGAGAAGTGAGTGGAACTTTAGCATGGACATGGAAGCGCCATCTTGAAAGTACAGTCCCTTGTGCTGCAGGTATGGTAGCCTCTTCACTCCATGAGGGGGTTCTGAGCTGGATCGCTGGCCTCTCTAGCTGATGCAGTATGTCCCAGCTGCTGGTGTTGTACAGAGGGGGTGGGAGGGTGCAGATCTCGGTGGTGAGGAGTTTCTGGTCCTGGCGCTCCTAACCCTTCCCAGGAAGCCACTCGCTTGGTGCTTTAATGCAGGTACCGGCTATGTTGCTGGCCCCGACGATCACTGTTGGATGCATAGGCGTGCGCACGGGGTGTGCCGGGGGTGCCTGGGCACACCCTAATCATCACCTCCGTGCTGCACTGCCATCTGCCAACTCCTGATGCGATCCTTCATATAGGCTGCAGGCTAGTGGTCTGAAGCCTATGAGACAGTAGAGCGCTAGAATGGATTTGCTCTAGGGAGGTATGATGTCGGGAAAGAGGCGGAGTCTCGTCATACAGGGGGCGGGGCCTCAAGATATGCCGGAAATTCAACAGAGCAGGCTATTGGAGAGAGGGGCAGAAGCCATAGGTAAGTCTGTGGAGGAGAAGAGTGACTGTTATATGGACTTGGGGGGGCTTTTTGCAGGGGCTGAAGGGAGGAGGAATAATCATTGTACACTGGAGACTGTTAGAGGGGTCTGAAGAGAGGGGGGTGAAGTGATATTATTTACAAGGGGACTGTATGCTGGAGAGGCTGAAGGCAGAGAGAGTGATGTATTTTACATGGGACTGTATGCTGGAGGGGCTGAAGGCTGAAGGGGTGATATTATTTTACATGGGGACGGTATGCTGGAAGGGCTGAAGGCTGGGGGAGGTTTATATTTTACATGGAACTGTATTTTGGAGGGGCTGAAGGCGGGGCGTGATCTATTTTACATGGGACTGTATGCTGAAGGAGCTCAAGGCAGGCAGCGAAGAGAGGAAGGGTGATATTATTTACATGGGACTGTATGTTGGAGGGGCTGAAGGCAAGGAGTGATGTATTTTACATGGGACTGTATGCTGGAGGGGCTGAAGAGCGCCATAATTATTACTATTCTGGTCCATTCACACGTCCGTAGTGTTTTGCGGATCCGCAATACACCCGGCCGGCACCCCCATAGAACAGCCTATTTTTGTCCACAGCTGCGGACAAGAATAGCACATGTTCTATTTTTTTCCAGAGCCACGGACCGGAAGTTCGGCAGGCCGCTCCGGAAATGCGGATGCGAAGAGCACACTGTGTGCTTTCCGCATCCATTCTGTCCCCATAGAGAATGCATGGGCCCGCACCCATTCCACACAATTGCGGAATGGATGCAGACACATTTTGCGGACGTGTGAATGGAGCCTAATACAGAGGGGGCCATTATAATATTAAAGGGAACCTGTCACCAGGATTTTGTGCATAGAGCTGGGGACATGGGCTGCTAGATGGCCACTAGCACATCCGCAATACCCAGTCCCCAGAGCTCTCTGCGCTTTTATTGTGTTAAAAAACAGTTTTGATCCATATGCAAATGACCTGATATGAGTCAAGCGGAAAGGAGCCCAGCACCGCCCCGCGTCCTCCGAATCTCCTCCTTGCTGGCTGACGTCACAGAGCTGGAGCGCTGAAATCTCGCGATGCGCGAGCTAGCGCATGCGTAGTTCGTTCCCTGTGCTGATGCCAGTACAGGGAATGAACATGATGCCGACACTGCGCATGCGCTAGCTCGCGCATCACGCGATTTCGGCGCTCCAGCTTTGTGACGTCATCCAGCAAGGAGGAGATTCGGAGGACGCGGGGCGGTGCTGGGCTCCTTTCCGCTTGACTCATCTCCGGATACAGGACTCATATCCGGTCATTTGCATATGGATCAAAACAGTTTTTTAACCCAATAAAAGCGCAGAGAGCTATGGGGACTGGGTATTGCGGATGTGCTAGTGGCCATCTAGCAGCCCATGTCCCCAGCTCTATGCACAAAATCCTGGTGACAGGTTCCCTTTAAGAATAAAAAATAACACAGAGGGGCCAGTATATATTATAATTAAACAGAGGGCATTATACTTATGGGCACTACGGGTGGAGGGGAGGTCTGTTATCTGAGGATGATAGTAAAGTGAGAAATCTAAACATTTTTCTTTGAAACTCTGCAGAGTCGCGGCTGAAAGAAGGTATCATGTTCGAATGAAGACGTTGAGGAAGGTCTACATCACAGGAGATGTCACTGGAGGTAACAGGTATGTGCTGCTGTACTCTACTGTATAGTGTGTACCATTATATGTAATGCCCATCCACATATCTGTTTAGGGGGGGTGGCTATAGGATTTGGCCCACACTGCCGAAGCCTGCCCCCAGACTTCAGGTCACACTGTACGTGTTCTGAATTCTGGGGCCTCACACCCATCTACTACATTATCTGTACTCACAGAGTTACCACTGTGTTATCTGTGGTATTACATAGGACTGCAGGTGACATCTGCTACATTATCTGTACTCAGTTATCACTTTGTTATCTGTGGTGTTTCATAGGACTGTAGGTGACATGTACTGCATTATTTGTAAAAAGGGGCGTGTTCACAGGTTGGCGGGGGGGCAATACTTGGCTTGCCCCGGGCGCTGGCAACCCACGCTACGCCACTGGAACTCTGCCCTGTATGTTCCCTGCTGCTTGCTACCCCTCCTCAATTACTCCTCTGTATAATGTACCCTGATACCCCTCAGTTATATGATACCGTATAACTGAGGGGTATCAGGGTAAATTACAGGGGGTAATATAACTTAAGGATCAGGGTAAATTATACAGGGGGTAAAACTAAGGGGTATTAGGGGTACATTATTATACAGGGGTAATATAACTGAGGAGGGCTATCTCAGGCGACATAAGTTATATTACCCCTGTATAATGTCCCTGATAGCCCTCCTCAGTTATATTACTCCTGTATAATTTACTCTGATAGCCCTTAGTTATTTTACCCCTGTATAATAATCTACCCTGATACCCCTTAGTGTATTTGTGTGTGTGTGTATATATATATATATATATATACATACATACACACGCGCGCGCGGTGTGTGTTTGTGCTTTAGGGTGCACACCCTAATGCAATAGGCTGTGCACGCCTATGGTTGGATGCCGATGGCTGCAGATTCTTTGGCTGCTGAGGAGGGCGCTGTTAAAACGCGGCCATACTTGATGTCCCGCCGCCGGAAGTCTTTGTGCACAATTTTTTTAACCCTGCCCTGAGCCAACTACTGCTGAAAGTTAGTCAATATCAATACATAATTGGCAGCCATTTTGTGCAACGATAGTGCACCAGCACAGGCTATCTGCATGTCTGCAAGTCCAGAAATACAGCTTTTTGCTTACTGGGGTTAAACAAATACATCTGTTAAATATAGTGCACATCTGGGATTACACGTGCATAAGTGACAATTAGGCTATAAATACGGCTTTTTGGATACTGGGGTGAAAAAAACCCTCTAATATACTGCACATCTGGGATAAGACGTGCATAAGTGACTGTCATATTTAGGCCTGAAATACGGCTTTGGCATACTGTGGTGAAAAAAGCCTCTAATAAATTGCACATCTGGGATTGCACATGCATAAGTGACTGTGACATTTCGGCAAGAAATACGGCTTTTTGGTTAATGGGGTGAAAAAACCCTCTAATATACTGCACATCTGGGATTACACATGCATAAGTGATTGTCACATTTTGGCCAGAAATACGGCTTTTTGGTTACTGGGGTGAAAAAAGCCTCTGATATACTGCACATCTGGGATAAGACGTGCATAAGTTAGTGTCACATTTAGGCCACAAATACCGCTGTCATATAGTGTAAAAAAAATTTTTTTTTTAGTGCAATACCCTACATCAGGGTTTTTATTGGCGGTTAATTATTTTTAACAGACTTAACCACTTTTTACTTTTCTTTGTAAACGCTAACTATGAGGCAAACATCTAATAAGGGACGCGGTCATGGTCGTGGTGGTGGTGTTGGTGGAGCCTCTGGTGCAGGGAGAGGACGTGGCCGTTCTGCCACAGCTACACGTCCTACTGAACCTACTACCTCAGGTCCCAGTAGTCGCCAGAATCTATAGCGATATTTGGTCAGGCCTAATGCCGTTCTAAGGATGGTAAGGCCTAAACAAGTACAGGCGCTAGTCAATTGGGTGGCCGACAGTGGATCCAGCACGTTCACATTATCTCCCACCCAGTCTTCT
This sequence comes from Bufo gargarizans, assembly GCF_014858855.1. Classification (NCBI taxonomy): domain Eukaryota; kingdom Metazoa; phylum Chordata; class Amphibia; order Anura; family Bufonidae; genus Bufo; species Bufo gargarizans. Next base: position 222,654,598 of record NC_058084.1, read on the forward strand.
GCAGAAAGCGCACAGGTGGCGCCTGAAACCCATGCCCATCAGTCTGTCACATCACCTGCGGGCATATTGGGGTACCTGTCTGAGCCTCAAGTCATGCAGCAGTCTCTTATGCTGTTTGAAGACTCTGCTGGCAGGGTTTCCCAAGGGCATCCACCTAGCCCTTCCCCAGGGGTGGAAGACATAGAATGCACTGATGCACAACCACTTATGTTTCCTGATGAGGACATGGGAATACCACCTCAGCACGTCTCTGATAATGACAACACACAGGTGCCATCTGTTGCGTCTTACTGCAGTGTGCAGACCAAAAAGGAGGTCAGGGAAGAAGACGATACAGGGGACGATGAGGTCCTAGACCCCACATGGAATCAAGGTCGTGCCACTGACTTTTAGAGTTCGGAGGAAGAGGCAGTGGTGAGACCGAGCCAACAGCGTAGCAAAAGCGGGAGCAGGGTGCAAAAGCAGAGCAGCCGTTGCCAAAACAGTTCGCCTGCTACTGGCCACCATCACCAGGGACCAAGCACACCAAAGGCAGCTTCAAGGAGTTCCCTGGCATGGCACTTCTTCACACAATGTGCTGACGACAAAATCCGAGTGGTTTGCACACTGTGCCATCAGAGCCTGAAGTGAGGCATTAACGTTCTGAACCTTAGCACAACCTGCATGACCAGGCATCTACATGCGAGACACTGTGGAGTAAGCACCTTCAAAACCAAGAAAGGGTTCAGGCCCATCCTGCTCCCTCTTCTGCTGCTGCTTTCGCCTCTTCCTCCACCTCTGGAGGAACGTTGGCACCTGCCGCCCAGCAAACAGAGGATGTGCCACCAACAACACCACCTCCGTCACCAAGCATCTCCACCATGTCATACGGAAGCATTCAGCTCTCCATTTCACAAACCTTTGAGAGAAAGTGTAAATTCTCACCTAGCCACCCTCGATCCCTGGCCCTGAATGCCAGCATTTCTTTTTTTTTGCAAATCTCTTTTTATTATTTCAGTATATCAAAGAGAAAAATTTCACAATATGACATTCCATAACATTGTCATAAGACATTCAGTATCATTATTACAAAGAATGCAATACGTGGAAATGATCATATCATGAATACAATAAATCCTTAGAGTACAATTAAACAAGGGGAATAACATAGAGTAGGGGGTGGGAAAGTGAGACAGGGGGAAGGCGCTTAGAGTAAGGCCTCATGCACACGACCGTTGTGTGCACCCGTGGCCGTTGTGCTGTTAGACGTGTTTTTCTGCGGCTCCATTGACTTTCAATGGGTCTGTTGAAAACTTGGCTTCTGCACCGTTTTTACACCACGCCCGTGACCCGTGTTTCCAGGCCGTGAAAAAAATATAACCTGTCCTACTTTTTTCACGGCTAACGGATCGCGGCCCCATTCAAGTCAATGGGGCCGTTAAAAACGCGGTTGCACACCCGTTTGACACCCGCGTCCGCGCCCGTTTTATTTATTTCATTTGCCATGGGCACTCTGTCTGGCAAAAGTTGTGGCAATAAATTGAAAAAAAAAATAGGGTCACAGGTTATGCTAATTTCTAGCCACCTGTGTCTGGAAGCTTCTGTGTGTGGTGAGGCAGCCATTAATTTTCCAGACAAAATGCCTAGGTGGAATGTTGAGAAATTAATCACCCTAGTCCAGGAGAGGCCTGAGATTTGGATACCCGCAGCAATCTGTATATGGATCGTACCAGAAAAGATGCTGCGTGGGAGCAGGTGGCCCGTAGCCTCCGCAGAAACGATTGGGCCAAAGCAGATAGCAGAGGCCGTGCCGACTTAGGTAAGTGAGAGCAATGTAGTTGTGCTGTGCGTGCCCTCTGGATGGCAACCAGATTTTGTTTTCAACCTTGACTTCCCAATAGTGTTTTCTGTGCGGTTCAGCTTCGTTTTCCATAAAGGGCTGAACATGCTTTGTTAAAGTGACGTCTATTACATTCCATACAACACCATTTCAATGTGTAAATGGCTGTCCCTCCCTTCGCTCCAGCATACAGTTCTCATGTTTATAATCACATGTTTGTGCCCTTTTTGTCCCAGACACATGTCCTTGTATTTGAGCATCTTAGAGTTGTGACCTACACTTTTTTTTTTAAGTTAGGGCCACAAGGCTTACACGACTAGTCTCCTCCATCTTGTTCGTCTGCATTAGTATCCAGACACCTGCTGGACTGTACCATGTGCTGTTTATTCTGTCCTTTTTTGTTGGTACCTTGTTTTTCCCTATTTGCTCCCTTTTTTGTAAAATGACATTTTATGCTGGTTTATTTGGTTCCTTTTTAATTTTTTTTTTTTTTGTTCATTATGAACAGTGAAACAAACCAAAACACGGTGGGCCAGTTGCCGGGACCAATTTCGGCGTGAGGTCTCCAGCAAGGGCTGTAGTGGAGAGGGTACCTCCCGGAAGAGACCGTATATCTACACTGCCCAGTTGCAGTTTCTCAAACCCGTTATGGACTTGAGGCCGTAAGTAAATTATGATTTGTTGTTCCATTTCTCATTGTGCTTAAACTTTCGATTGTGTATGCCTCACCTAATGTGTACACGAAAGTAATGGGTTCATTTGTGTTGTACTTTGGAAGGCATATACTTTCTGTGGGCCTGCCATGTACAAAATGACTCAATCCCGCATTTTTTGAAGGCACACGCCAAGCATGCCTGAATAAGTTAACCAGTCCAGCTTGAAGTTGTCGTTGTGCATCAGATGGTGGGCAACAGTTTGCACATGCCTGGGGTTGGTTGTGTCCATCACTTTATGTGGAAGAGTCACACCAGTCAATCCCGCTGCTGAGCTGTATGATGAGACGACACGTGTAGTGCGCATATAGCACCCCCCTCTCTGTTTGGTTCCTGCTGCACCAATTTTGGGCAGGTCCCGGAACATAGATGTTTATAATATTGAAAGGATTTCACAAACGACATGCCACGTGCGCTCTGCACGCATTATCTCATCATACAGATGTTCTGCGTGTTTGGCTCCTGTTGGTCTTACACGATAATCTTTGGAACTTTTCATAGGGATAGGTCATTTATACCTCAAAATGTGCATGTCTGCCGTTTTGATGCGAGTCCTGATTAGTATATCATTTTTGACATTAGCGGGTGCTTTTATAGTTCCCATATAGATACCTTTTTTTTACTGACATGTCGGAATTTGATACCCATTTGGTATTGCCCACGTCATTTACATTGCTTTCAATGTATGGCACCAGGACCAACATTGATTCCTTGGATTGTTTGTGTACAATGAAAAAAAAACAGAATCCTATGATAATGGTTTAAAATGATGTTCCTTCTAGGCTTGACCAGCCGTCTCTGAATGACTGCTCTTATCATGCTCAATTGTGGCCCAGTACATGTTATTAGTTAGCCGTAAAAGAAGTTCAACCAGTTAGACACTACGTCGTGTATGTTGGTATGGTTGAAGCAGGCCACATACTGGTGAGATGGCGTCAATATCCGCACTGGTTTTGTGCCTGGAATGAGTATTCCTCTTCTTTCGCTGGACTGCTTCAACCAGCAAACCATGTTTTACCATTACAATACCATTAGCGCTTTACCAGTTGTGACCCATCTTGCCCTATATATTGGAAATACATTAGGAATTGCACTGTTCACATAGATGCATGTGTTTATTGCATATTCTCTTTCATTATGTTGTATGGAGCCACTCCATATATATAGTGTATGTATATGGCTGATAACACCTAATATCACTGTTGATTTTCTGAAAAGTTTTTAAAAAGATATCTAATTGAGTTTTTACATGTCTTTGAAAAACAGTACTGTGGACAGTCTGGAACCCTCTGAGGAGTCTGCTTCGGATGGGAGTGAAACTCCTGCTGTTTTTTCACCTGAAAGAAGTCCTGCACCAACGCCGGTTGAGGACCCGGAGGATTCTTCACAGGGCCAGCAACAACAACCACTCTCCAGTCCACCCCGCAGCCAAGACGCCGCCGCCAAGTCCCTCCCTCCACCTCTGTGCCAGAGAGTCGGGAGGTTATTGACGCACGCGTCATTGATTTTCTGGCACAGAGGCGGAGTGACGGAGTGGAGGAAAAAATGCTCCGGGAATTAGGGCCCCTGATGAAGAAAGTGACGGAAACAGAGTACAATGAGTGCGTGGCTTCAATTGCGGTAGTCTTGAAGCTGTTTGCGATCCCAAATCATGGAGACATTCTGGGTAGATTAAATACCTGGAAGAAGGATCTGGAAAGTGAGGGGCAACCCCAAATGCCCGGACAATTTGCAGTTGAAAGGCAACCGACGCAGGCGCCTTCTTTTGCACCACACCCCCAGTACGGCCCACCCCATGGCCATATGCAAGGTGCAGCACAGGGCATTTACCAGGGCAGTTTGCCCACTGTCCCACCCCAGCAGGCTCAGGGAAGGCCACGGTCCTCCTTTCCTGCAGGGTCTTTTACTCAGGACCTTTTTGAGTTGTGATTTTTTCATTTTGTGTTGGATTTTTAGTGTAAAAATTGATTGTTGTGTTTTTTTTAAAGCAATGTCGTACCTTACCTGTTTTGGTGTTGAATAGTTTATGAAAAAAATCTTTTGTGCACCCAAAATGTGTCTGCTTTTTATTTTAAACATTCCACAAACCATTGACCTTCTCAATTTGTCTTTCATGCCAAAAAACACATGCACAGTATCTCCAAATGCAACACTTTATTAAGATGCACCGCACCTTTAAATTTCATTACTTTCAAGATGAGGTATTAGAAAATTTTATGGACAAAAGACTCGAAGTATAAAGATGTTATAGTCTAACTAAATTTAGACCAAAGCATCATTTAGATTAATGTGTAGATAGAATAAAATATGCGATGTCCACAAAATCTCAGCCCGCAAGCCCACGTCAAGGGTCCTCATTACCTTGCGAGTCCCTACACTCCACTAATACAATAAATTCAAGTAATCTATCTAGAAAATAACAAAAAACTAACGAGCCCAGAAGATTTCAAAAACTGCCACGAATAGCGTCGCTCTGCCATGGCAAGGAACCCTCTGGGCTGTGAAAGTAGTCTGCAAAGAGTTCACGAACTGCAATGCCTGCAATCCCTGGTCGTCTATGCAGGGTCCTTTCCAAGCCCAAATCTGAAGACGTTGGAAGATCTTCCAAGTCTACAGAAGAGGAAGCCTCGTGAATCCTGGTGAAGTTGTGCAGAACAACACAAGCTTTAATCACCAGGGTAGCATTCTCCGGATCCATCTGTATGGATGACAAAAACACCCTCCACTTCCTAGAGAGTATCCCGAAAGCGCACTCCACATACCGACGGGCACGAGTCAACCGGTAGTTGAAGATACGCCTCCTGACATCCAAACCACGCTTTGGAAAGGGCCGCATAACATGTGGAGTCAATGCAAACCCTTCATCCGCCACAATGACAAATGGAGCCGGCGGACCTGCATATCCGGGCAGTCTTCTGGACTCGGGCAGGGCAAGCTGGTTGGCATGAAGCTGCTCACCCATTCTAGAAGCACTAAAGATGAGCATCCACAGTGCTTCCATAGGACCCGATATCTACCATTATAAACCGGTAATGACTGTCAGCAACTGCCATCAGCACTACCGAGAAAAACTGTTTATAATTGAAGTACCGGCTCCCAGAGTGTGGCGGCTTCTTCACACGGATGTGCTTGCCATCCATTGCCCGAATGCAGTTTGGGAACTGCGCAGAATTTTGAAAGCCCTCAGCGATCCGAAGCCAATCGTCCACCTTGGGCTGCGGCATCACCGTCTCTCGGAGTTGCTGCCAGATGACATGGCAAGTGTATCGAACAATTCTCGAGATCGTGGAGGTTCCTAATAGAAACTCGAAATGCAGGGATGCAAAAGAGTTCCCAGTGGCAAGGAATCTGTTGAGAGAAAAAAAAATCTAAAAGTAACGGAACAACAGAGTCTGGATTCATGAACAATGTTCTATACACTACATGATTTTTAACCACACTATGTCTAGTGGAGCGTAACCTATGGGACAGGTGCCAGAGGCGGCACTCAAGGGCCTCTCTGTGTGCGCCCACACCCATTGTAAATTCGAGGGTTAACAAATATACACCCTCGACTTTACAGAGCATTGATCTGCAGAAGGCACACAATTTAAGCGACAGGCAGCATGGAATTAATTCATGCATTGTCTAGCAAATGGTTAAAAACCAAAAGGCACAACTATATTGTACTACAGTATTCCTGCAAAATTGTCTGGTGTGCTTTTGGCAGTAAACTAGACAAATGATGGATGACCAGTTGCAAGTCTGTCTGAAAACGGCTTGCCATCACTGCACCATGTCCATGGTTGCTTAAACTAAATTATATTGGCAATGGGGAATGCAAACCATACCAAAGCATCATTTGGGGTGGGGGCAGTACTAACACTGATTTTTAACAAAAACAGTGTTTCTACACTTTGGAAAATGCAGATAGTCATGTGCAAGGTTAGAAATCTGCGAGCAATAGGCATTATGTGAACGTTACAAGGAAATCTGAGGGGTTGGCAGCAGCACAATCCCCTAAAAAAGTGAACAGACTGGGATATAGACTTCTAATAGGGTGGTACACACCGCTAGAGAACCTGACAGAGTGACCCAATTCGTTCACACACTCCAAAACACAAACGAATACACCTGTATTTGTGGAAAATTGTCTAGAAGCCAAAAAAAGCATGTAACAGCCTGCAGTAACATGGCTGAGTGACTGACTAAAAACACAATTTTAACCAAACTACAGGCGAATGGCGAGGAATCATGGAGTGTCTGGAGCCCCTTAGATGAACACACGTTTTAAAGCTGCTAAAATAAACCTAACCAAAAAAAAAAGAATCATATGTGGCAGGTTTTCAAGAGGTTAAATAAAAAAATACACACCCCAATAAAAATAGGAATAAAAAAGAAGGTGACTTCAGGAAACAGTAGCACATGTCTCACAGCAGCCATTTTCAAGCACATGTTCCCCCTGACACAAGCACTGCACATTACTGGTGAAACTTTACAAGTACTATACTGCTTACCTCAACGTGACGATGAGCCTTTCCTCCGGAGTAATGCTGCGCCTCATATTGGTGTCCATAAAGGTAAGGACAGTACGTAGAGACGACAGCAAGCGATCAAATGTACCCACTGACATCCGACAGAAGGAAAAGAACTTCTCTGGATGCAGCCGCAGATCTTGGTAGAGGGTATGGAAATGTCCTTTCCGGTAGCGTTGGGAAACAATCCGATGGACCCAAAAACGTTGCCTTCTAGTCGGTTCATCATTCAACAAAGGAGGGCGTGGACCCCATTGCCGAGAAACGAGCCAATGCAGTAAGACCTCTTCCTCTGAATCAGACATGGTGATACAGCAAAGAGAGCAGCCAAAATAACCTCTGTACTCTGGAAAGACTACAGAAAATGGCCACAAATGCATACTCAGGTGCCCTTCATATATACCAGTATCCTGGGTGGAGATATTAAAATGCCATTTTTTTCACCATTCCAGGATTTCTGACGGGCCGCAAAAAAAAACGGCCACGGATCACGGAACAACGGAACCATGTTTTGTGGGACGCTAAAAAATACTGTCGTGTGCATGAGGCCTTAAGCAAATGAATAACCCAGGAAGGGTTTGATACAACCATAGGTTTACAATGGTATTTATGGCGAATAAAGAGAAAAACTAAATCAACGTATTGTTCCCAATGATGTGATGTATTTTACCCCTTAATAGGATGTAGCAGTCCCCAACTGGTCCAAAACCTCAGTATCCTTCTCCTCTAGTGCTTTTTTCCATAGCGACCAAACCTCTAGATATTTGTTTCTATTGCCTCGGGCCCAGCCCATCAATTCCTATGCAGTTGGTGCATTCTATCATACCACATCTTAATATCTGGGGGATTGGTGTCTTTCCATTTAGTAGGGATAAGTAATTTCGCTGTGGCAATCATGTGTGTAGGGAGATTATGCTTAGAAGGACGTAGATCAGGGGTAGGGACCCACAACAGTACTAACTCAGGAGAAAGTGTTATAGAGGTGGCACAGATCCTATTAATGGAACTTTCGACCTCCTTCCAAAATTGCGTCAGTAGGGGACAAGACCACCAAATATGAGCCATGGACCCACTTTCCGCATGACATCTCCAACACCGGTCGCTAGGAGAGAGACCAATGGCGGACAGGTAAGCTGGGGTTCTGTACCACCTTGTGACAGTTTTATAGGAATTTTCCTGAAAGCGAGTGCATGTGGAAAATCTGTTTGCATGAGTTAAATATAAGAAATTTCAGAATCCGTAAAGCATCTCCCTAAGTCTTTCTCCCATAGGCGTATAAAATATGGCTTAGCTCTGCTAGACAGTTTTAAAAGATTGTCATATATGATAGATATAGACCTCTTCAGAGGGTTAGGTAATATAGAGAGGTTTTCCAACCATGTTGGTTCGGAGAGCGTAAAACCTGAGTCCTTCTCAATTCTTTTACATGTGTTTTTAAAATCCCATTTTTGGATTGGGGAAGGGAGCATATTACCCAGCTTGGTGAATATGTCTTCTAAAGGTAACATGCGGTTAGATTTCATCACCTCCCCTATTTTAACACCTCCCAGTAAATGCCACCAGCTCTTAATCACACCACCCATTTTATCAAAGAGATATGGAAGAACATCTAGTGGGGCTAGTTTAGATAAATTGTTCCCTTTAGGAGGGGCCAAAGGAGAGTTGCGATGGCTGAGAATCATACTTTTGGTAAGTACACCCATCCTTGGACAAAGAGAGAGAGGGGCTTCTTGTGACCAAAGGATAGCATTCCTGTGTATCCCAAGTAATGCTCTTTCAATATCAAGAAAGGGGTTATTTATTTTGTCATTGACCAAAAGCGCCCATCTAGCTAATTGGATGGCTCTGTGGTATAATGCCATATCCGGTAGTGATATACCTCTTTTATAACTTTTCTGGGAAAGGATGGAGTAAGCTAGTCTGGGTCTCTTAGTATTCCACAAAAAGGCAGAAAATAAGCTTCTGATTTGGGCGTAGTAGGAAGCAGGGATATGTATCGGAAGGGCCTGGAACAGATATAGAAATTTTGAAAGGACAAATGTGGAGAGGAGGTTTTTCCTTCCAAACCACGACATATAGGGTACTTTATGAACTTTGAACACATTGAATATAGGAGTCTGGTACAAATAGATAATCTAACCTACTGTACAAGTTGTGGACATCTGAAAAGAAAGTAAAATCTCTCTCTGTAGGGTGTAAAGTCCTCCAGACATCAATCAGATGCAACTCTGCCAAGGCAGTCATTAATTTCACTGTTTGCTTTCTATTTAGGCTGGAAGATTTATTCGTGGGAGTATCAAGGGAAATGTTGAAGTCACCGCCCACTACCAACATACCTTCAAAGAAATCTTTAACCTTCTTAAAAGCTTTGATCAGCCATGGGACCTGGCGAGAATTGGGGGCATAAATGTTAGCTATTGTAATCTTAAAGTTGAAGATGGTACCTTGGATTACAAGTAGACGACCTTCTGGGTCAGTATAAGTTTTAACAAGGTGAAAAGGAATAGATGAGCTTATAGCTATTGAAACTCCTCTAGAGGCAGATGAGTGGGTGGCATGGAACCATTGGGAGTATTTGGACTCGGAAAGATGGGGGATATGATTATGATGGAAATGGGTTTCCTGCCATAAAACTATATCAGCTCTCTGTTTATAAAGCAAGTTGATGATCTGTCTTCTCTTTTGAGGGGCGTTAAGCCCATTCACATTATGGGACCAAACTTTTAAGCTAGCCATATCGCATCGAGACCAATGACATTGTTTGCATTCTAAGCGCCGTGAGGGTATGAATAACTAAGGGAAACCAATTTTTACAAAAAACATCAGCAACGAACCAGATGTAAGTGTGCCCAAGAAGTGTATTCTGAAGTTGAGGTGGCGACATTTCCTTGGGCCAATCCCCACCACCTCCAGATGAAATCCGAGGGGGGCAGGGTCGCCCCGCAGAAACACCCCACCCCGGCTGAGAGGGGGGGATAACCTCTGGCATCTAGACTGGCTGCCTTATGCTAGTCTATAATAATGCACCTCAAATATAAACGGGTGGTGAAACCTGAAAACAAGTGCAGAGAAATCTAAAATGTACGAAAAGTCATCATAAGCGATAAGACTGTTGCAAATAATATAAGGTATGACACCGAGGATAGAGTACGGATGTAAACTCAGACCCACCAACCACCCTATATTGATGGCTAGTGAGTCCGGTGAAATCATAGGCTTACACAAATGGCCCATCATCAGTGTCATAAGGTGATTATAGAAAAACATTCATATATAACCTTAAGACCATAACATGGATCCTTAGAACAGATATTATTATTAGAGGGTCGCCGAATGACCCTTTACGGTCAACAGAACTAGGTGACCATGGGATTGAGGAGGATAAGCTAAGGAATGCTGCATAGATCCTCATGTGAACTTCCTGTTCTTTGGAGACCTAGGCTTCTTTACCACCTGCCATGTAGGAATCTCCGGCAGGTCTTCAGGTACTGGAATCCAGGGTTGAACCTCCACAGGATCGATCTCAAGCTTTTCCCATGCATCCGCTAAGTCCTGTGGTGTTCTTATGATAATCTGTTGTCCCGCTTTAGAAGTGGCCAGGCCGAAGGGAAACAACCACCTTACTGGGAGCTTATGCGATCTAAGCACTTCCGTTAAAGGATTTAGCGCTCTTCTTTTCGCTAATGTGCTGGAAGCTAAATCTTGATAGAACTGTATGCTCCATTGTATAAAGTCTCCTTCGATTCTCTTGCGGCTCGTAATATAGCAGCAGTGTCCAAATAATTCAAAAGTCTGCATATAATATCCCTTGGGGGGCTATTCTCAGGCGGCTTTGACCTCAGGGCCCTGTGGGCTCTCTCAATTATGATCTGGGAGGCTTTTTCCTCTCCCACCAGAGAAGTGAAAATGGCCATAACCGCATTAGAGATCTCCCCAGGAGGCACGGTTTCAGGGACCCTCCTTATTCGGACATTCTTCCGCCTGCTTCTATTCTCCTGATCTTCTAAGTGGAGAAGAGCAGAAGTAATATAAGAGTTATGGCCTTGAAGGACTTTTCGGACAGCTTCCCCGTGGGAGACAATCTCTGTCTGCCTTTCTTCTAATGCCATGACGCGCCCCCCGATCTGTTTTACCTCAGTCTTAATGTCCGAGATGTCCTTGTGCAGGGTTGTAGCGCTTTATACAATGTCTTCTTGAAGAAGGCTCTGGACAGCGGTAGATCCACATTCTCTGCCCCTTCCGACATGGCGAATGAGCTTTCTCCATCGGAGTCTTTGGTCCGCGCGGCAGCTCTGGCACCCTCTGGCGCCATCTTGGATCTGTGTGCCGGGGAGAAACTTCTCTTTTTAAGAAAACAGTCCATCTCCGCTTGGGTATGACTCGGTTTCTGCATGCCCGAGGCAGAGTCGCTTCTGTCCTTGGTAGTTTTCACCATGTCAAGGGAATATATCACCCGTTATGCTAGAAAGGCAGCAGCGTCTGTGAGGAGCTCTGAGACTAAGCGGCCATCTCGGCTCACGGCTAGCTCCGCCCCCTCGAATGCCAGCATTTCTAAACTGCTCATGTTGCTCATGTTGCTTGCTGTCCCGCAGTACGTCATTCCCAGCCACTACTACTTCTCCAGGAGAGCCGTGCCCTCCCTGCACAACCAAGTATTGGATAAAATCAACTGTGCACTGCGCAACGCCATCTGTGGCAAGGTCCACCTAACCACAGATGCGTGGACCAGTAAGCACGGCCAGGGACGCTATATCTCCCTAACTGCACACTGGTTAAATGTAGTGGCATCTGGGCAACAGGCGGAGAGCTGTTTGGCGCATGTCCTTCCTCCGCCAAGGATCGCAGGGCATCATTCTTTGCCTCCTGTTGCCTCCTCATCCTACTTGGCTTCCTCCTGGTCTTCTACCACCTCCTCATCCGGTCAGCGACAGACGTTCACCACCAACTTCAGCACAGCAAGGGGTAAACGTCAGCAGGCCGTTCTGAAACCAATGTGTTTGGGGGACAGGCCCCACACTGACGAGTGGTCTGCTCTACAGCGTAACTTCGGCCTTCCCGCTCACCCCTTCATATGCGACGTGCCCACCAGATGGAACTCCACCTTGTACATGCTGGAGAGACTGTGCGAGCAGCAGCAGGCCATAGTGGAGTTTCAGCTGCAGCACGCACGGGTGAGTCACACTGTGGAACAGCACCACTGACTGTGCCTCCATGCGAGACCTGTGTGCCCTGTTGCGCTGTTTCGAGTACTCCACCAACATGGCCAGTGGTGATGACGCCGTTATCAGCATTACAATACCACTTCTATGTCTCCTTGAGAAAACACTTAGGGCAATGATGGAAGAGGATGTGGCTCAGGACGAGGAGGAGGAAGAGGTGTCATCTCTAACACTTTCAGGCCAGTCTTTTAGAATTGGCTCGGAAAGGGGATTTTTGCAACAGCAGAGGCCAGGTACAAATTTGGCCAGCCAGGGCCCACTACTGGAGGACAAGGGGGAGGAGGATGGGGATGAAGCATGCTCACAGCGGGGTGGCATCCAATGCAGCTCAGGCCCATCACTGGTGCGTGGCTGGGGGATACGGAGGACGCAGACGATACGTCTCCCACAGAGGACAGCTTGCCCTTACCTCTGGGCAGCCTGGCACACATGAGCCACTACATGCTGCAGTGCCTGCACAACGACAGCAGAGTTGCCCACATTTTAACGTGTGCTGACTACTGGGTGGCCACCCTGCTGGATCCCCGTTACAAAGACAATGTGCCGTCCTTAATTCCTTCACTGGAGCATGATCGGAAGATGCGCGACTACAGGCGCACGCTGGTAGATGCGCTTCAGAGAGCATTCCCGACTGATGCCGGGGGACAAGTGGAAGCACAGGGTGAAGGCAGGGGAGGAGAAAGAGGTCGCCAACGCAGCTGTGTCAGCGCCAGCACCTCAGAAGGCAGGGTTATCATGGCCGACATGTGGAAAAGCTTTGTCACCTCGCTAAAACAACCGGCCCCAACTGCTGATATGGAGCGTGTTAGCAGGAGGCAGCATTTGAACAACATGGTGGAACAGTACCGGTGCACACGACTACACGTACTGACTGATGGTTCTGCCCCATTCAACTTCTGGGTCTCTAAATTGTCCACATGGCCAGAGCTTGCCCTGTATGCCTTGCAGGTGCTGGCCTGACCCTGCAGCCAGTGTACTCTCTGAACGTGTATTCAGCACGGCAGGAGGCGTCATTACAGACATAGGCAGTCGCCTGTCCACAGCCAACGTGGACAAGCTCACATTCATTAAAATGAACCAGGCTTGGATCGTTCAGGACTTGTTTGTACCTTGTGCAGAATACACAGTTCTAACAGCCTCAACCATCCATCCTTGTACTCAAGTACACTGATTCCCAATATTTTATGGGATACGCCTATGTAAAAATGCAAAATAACACACATCTGTGTTGGCTATATATTCCTCCTTCACCGCCGCTTCCACCTAGACTGCCACGTGAGCCTACACGGCCACATCCACCCATTCACCGCCTCCTCAACCTCTTCCTCCTACATCATTCCTAATTTTTATTTTTTTAAGGTCTATTATGTTTTTTATTCATTTCCCTATCCACATTTGTTTGCAGAGCATTTGTCATGCTCTTAAGCACATTTTGCTGCCCTATGCAGCCCTCCAGCTCTTTCCATGAAATTTTTACAGCCATTTTAGTGCTCAAAAGTTCGGGTCCCCATTGACTTCAATGGGGTTCGGGTTCAGGGCCAAGTTCGGGTCAAGTTCGGGTACCGAACCCAATTTTTTTTTCAAGTTCGGCCAAACCTGCCGAACCCGGACATCCAACTGTCCGCTCAACTCCATCAAGCAGCTGCAGGCCACATGAGCTGCCTCCAGGAGACCTCGGAGGGAGTCCTACACTTCCAAGAAAAGCCAATTTTCCCGTGATTTTCTATCTGGCTTTCATATGTGACGCCCGTGTGAAAGAGGCCTTAGTGACAGTTGCCGGTATATTTTTCTTATGACCAACTATTAGTAAGAGTTGCTAGTGTATTTTGTTTTTTTGGACACTAGATGACGGTTGTGTTCTACTTTCAGTTTGAGCTGCAATGTATTTATTGGCTGCAATGTATTTCTTATCAGCCAGATAGCGCTAGTCCTTGCAGTAATAGGTGATTGCTTGCAATCGTAGATGATTACTTGCAGAGTTTAGCTGGAAATTTTATATGCATATCAAGTGTTACTTAAGATTAGTCAAAAGTCAGAATGTTGATTTATCCTCTATGGAGAGGTGCACATGTGCATTTTTATGGATCTGTCCATGGAGGTAAATAATTTAAGTGCACAGTCTTAATATGCTATATAGCCTTTGCACTGTCGTGGCGTCCCGCGTGTTAATATAATATTAAATACCTCTTGTTGCCCTTGATGGTTTTGTCTTGATATTAAGTTTATTACTTCTCATTCCCAATACATCGGCTTGGCTTCAGGTCTCTATTGTTCAAGGCCTTCCTGTATGTAGGATTTCATCATGCCTCTTTCATTCTTGTTATTGGGGTGCAAGTGTCGTTTGATACAGCCATTAATAGGGTTTATTACAAGAAAATATTTATTTGTCTTATTTTCCCTTGTGCCGTGCAGTTATATGTTCTAAACCAGTGATGGCTAACCTTGGCACTCCAGCTGTGGTAAAACTACAACTCCCAAGATGCCCCCCTTGCTTGGCTGCTCTCAGAACTCTGTAGAAATAAATGAAACATGCTGGGAGTCGTAGTTTCACCACAGCTGGAGTGCCAAGGTTAGCCATCACTGTTCTAAACCATTTTTTGGGTTGTATTAGTGGAAACAAAACGATTTATTAGCCGTTGTGTGGTTAAGTGCTAGTTCAGTGGTGCAGTTATATGTTTTAAAGCCTTTTGTGGCATGTATTAGTGGAAAAAGTAAAATATGTTTGCCATTCAGCGGTGCAGTTATATGTTCTAAAGCCCTTGTTGTTGTGTAATAGTGGCAAAATAAAAATATATTTGCCATTCATTGGTGCAGATATATATTATAAATACCTTTTTATGGTGTAATAGTTGCATAGTTACATAGTTAATAAGGGTGAAAAAAGACATAAGTCCATCAAGTTCAACCAAGAGATAGGTGGGGAAATGAATCCCAGAAGGAATTGAGACTCAGATTTCTACACGTTTTCATAAGCATTCATGTTGTTTACTTTTAAGAATTCATCTAAACCCTTTTTAAAACTGTCCACTGTTCCTGCTGCGACCACGTCCTGAGGAAGTCTATTCCACAGCTTCACAGTTCTTACAGTTAAGAAGCTTTGACGCTTCTGGAGACTGAACTTTTTCCTCTCCAATCGGAGGCAGTGCCCTCTTGTCTTTTGAGCGCATTTTACATGGAAGTTTTTCACCCTATTTTTTGTATGGCCCATTTATATATTTGTATAGGTTAACAAGTCCCCCCTTAGACATCTCTTCTCAAGACTAAATAGATTCAATTCTTTTAATCTTTCTTCATAACTAAGACCCTCCATGCCCCTTATTATTTTAGTAGCTCTCTTCCTACTTTTTCCAGCTGTAGTGGATCCTTTCTATGGACTGGTGCCCAGAACTAAACTGCAAATTCCTGATGAGGCCGTCCCAATGCTTTGTAAAGTGGTAATATCACATCCCTGCCCCGCGAGTCCATGCATCGTTTAATGCATGACAATATCCTGGTGGCCTTAGAAGCAACTGATTGACATTGTATGCTGTAATTAAAAATACCATCAACAAGGACACCAAAATCGTTCTCTATAAGTGACTCTCCCAGTGTTACATCACCTAGGACATATGGAGCACAGTGATAATTACTACCCAAGATGCATATGCAGTGACCAGGAACGGGTGGATAATAGTCTGTATTTTGTCGTGACGCCAATTGCAGCGTGCACAGGGTACTACCCCAGGGCCCTTCCAAGGTGTTAACGCACGTCCCAGATTAGGAATGCCAGAGTGGTGTAATGGCCTATAATGTCTCTGTAGAATAGTGGTAGTTGTGTCAACGGTGTCTCCTACCTGGGTACGGCTGGACTCCTGGCTCACTTGCAATAAATTTGAGTGCAGTGATAGTAGAGTAATAGAGGAATTTTGCAGCATAAATGATGTCCAGACATTTAGATAAAGTTTAAACATTTATTTACTGAAGATAACTTGTATCCAAGCAGTATACAGCCTTGGTCTCTGGTCCCAGCAGGTTTTAGCAATTATTGGCAGGAATAAATGCTTCTGCTTTAATGTGAGCTTGCAGGATAAGTCGTCTGCTTAGTAGCTCTGTAATTGTGACAGGAATTAATCTTCTGCACTTTTTTGTAACTTCTGCTTTATGGGGACAGTCTAGCTGAGGAGGAATGGCTTCTCCTAGGTCTCTGGACTTATCTCTCAGATGGTTTCTCATGGGATGCTTTCTTCCTGGAACTCTGGAGGTTTGCTGCTTCTTCATCCAGCTGAGGCTGAAGGAGCTCAGACTGAGAATATGACTAAGTCTTAGCCGAGATAAGATCCTTGCTGTCTTCCCTATGCAGGGGATCTCCTCACACACAAACCCTACCCCTAGTAAGGGCTGGGCTACACTGAATCTAACTTCCTTCTCGACCCATGCTGCAGAATGCGGGAACAGTCCACACCTCCACAGAGGGGGAGCTAAGCTGGAATAATCCATTCCAACCTAGATTCACTAAACTAGGACTTGTACCTGGCCAATGCATTGCTGCCATCTGCTGGTAAACCTGTAAATTTACAAGAACAATTGTGTTTAACATGGTTTTATATGCACATTTGTGAAGACATACTATAAATTACATCAAATGACAATGTAAAGGCTCTTAGAAGATAGAAGCAGGGTAGAGGCTCTGGGGTGTTACACATAACTTTACATTTGTCCACATGGAAACTTATTTGTCAAGTTGATGCCCAATCACTCAGTGTTCAAGTCTGCTTGTAGTATATGAACATCTTCCATAGATTGTACAGTTCTACATAGCTTAGTATCATCTGCAAAAATAGAAATGGTGCTGTCATGCACTAGGGAGGGGGGAAGAGGAAGTGCACCCACTAGCTGCCATCCACGCCTCTGTACCTGCCTACTTACTGTCGTAGGCGACGGGCGTAACTGGGCGACAGTCCCTAACCTCTATAAGTGCAGAGAGGCAGAGCGGAAAGAGACAGGCAGAAGGAGGGAACCCTGCAGATGGATCCAATGTCACGTAAAGTGTCAGGAGCAACACTGAAATGCCATAGAGCAACACTAATGTAGGCGAGGCGAACAGGGGTAACAATGACGGTAAACAAACACGTCTAGGGTCAAGCCACAACATAGCTTGTTCGCGTTCGCCACTGCGGGCGAACATATGCGATGTTCGGTTCGCCCCCTATACATCATCATTGAGTAAACTTTGACCCTGTACCTCACAGTCAGCAGACACATTCCAGCCAATCAGCAGCAGACCCTTCCTCCCAGACCATCCAACCTCCTGGACAGCATCCATTTTAGATTCATTCAGAAGCTGCATTCACATTGAGAGGAGGGAGAGTGCTGCTGCTGCTGATTCAATAGGGAAAGCGTTAGCTAGGGCATTGTTATGTGTCCACAGACTCATCTGCTGTAAGGACAGCGTCCTGACAGCACCCCAAATATATATAAATTTTATATATACTGTATATATATTGCAGTTGCCTGGCTGCCCGTATGTGAGAGGCTGCAGGCTCAGTCACAGACAGCACTGTGTGCCCTGCACAACATTCATACAGGGTGTGACAGAAAATACCTCGCAGATAAAAAAAATTCTATTTAATATTTTTCTGTGACATAATCACATTTGCAAGCCCGTGTGTGGCAGTCACACACAGACTGTATACTGGCTAGTGGCTAGGCCTCCACTCATACCGTTACAGGGTGCCATTCACTCAAATACCTTGCAGATAAAAAAAATTCTATTTAAAATGTTTCTGTGATATACCGTATTTTTCGCCCTATAAGACGCACCGGAAATTAAGGAAAATAAGAAAAAAAATATTTTTAACCAAAAGGTGGTCTTTTGGTGTGTTTAGAACTAATGGTGGTCTGTGGGTGGCACTATTACTGGGGATCTGTGAATGACACTTTTATGGGGGGATCCGTGGATGACAGACACTGTTATGGGGGGATCTGTGGATGACGGACACTGTTATGGGGGATCTGTGGATGACGGACACTGTTATGGGGAGATCTGTGGATGACGGACACTGTTATGGGGGGATCTGTGGATGACGGACACTGTTATGGGGGATCTGTGGATGACGGACACTGTTATGGGGGGGATCTGTGGATGATGGACACTGTTATGGGGGGA
Organism: Bufo gargarizans; assembly: GCF_014858855.1. Taxonomy (NCBI): domain Eukaryota; kingdom Metazoa; phylum Chordata; class Amphibia; order Anura; family Bufonidae; genus Bufo; species Bufo gargarizans. The sequence goes on from NC_058084.1 coordinate 222,673,008, forward strand.
TCTGTGGATGACGGACACTGTTATGGGGGATCTGTGGATGACGGACACTGTTACAGGGGGGATCTGTGGCTGGAAGACACTGTTACAGGGGGGATCTGTGGCTGGCACTGTTTCAGGGGGGATCTGTGGCAGGTACTGTTACAGGGGGGATCTGTGGATGGCACTGTTACAGGGGGATCTGTGGCTGGCACTGTTATATATGTGCCATTCACAGACACCCCAGCCCATAACAGTGGCATCCACAGACTGGTGGCCACCCGACGGCTTAGGGAGGGTGGGCAGGGACTGGTGGTTCCCCCCCCCCCCTTTTCTTATCCCCTTTTAGCTTATTCTCCCACTTTCACACGTTTTGATTGGGCAGTTAGGGGTTAATTTACTGATCCGGTTTGGAGAGGAGGCGGGCGTCTAGGAGGGCTTATATGCCACTGTCCCGCCTCTCCTCTTCCTCTTTGTGGGTTGGAGCGCTCTGTCCGCATGAAGATGTCCGCCTCTGATGCCCCCCTGATGGAGGCTTTGAGGGCGAGAATGGCGGAGAGGGGTGAGGGATGGCTGCACTCATTCTTGAGCAGCCTCGGTTCCCCTCAGCCTTCCTCCTCCCCTGGCTTGGTGTGCGCCCTTGAGGAGGTAATGTCCGTGGATCCCGGTACTGTGGTGGGGGGAAGGCGGTCTGCTCGGCTCATCCGCCCCCCGGCTAGGTTCGGGTGCAGCCCCCCCCTCCAGTTCCCCTTACCTTGACTGCTGCCGCCGGCGCTGCTGCTTCTCAGGCTGGCCAGCAGGTCCCCTGTGCTGCCGAGTCTGCGGTGTCTCCGCCCCTTCCTGTTCCCTCTCACCTCGTGTCCCGTCCTGCTGCCGCTTGTGTGACTGCAGCGTGGAGCGGTGGTGTAGCGATGGGTGCTCAGGCCAGCAGCTCCTCCTCCCATAGTCTCCCTCTCACCCCTCCAGCTTCTCAGCCCTTGGCCCCTCCTGTTCCCCAGGGGCAGCTGCCATCAGCGGCAGTTGTGGAGGTGGCCCCTCCCCCTTCTCACACTGATGATGGGGTGCGGGTGGACCCTCTTTCTGCCCCTGCAGTTAATTATTTCTCCTTGCCGCCCCCCCTCTCCCATGGGTCACGCCAGCGCAGTGTTCGGTCCAGCTCGTCGTCCTCCTCTCCGGAGAGCAGGAGACACGGTCGGAGCGGTTCCCGCAGACGTCACTCCCGCCGCAGGTCTGGTGGCTCATCGTGGAGCAGGCGCTCCAGATCCTCCAGATGGCGCTCGCCATCCTCCTCTGAGGGGTCGCTGGCTGCTTCGGGGGAGTCTGGTCAAGCAGCACGTTCGCATCGCAGTGGACGATCGCGGCATCACTCATCCAGGGTCCATTGCCTGGCTCCTGCGGCGTCTGTTCAGCCTGAGGTTCCGATGCCTGTTTCTCCAGTGGTTCCTGTTTCTTCGTCCGGTGAGTACCATTCTGGGGGTGTGTTGGGGGCTGGGGATGCGAACACGGCCGATTTATTGAAGAGGGCGGGGGATGCGAACACGGCCGAGTTATTGCAGATGTTGTTAGACCGTTTACAACTGCCTGCCCAGGTTCAGGAGCCCCCTCCTCCCAGTGTTAAGCAGGCGCCTGTTCTGGCGGGGGTGCACAAGGATTCGTGCTATTGTGGGGTTAGCCTCCTTGGGGCCCACCTGGATGAGGCGGTTAGGGAAAAGGTGTGGGCTAACCAGTATGTGGATGTTTGGTCCCTCATATCGGTTGACCAACATACGGTTGACAAGGAGCGGCGTTTCTCGGATAGACCTTCTGAGCGTAGACCCCGGGTGGCCAAGACCATGTACAATTGGTTGCAGGCCTTTTCTGTTTTGGGTTGTGTTATGGGACAGCGTCATCCTGGGCATTGTTCTGAGCTGTTCGTCTATCAGGATATTATTTAAAGTGCCTATAAATCGCACGGGGGCAGCGCCTGGTGGCGGTACAATGAGGAGTTTCGTCGTCGGTTGGCGTTACATCCGGAGATTGGTGCAACACGCCAGACCTGCAGGGGATGACGAAGTGAGGTCACAGTTATGGGCAATCGAGGGTACTCACTATATTTGAAGAACCCTGGGCAGGCGCGTGGCAGTGAAGGAGAGGTAGACACAGTTCCTCTGGGGCACGCTCTGTAGATAGGGACCAGGCCTGATGGTAGTTGAGGTGCCCTGGATGTTACAGGTATTTTGTGTGCCTGGGGCAAGGTCCCTGTGGTATTCGTGACGCCAGTGCCTTTGGCCGGTGGCATGCCGGTTGGTGGTTGGAAAGATAACGGTACACAAGTATGCAGTGAACCAAACATAAACTTTACTGGACAATCCAACTTTGTACAGCAGGGAGTAGTATAGTCTTCAGATTACAGTTCCACAAAAAGGGGATTATTCACAAGTATGGCAGGCAATAGACATGCAAGTTACACTGAGGGTAAATTCCACAAGCACTCAGCAGCAGGTTGCACTTTTACACTGTCCTTTATAGAACTCCTACTCTGGCTTGATAATTCCCAAGGCCTGGATGCCTAAAAGGGTGGCTTAAATCCTTGGTTACTTCCTTCCTCAGGTATTATACTGCTTGCAATGGTTCCTAAGTTCCTCTGCCTATCAGGGGCACGTGGCTTACCCTGGGACGCCTCCTCCTATCAGGTGGGTAACTGTTGGTTTCTCCCAGGAGGTTGAATCCTGCAACTGGGGTATCTCTTCAGAGCTAACTTAGGCTCTCTTGTTCTTCAGGCAGGCTGGAGCTTCTCAACAGCCTCCTGGACATCACTAGCAGCCAGGGCTATCCAGCTGCATGTCAGGAGCAGGCTTACTGGCCTCTGTCTTCTCAGACTCCTGACTCTGCACTAACTCTCCCTGTCTGGGCCTGGACATTTATACTAGGGGCTCCCTATCTCCCTCTAGTGTCTGGGATGTCTAATTACACCCAACTAGGCCTGCTGCTGCATTAGACAGGGGTACATTGCATCTAACAACACAGTAAAACATACATTTAAATGCAGAATAAAATATGACATTTCTGTTCCTTGTGAGTAAGAGTAATGCGCACACCAATTGACCCTTGTGTAGTGCCCACCCATACCTAGTGGGACACTACATACCCCACGCTATAACGTTGCCCGTCCTCGGCGCAACATGGAGGGTCCCTGCACAGCTGGATACTGCACCTGTAAGGAGGACGATAAAGCAAAGCAGGAAAACACATCTACATTTGCAAAATATACATTATATGTATACATATATTAGGCAGTTCCACTGGAATAGGAGCAAGTAATGGTGAAAAGGGGCGTCGTTCTCTTCTCTCAGGATAAAACAATGGGAACAGGGGCGCTGACCTGGCACAGCGTACCAATAAATACCAGGATAGTCCATATAATACTTTTTAAGTGCAAATTGTCCATGATAGAACAGTTGTAGTCCATGGAAAATGTAAACATTAAATAACAGTTCTTTGGAGGCTCAAAGCATTTAAAATGAGTCCGTACCCAGGTTTTTTTTTCGTTCATTCCACAGCTAAGTAGAGATATAGGACCTTTAGGAATCATAGCAAGAATCACAGAGGCTCGCACGGGGTGGAGTCCATCTCTGGGCACAATACTTTAAAATAGTAGCAAAATCTCAGAGGCTCATGTGCTTTTGAGTCTATCCCTGGGCCCAATTTTTTTAAATTCCAGTTGCATAATAAAATAACAGCACATAAAATAGTCCACATTATTTAAATGGCATACATATCAAAGTGGTGCTGTAATACCCTTAATCAACCTGAAAAGGGGGTTAAAGGGTTATAAGGTGCAACATGAAAACAGGCACAACTGGGTTTTCACTCTGAGAAAGCAGGCAGGAGGTCCTGTAAACAAGATGGCCTTGCTGCATGTGGTACTTCAGTGGCTTGCCGCCTCCACTGAGCCGTGGGTAACTGGCAGCAGCAACAGAGGGCCAAAACAACGAAGGACTCCTGTCCTGAAAGGGTTAACTCTTCTTTTAGGATCCCTTGGCAAAACAAGCAAACATCAAGGGCCTAGCAGGCCAATTCACAGGGGCATATCATATCCACTCTGCATTTCAGTGGTGCTCCCTGGCTCCATTTGTATATTGGGCCTGTACTGAGGTTCTACAGATGGATGTGCCCACAACACCGTATTGGGGAGCAACTGTAGCATAAACGGACCCCTAATAGGAATAGACCCCATAGGCCTAGGGGTTATCACAGTCGCTGACCTCACCGGAGCAGGCATAACAATCGTAGGCTGCTGCACTGGCCTGGGTACCGCTGCTGCAAGCGGTCCGGTGGGTTCTTGGACGACTGGCTCTGTGCGCCGGTGCACAGCGTAAGAGGATCCCACCGCAGGTGCCGGTACTAAGGAGGGACGACTGGCAGGGACAGGTACTCTCACCTTTGACCCAGAGACGTCCGGGTCCTTACGTTGTAGGCCAGGTGGAGTCCGGATCCTGGCGGTGGCAATCTGGCGTAGCTCCCGCAGTTTCAGCTCCAGCCGCACGATCTGGTCGTCCAGGCTCTCGGAGTCGGGATCGCTGGTCTCCGCTGTCGTTGTCGTCGGCACTTGGGCGGTGGGTGGTTCGTCCTGCGCAGCCGCTGCAGGCTCAGGTGAGGCGTCCGCTTTCCTCCCTCTGCGGATATTCTCCAGGGCAGTTTTGAATCTCTCTGCATCCTGAAGCTCACGGATAGTTTTCTCCCTGCGAGGCAACTCAGGTGAGGGCCATGGGCTAACCCTCTTCTCTACCACTGTCGGCTGCCAGAACACATTTGGGCCAATGAAAGAGCCCCGTTCTTGGAAGGCGTGATGGGCCAGTCCTGGAGAGCATTCAGATTCACGCTCGCAGCCAGGGTTGTCCTCCGGAGAGCGCACAGACTCACGCTCGCAGCCAGAGTAGTCCTCATCAAAGTCCCAGTCCTCTGTCTTCTTCTTAGGACGGGACACGGCAGTGGCGTAGGGGCCTCGCAGGCCCTCAGCAGGGGTAAATTCAACCTCCTCTCCCTCGCGGAGGTTGTGTAGACGTTCTGGGAGGTAATTCCGCTTGACGGACCTCCTGTTGACATATAAGTCTCGTCCAGTCAGGTAGTCTTTTATAAAACCGAAGCCTCGGTCCTTGTCAAAGGCCACAACCAACCCCATTCTCCTTTCCAGGCGGGGTTGTGTGTCAGTGTGGCACTCGTGAACGGTCTTTGCCAGTTCTTCATAGTAAATCTTGGTTTTGGTTGTCTTCTTTATGGCGGCCTCCCGGATCTCTGCCATCAATGCGGACCACTTGAACGAGGGCTGGAAGAAGTCTCTCCAGGAGCCATAATAGGTCTCCGGTTGCGTCCTCGGTGGCGGGCAGGCGGGTCTCTCCGGTCCCGGAGAGTAGGCCGGTGGAGCGTCCTCTCGCTCAACACCAGTCACATTCATGTTTAATAAGTCAGGCGCGGACATATCATCAGGAAAGTCCTCACTCCTCAACATGCTCGATCCTTCTCTGGAGAGCAACAGGGTGGCGCCAACAAGTTCAGACAGATCCTCCCATTGCACTGGGAGGCCGCCCCCCAGGTACTCCAGTATGGGGGAGGCGGAGTCCATCACAGCAGACATGCAAATGTCCAGACAGGGCGGTGGCGCCAGCATACAGCCTTCCCGCACTTTTAGCAGAAGGCGCCAATTTTTACCGCCAATTTATGATGAAGATGACGCAGCAAACAATTTCAAGCAAGCTCAGCGGCCATCTTTGAGCAAAATAGCTGTCTATTCATTGACAGCAAGCGGTGGCTTAAATAAGTAGAAAACAGTCCATACAATGCAATCTTCACACCGCAATTATTACAGTTCACTTTGGCCCAGCAATTTGCAATAAAATAATTAGGGCTTGTCACTTTAAGATAATTTTCAGCACACAGTTTTTATATCCGCTATGGCGCAGGAATATTCGTATCCTGTTCGTGACGCCAATTTATGCAACACGCCAGACCTGCAGGGGATGACGAAGTGAGGTCACAGTTATGGGCAATCGAGGGTACTCACTATATTTGAAGAACCCTGGGCAGGCGCGTGGCAGTGAAGGAGAGGTAGACACAGTTCCTCTGGGGCACGCTCTGTAGATAGGGACCAGGCCTGATGGTAGTTGAGGTGCCCTGGATGTTACAGGTATTTTGTGTGCCTGGGGCAAGGTCCCTGTGGTATTCGTGACGCCAGTGCCTTTGGCCGGTGGCACGCTGGTTGGTGGTTGGAAAGATAACGGTACACAAGTATGCAGTGAACCAAACATAAACTTTACTGGACAATCCAACTTTGTACAGCAGGGAGTAGTATAGTCTTCAGATTACAGTTCCACAAAAAGGGGCTTATTCACAAGTATGGCAGGCAATAGACATGCAAGTTACACTGTGGGTAAATTCCACAAGCACTCAGCAGCAGGTTGCACTTTTACACTGTCCTTTATAGAACTCCTACTCTGGCTTGATAATTCCCAAGGCCCGGATGCCTAAAAGGGTGGCTTATATCCTTGGTTACTTCCTTCCTCAGGTATTATACTGCTTGCAATGGTTCCTAAGTTCCTCTGCCTATCAGGGGCACGTGGCTTACCCTGGGACGCCTCCTCCTATCAGGTGGGTAACTGTTGGTTTCTCCCAGGAGGTTGAATCCTGCAACTGGGGTATCTCTTCAGAGCTAACTTAGGCTCTCTTGTTCTTCAGGCAGGCTGGAGCTTCTCAACAGCCTCCTGGACATCACTAACAGCCAGGGCTATCCAGCTGCATGTCAGGAGCAGGCTTACTGGCCTCTGTCTTCTCAGACTCCTGACTCTGCACTAACTCTCCCTGTCTGGGCCTGGACATTTATACTTGGGGCTCCCTATCTCCCTCTAGTGTCTGGGATGTCTAATTACACCCAACTAGGCCTGCTGCTGCATTAGACAGGGGTACATTGCATCTAACAACACAGTAAAACATACATTTAAATGCAGAATAAAATATGACATTTCTGTTCCTTGTGAGTAAGAGTAATGCGCACACCAATTGACCCTTGTGTAGTGCCCACCCATACCTAGTGGGACACTACATTGGGTGGGGGGTGAAGGCGACGGATGTGTGGTTGAGATTAATGGTGGCGCAGAGGCCCTCTCCCTTTCCAGCGGCGGCCGCTGGTTCAGGGGGATCACCTTCCCACGGATCGGTGGCCGTCCGCCGCCCCGGGTCTTGTTGGTTGTTTAACGAGGGCAACTGCAGGTTTGCCGGACTGTGTAGATTCAAGCATGAGTGCTCCGCCTGCGGCGGCCCTCACCCAGCTGGTAAATGCTCCCGCCCCGCAATTAGGCCTTCCAGGCAGTTTGAACAAGGCGGAGTTAAGGACCCCGGTGAGCGTGGCAGAGATGGGCCCCTGGTTAGACAGGTATCCCAATAAACGGGCTGCTGCTCAGTTCCGGTTTGGTTTTTCCTATGTTTTTTTTATCCCTTTTGTTCTTAACAGCTTCCCGTTTTTTTCGGATAACTTGAAATCTGCCCGGGAGCTACCGGAAGTTCTTAGGGATAAGGTCTCTAAGGAAGTTTTGTTGAGTAGGATTAGGGGTCCGTTTGAGGTGTTACCGTTCCCTAATTTACGGGTTTCCCCGCTTGGCGTGGTCCCTAAGAAAGAACCGGGTAAGTTCAGGTTGATTCATCACTTGTCCCACCCGAAGGGTTCGTCAGTTAATGATGCCATTAGTCCGGAGGATGCCTCGGTGTCTTACGTCTCCTTTGACCGAGCAGTCGCGTTGGTTAGGGAGGCGGGCAAGGGGGCCCTCCTGGCCAAATCGGATATTGAATCAGCTTTCCGTCTGCTCCCTGTTCACCCTGATTGTTTTCATTTACTAGTTTGCTGTGTGGACGGTAAGTTTTAATATGATACATGTCTTCCTATGGGTTGCTCCATTTCGTGTCACTATTTTGAGTTGTTTGGTTCTTTTCTGGAATTGGTCGTTCGTTATAAGTCGGGCTCTACGTCAGTTTTACATTATTTGGAGGACTTTCTTTTTGTTTCTCCAGGGTCCGGGGATGGTTGCTTGTTAGTGCTGAATCTGTTTTTGGAGAGGATGGCTCAGTTTGGGGTTCCGATTTCTATGGAGAAAACGGAGGGCCCGGTTACGTGTTTGTCTTTTTTGGGTATTGAAATTGACACAGTTGATATGGTTTTCCGGTTGCCATGTGAGAAGCTTCAGAAGATTGTGGGTTTGATTGATGGGTTCATGGCGGTCAAGAAGGTTACCCTCCTGCAGCTGCAGTCTCTTTTGGGCCTCTTGTACTTTGCATGTAGGGTGATGCCCATGGGCCGTGTTTTTGCCCGGCGTTTTTGCCCGGCGTTTTAATGGTCATACCTGCTACATGTCTGAGATTACCCCTAATTCTGAACTGTCTCTGTTTTCGGATGCTTCCGGGTCGTGTGGTTTTGGTACGATTTTGGGGGTTGAGTGGTTTGCCGGTGAGTGGCCTGACACTTGGCGTTCCTCTGGTTTGTGCAGGAACCTCACGTTATTGGAATTGTTTCCGATTATTGTGTCGGTGGAGTTGTGGGGGGACCGGTTGGCCAATAAGCATGTTTAGTTTTAGACTGACAATTTGAGTGTGGTTTATGCTGTCAACAGCATGTCTTCCTCTTCCCTCCCGGTTCTGGCTTTGCTTCGTCATCTCATACTTCGGTGCCTCGAATGTAATATCTATTTTAGGGCTCGTCATGTTCCAGGAGTTGATAATAAGATTGCTGATGCGGGGCCAGAGATAGGGTTGGAGTTACCCCTTCCCCATTCCTGATGGTGCCAACAGTTCCCCCCCTTAACTGTGCCATCCACGGATCAGCCCCCCTCCCCGCCGCCGTCGCCCCCGCCCCCCCCAGTATACAAATATAAAATGTCTTATTCAATTAAAATGCATTACATATGCCCCCTCACTCCTAAATTCCTAATAGTACCTTACATCCTATTCCTAATACGTTCTGTACAATTGTGGCAGGCAGGCCGGGCGGCCGGCGCATCACTCACTGATGTCACTTGCCTGCGCCGCCTGCTTCATTCATAAAGTAGGCGGCGCAGGCACGTGACATCAGGGAGTTACGCTGCCGCCAGCCCGGCCTGCCTGCCGGCATTATACAGAACCTATTAGGAATAGGATGTAAGGTACTATTAGGAATTTAGGAGTGAGGGGGCATATGTAATACATTTTAATTGAATAAGACATTTAATATTACTATACCGGAGCAGCAGGGCTATAGTACACTGACTACACTGCCCCGCCGCTATTCCCGGCCCCCAGCTCCTCCTCCCAGTCCCTCCCCGGCCCCGCTCGCTCGTACATCGCATCCAGCGATGTTAAACTGTCAGCACTCGCCCCATAAGACGCAGGGGCATTTCCCCCCCATTTTTTTTTGGGGGGGGAGTGAGTCTTATGGGGCGAAAAATACGGTAATCACATTTGCAAGCCAGTGTGTGTCAGGCCCACACATACTGTATAATGGCTAGTGGCTAGGCCTCCACTCATACCGTTACAGGGTGTCATTCACTCAAATGCCTTGCAGATAAAAAAATATATATATTAAAACATTTTCTGTGATATAATCACATTTGCAAGCCCGTGTGTGTCAGGCCCACACATACTGTATACTGGCTAGTGGCTAGGCCTCCAGTCATACCGTTACAGGGTGCCTTTCACTCAAATACCTTGCAGATAAAAAAAAGTCTGTAAACATTTTTCTGTGATATTATCACTATTATCACGTGTGTGTCAGGCCCACACAGACTGTACTGTGCCCACTGCCCACAACTTATATAGGGTGGCACAGTACCTTGCACTCATAAACCACTTATCTAAAAAAAAATGTCAGGCAGAGGCAGGCCACCCCGCAGGGGCCGTCGTGGTGCTGTGATTTCCACTGGCCCTGGAATAATGCCCAGTGTTCAGAGGCCACATACCCTGAACCCCAAAATGTCGGAGAAATTAGTTGACTGGCTTACACACAGTTGACACCCAATCTTCAACAGCTTCCGCTAAGAACCTTGACGCACCAATCTCCTCCAGCTCAGCTTTGATAACCACTCTCCCGCCCGCTGCCACCACCACCACTACCACCACAGCCACCACAGCCGCTTCACTTGATCCCTCAGAGGAGTTATTTACACATCAGTTGTATGAAATTAATGATGCGCAACCATTATTGCCAGGGGATGTAGATAACAGGGATATGTCTCAGTCAGGCAGCATTACACACATGGACGTACAGTGTGATGAGGATGATGTTGTACCCACTGCTGCTTCCTTTGCTGAGGTGTCAGATACAAGTGAAGTGGTTGATGATGACGATGTGTCCGTGGATGCCACGTGGGTGCCTGCTCGAAGAGAAGAAGAGGGGGAAAGTTCAGAAGGGGAGACAGAGAGAAGGAGGAGACGAGTTGAAAGCAGGGGAGGGTCGTCGCAAGGAGCTAGTGGCACAGTCAGACAGCATGTATCGGCACCCGGGGTCAGCCAGACAACACGCCAATTTTTTTGGTGTATCTGGCTCTGACAACAGCGATGCCATTTGCAACCTGTGCCAAAAGAAACTGAGTCGTGGGAAATCCAACACTCACCTAGGTACAACTATTTGCGAAGGCACATGATTGCACATCACAAACGCCTATGGGATCAAAACATGATGACGAGTAGAAGCAGCACACAAGCTCAAAGCCACCATCCTCCTCCTGGTCCAGCATCATCAGCCACGTCAACCACTGCTGTCCTCCTTGCCCCCTCTCAACCACCCGCCACTCTGCCTCTCACCTTCAGCAGTTCCATCTCATCTGCCCACAGTCAGGTGTCTGAAAAGGAAATGTTTGAGCGTAAGAAGCCAATGTCACAGAGTCACCCCCTTGCCCGGCATCTGACAGCTGGCTTGACGGAACTCTTAGCATGCCAGCTTTTACCATACCAGCTGGTGGAGTCTGAAGCCTTCAAAAAATTTGTCGCTATGGGGACACCACAGTGGAAGGTACCCGGACAAAAATTTTTCTCAAACAAGGCAATCCCAAACCTCTACTCAGCAACTGAAAAGGAAGTCATGCCATCTCTGGCATGCAGTGTGGGGGCAAGGGTCCATCTGACCACTGATACCTGGTCTGCAAAGCACGGTCAGGGCAGGTATATCACCTACACTGCGCATTGGGTCAACCTGCTGACGGCTGCCAAGCATGGAATGCGTGGCTCTGCAGCGGAGTTGGTGACACCGCCACGACTTGCAGGCAGGCCTACTGCCACCTCCTCTACTCCTCCTACTCCATCCTCTTCCATAACCTCCTCGGCTGAGTCCTCTTCTGCTGCGGTGTCCTACTGCACATCAACTGAATCCCCAGCTCCCCAGGGGCTATTCCACATCCCGGATACGACAGTGTCACGCTGTCTTGGGGTTGACTTGACTGAAAGCAGAGAGCCACACCGGACCAGCACTCCTGTCTGACCTGAGCGCACAGATGGATCAGTGGCTGACCCCGCACCAACTGGAGATCGACAAAGTGGTGTGTGACAATGGAAGCAATTTGTTGGCGGCATTGAATTTGGGCAAGTTGTCACATGTGCCATGCATGGCACATGTATTGAATCTCATCGTACAACGCTTTGTGTCTAAGTACCCAGGCTTACAGGATGTCCTCAAGCAGGCCAGGAAGGTGTGTGGCCATTTCAGGCATTACTACACGGCCATGGCGCTCTTTTCAGACATTCAGCACCTAAACAACATGCCAGTGAGGCGCTTGATTTGCGACAGCCCGGCACATTGGAATTCAACACTCCTTATGTTCGACCGCCTGCTCCAACAAGAAAAAGCCGTCAACGAGTATTTGTATGAGCGGGGTGCTAGGACAGCCTCTGCGGAGCTGTAGGCTCATGCGTCCTTTTGAGGAGGTGACAAACCTAGTCAGTCGCGCCGAAGGCACCATCAGCGACCTCATTCCATTTATTTTCTTCCTGGAGTGTGCCCTGCGAAGAGTGCTGGATCAGGCCGTAGATGAGCGTGAAGAGGAAGAGTTGTGGTCACCATCACCACCAGAAACAGCCTTGTCATCATCGCTTGCCGGACCTGTGGCAACACTGCAAGAGGAGTATGAGGAAAAGGAGTCAGAGGATGAATGTGGCTTTGAGGAGGAGTAAGACCAACCACAGCAGGCATCCCAGGGTGCTCGTTGTTGTCACCTATCTGGGACCCGTGGTGTTGTATTTGGCTGGAGGGAAGAACAGACCGTCAATGACATCAGTGAGGTGGAGGAACGGGAAATGAGTAGCTCGGCATCCAACCTTATGCAAATGGGGTCTTTCATGCTGTCATGTCTGTTGAGGGACCCTCGTATAAAAAGGATGAAGGAGAACGACCTGTACTGGGTGGCCACGCTACTAGACCCCTGGTATAAGCAGAAAGTGGCGGAAATGTTACCAAATTACCAGAAGTCAGAAAGGATGCAGCAGTTCAAAACCAATCTAAAAAATATGCTTTACACAGCTTATAAGGGGGATGCCACAGCACAACGGGAATCTAACAGGGGAAGAGGGGAAAGTAATCCTCCTCCTACCATGACCACGGCGGCAAGGACAGGAGGCTTTACAGATGTGTTGTTGATGGAGGACATGCTGAGCTTTTTCAGTCCTACACATCGCCACAGTCCTTCGGGATCCAGCCTTAGAGAACGACTCGACCGACAGGTAGCAGACTACCTCGCCTTAACTGCAGATATCGACACTCTGAGGAGCGATGAACCCCTTGACTACTGGGTGTGCAGGCTTGACCTGTGGCCTGAACTATCCCAGTTTGCGATAGAACTTCTGGCCTGCCCCTTTTCAATTGTCGTGTCAGAAAGGACCTTCAGTGCAGCAGGAGGCATTGTCACTGACAAAAGAAGTCGCCTCGGTCAAAAAAGTGTTGATTACCTCACCTTCATTAAGATGAATGAGGCATAGATCCCGAAGGGACTGACAGTGGGGGATACGTTTGACTAACAAAAGGCCTGATGACATGCCTTGGCCTCAAAATGGTCCTCACGCTGCTGTATTTAATGTCTGCATACCGGATGACTTTCGTGAATTCTCCGCCACCAACTAGGGTTCAAGCCACAATGTTTTAGTCACCTTTCAGCCTGGAAAACATAAATTTTTCCTGCCGCTGCTACGACAGCGGCTGCAACAATACCAACTTTTTCAGGCATGTGTACATGCCTAATTTTTCTGGCCTCTAGTGCTGCACTGTGGCTGTAAAAACAAAACAAAAAAAAGGCACATACATGTGTCAATTCTCCTTCGTGATCGGTACCTTGTTGTGGTGAAGGGGCTTGCGTATCACAATGAAGTGATCATCACCTCTATGAGTGTTGCAATGGCATGGTAGAAAGAGCAGGTGCTGCTGAAGGCTGCTGAAGGTTGTATTGGAGCTTAAAGGGCCAGAAGCCAAATTTAAAGAGACAGATCTCTGCACATAAGACTGTGATGTCTGTGATGTGTAGGAAGGCGCAAGGGTCCGTCATTGATGGAAGGTATGTGTCACAGAGATTCCTGACCTCGGTGAGGTAATGTCACGGATGGTGTTACAGAAAACTAGAAGACACAAATAAAGATCCAACTGACTTGATCCAAAACTAAGGAACAAAAGGGTAAGCCTTGTAACAGCCCTAGCTCTCTCCCTTACTGCTCAGCCTATGCAAAAATCTCAATGGTAGAAAATTGCATACCCTCGTTCCTCGACTGTATGACACCTGAACACCCTATAATAGTGAGGGGACACGACCACCAGCTCCCTACACTTAATATGGAGGGAGTCAGGGTCACCTAGGATCAAGCCCACAGAAATAAAGAAACAGACTTAGGCTACTTTCACACTAGCGTTCGTCGGTCCGCTCGTGAGCTCCGTTTGAAGGGGCTCACGAGCGGACCCGAACGCAGCCGTCCAGCCCTGATGCAGTCTGAATGGAGCGGATCAGCTCAGACTGCATCAGTCTGGCGGCGTTCAGCCTCCGCTCGCCTCCGCACGGACAGGCGGACAGCTGAACGCTGCTTGCAGCGTTCGGGTGTCCGCCTGGCCGTGCGGAGGCGTGCGGATCCGTGCGGATCCGTCCAGACTTACAATGTAAGTCAATGGGGACGGATCCGTTTGAAGATGCCACAATATGGCTCAATCTTCAGGCGGATCCGTCCCCCATTGACTGGACGGATCCGTACGAGGCTATTTTCACACTTAGCTTTTATATGCTAAAATAATGCAGACGGATCCATTCTGAACGGAGCCTCCGTCTGCATTATTATGATCGGATCCGTTCAGAACGGATCCGATCGAACGCTAGTGTGAAAGTAGCCTTATCTTGTGGATGCAACAGTAACAGCTTCTAGCATCCGCACACTCCAGAAAGTTGTATAAACCGCAAGGTAAGGCAGTATGGGGAGGAGATATATAGGGAGGCAATCACTGCTAATAGATGACAGCTGGGAGAGGGAGGAGAGATGTCAAAACAAAAGCAAAACAAAAGAAGATCATGCAGAAGGTACTAAAGAACGTCTAACAGAACTTCTCAAAGATCTGCTGGTGACAGGTAAGAGCTGTTAATTTCATGTGTCAGCGGCAGCTAGTGCTGGCAGACTTTGTTTTGCTTTTTAGTATGGCTGTAAAGCCGATCCGGGCTGGCTCTTACTGGGAGCAGCTAAAGTGCAGGGTGAGTGGCTTCTCCCCACGTTCCAGGCCAGGCCTTGATTTGAGCTATAAAACACAGGCAGCACTGTCAGGTGGTAGGAATTTACTCCTCTCTGACAGTGAAGCGCTGTCAGTCTCTGTGTTGGGACCTGGAAGTTTGGGCCTGGGAAAAGGCCTGCTACCTTGTTGGTGTGAGAACAGGTGGTTTCTGCTATGTCCAAGGACTTCTGCATTTCCTTGAAACTGACTTTTTGTTTTGCATATCCTTATGTGAATAAACACTGAATTGTTTAAGGTGAAGATGTTTTTGTTGCCTTTATATTGTGTCCGCAAGCCTGTCTACCAGAGCAAATCCCCACAGGTGCGAAAGAAACGTGTATGCTGAAATTGTCTCTGATTAAAGTGGACTTGTTTGCTAAAAAGTCTGTTGCCATAGTTCTTGCGGAAGAATATATCAGACGGTTGTGGCAGATAAAATGGCAGGAAAACCTGGCCAACAGATGGGTTGTACTTAAAGTGAAATAATGTTTTGATGCAGAGCGGGAGGCTTTGGAGGCACAACTGCTGTTGGCCTTAAAGAGAAAGTCTTCAACATTGAGTGGACACTTTGCAAAGGTCCAAGGTGTCAGTGATATACCTGGAGATCAAGAGGAAAAGGTGATGCGTGACGTTGCTAAGAGCAACCAGCCACGACAGCATGCAGCTGGAGATGTCGTCAAGTGGGAAGGTGTGCACCTGATTATCCTTGGGTGACGAAGCCTGAGGATGATCGTTTAATCAGAAGAACTGAAAAACCGTAGGAAAGATCCTGCGAGTTGGTGATTGGGGGAATCCCGACGTGGGTCACTTAAAATTCCCAGCAACAAGTGTCCCCCGTTATGCCTGAAGTACTGGACTTTCTAAACATGGGGCCAGAGACAGATGCCACCGTGTCTCTGACCTTTATAACGGACTATGGCTCCATACGGTGGGAGGTCTTGAAATGCAAGACCTTGAGGGTAGAGTTCATAGTGAGCAAGGGCTTTCCATTCTTTTGGCAGATATGGAGCGGCAAGAGTGCTTCAAGTTCTGTGGTTGGAGTTCCGGAGACAAAGATATGTCATTGCCAAGGGCAACCAATGGGAAGAAAAGGAGGTGGAGAGCGGTTCGGCTCTCAGGAGTTCCTATATTTACTGTCCTAAATGGGGCAGCTGGAGTGACCATCCGGGAAAAGTCTGGACTCAAGGCCAGGGAGTTTCTAGTAGCAACGGTTGCATCACAAAGTCTTCAGGTGATCGTGGTACCAGGAACCAAGGGCAGGTTTCCATAGTCCGGAAGAAGGATGATGATTTCGGTAGAGATGTCTTTGGAATGTTCTCGTCTCCCGAAACTGCCGAATCCGTGACATCAGGGGGTAAGAACGTTCCTGTTGTTTGTTGTGTGGCAGACCCTGTGACAGTGATCCGGCAGCAGTTGCTACCTGCTGGGCTGGTAGGGGGTAAGACACCCAGTCGAGAAACTGCTACAAAAATATGTGACAATGTGAAAAAAGCAGTGTCTGAAAAGGCGGGTAAGCCTGTTGTGGTTGCTCCCCCACAGGAGTCTGCAGGGGAGAAGGTTACTGTTTTGCCTAAATTGCCCGTAACAAAAGCTAGGTTTGGGATAGCAAAACTTAGAGAGCCTATGCTAGCCCGGGTAAGAAGTAGCACGATAGTGAAACCTGAGACTGGTAAAATTATAAATGTGCTGGACAGTCATCCAGATAATAAGGACTACCCGGTGGTTCTCACTGAGTGTGAGACTCCAGTGGGAACTCTGACTTATGGATTTGCTGGTAGAAATACGCTCATGCATGAGGGAATGTTGGGCCATAATTTCCTATTGTTCTGTGAGTTGGAGGAAGTGGAACCACTTCTGCAGTTAGTGACGACACAAAAGATACAGGTTTCTTCTGGCTACCTGCCTCAGCTACTATTCTAATACTGACACATCTGATGCCAAGTGCTCCTTCTTATACCCACCATAGTCAGCGGGGACTGTTATTGCCACTAACCTCCCCACTCTGTCACTGGGTAACTCTGTGGTCTCCTGATGCTGCTGCCACCTCCACAATATGTTACCCTGCCACTCTGGGGCCTCCTGATGCTGCTTCCACCTCCACACTATGTCACCTTGCCACTCTGTGGTCTTCTGAGGCTCCTGCCACCTCCACACTGTCAACTTGCCACTCTGTGGCCTCCTGATGCTGCGGCCACATCCACACTATGTCACCTTGCCACTCTGTGGTCTCCTAATGCTGTGGCCAACTCCACACTATGTCACCTTGCCACTCTGATCTTCTCATGCTGCTGCCACATCTACACTATGTAATCTTGCCACTCTGTGGCCTCATCATGCTACTTCCACCTCACCACTATTTCATAGGGCCATTCTGTGGACTTCTCAGGCTGTTCCCACCCTCCCCACTTCATGACTGGGCCAGTATTTTTCCGTTCAGCCTGGCTGACATCATGATTAGAGTTGAGCGGACACCTGGATGTTCCGGTTTGAAGGGTTCACAAAAAAGTTTGAGTTCAGAACCCGAACTTGACCCCAAATCCCATTTAAGTCAATGGGGACCCAAACTTTTGAGTACTAAAATGGCTGTAAAAAAATCATGGAAAGGGCTAGAGGGCTGAAAATGGCAGCAAAATGTGGTTAAGCGCATGGCAAGTGCTCTGCAAACAAATAAGAAGGTAGCCTACACTGCTTTTTGCTTTTAATTTATTTTTTTTTGTTTAAATTAGGGTACACCCCAAAACAATGGGAAATATAACCTGTTATAACCTCCTCCAGTCGTGCTAAACAAACGATCAGACAATACAGTGGCAGAAGGGCAGGCCAGCACCTCCAAGCGTAAAGGCCAAGCTCAGGACATATGCCCAATTTGTAGACCCAGAAGTTGAAGGGGGCAGACCCATCAGTCAGTACGTGTAGGTGTGTGCACACATACTGCTCCACCATGTCGCACGTCCCCGTGACGTCCACGATCCAATTGGATATCTTCTCTATCAACTTTCAATGTTCTTTTCTGTGCCTACCATGTTGATCGCGGTTAGCGGCGAGTCAGGGTTCCACGCCGGAGAGGGAGCGTGAGTAAGGGAGACCACATCCAAGGGAGGTAAATGGCTGCAATGTGATCAAGCTGAAATGTGTGACAAATTATTGAAGCCAAAGCTTTCAAGTAAAGGAGGGGGCACGCAGCAATTACCCACTCCCTACTCGGGGAGGTAGTGACGATAAATAACAATACAGGACTCTTAAGATGCCCTGGAATGATTATTGGAATTATTATAAAAAAAATTATAGGAAATGTCACTGGGGTATTTTGGATTTGGAAATGTTAGACCCTGCTGCTTCTATATAAACTCTAGATAACTTTTGCCTGATCGCACATCACCGTGACGTCCACGATCCAATTGGATATCTTCTCTATCAAATTTCAATGTTCTTTTCTGTGCCTACCATGTTGATCATGGTTAGCGGCGAATTAGGGTTCTACGTCGGAGAGGGAGCGTGAGAAAAGGGCGACCACATCCTATGGAGGTCAATCGCTGCAATTTGATCGAGCGGAAATGTGGGACACGTTATTAAAGCAGAAGGATTGAATGAAAGGGCCAATTAAAGAGGAATTTTAGAAGTTTAAGTCCCTGTCACCTATGCAAAGCAGGGTTTTTTCATCGCCAGAAATGGGTTAATGTCAACCACCAATGAAACTGATTATTTAAAAAATTTCAGTCCCTGTCACCTATGCAGAGCATGGGTTTATTCACGGCAAAAATGGTAAAATGTCACCCAAGAATGTAACAGAAAAATGTGTGAAATTTATTAACCTGTCTACTAGGTAGAGCAGGGGTATATCACAGTGAAGAACTGGTGAATATCACCCACCTATGTAACAGAAAAATTAGTGAAATTTATTAACCTGTCAACTAGGTAGAGCAGGGGTATATCACAGCCAAAAATTGGTGAATGTCACCCGACAATGCAAAAGAAACATTTGTGAAATGTATTAACCTGTCTACTAGGTAGGTTTTTTTAAATTAGGGTACACACCAAAAGAGTGGTAAATATCAAAAATACAACAATAAGCAATTGCACTGTAGTATAACAATGGCTGGGTAAAGCCAGTTTACATGTCTTTTCTGCACAAGGTACGGACAAGTCCTGTGGGATCCATGCCTTGTTCATTTTAATGAGGGTGAGCTTGTCCACATTGGCTGTGGACAGGCGGCTGCGCTTGTCTGTGATAAAGCCCCTTGCCGTGCTAAACACATGTTCAGATAATACACTGGCTGCAGGGCAGGCCAGCACCTCAAAGGCATAAAGGGCAAGCTCAGGCCATGTGCCCAATTTGGAGACCCAGAAGTTGAAGGGGGCAGACCCATCATTCAGTACGTGTAGACATGTGCACACCATGTTGCTGAACTGCTGCCTCCTGCTAAGACACTCCATATCAGGTTTTTGTGGTATGCTGACAAAGCTTTTCCACATTCCGGCCATGCTAACCCTGCCTTCTGAGTTGCTGGTGGTGCTCCAGCTGCGTTGGCGACCTCTTACTCTTCCTCTGCCTTATGCTTCCACTGTGCCCCCGCTGTCAGGTGGGAATGCCACCAGCAGCGCATCTACCAGCGTAAGCTTGTACTCGCACATCTTACGATCACGCTCCAGTGACGGAATTAAGGACGGTACGTTGTCCTTGTAACAGGGATCCAAAAGCATGGCCACCCAGTAATCAGCACACGTTAGAATGTGGGCAACTCAGCGGTCGTTGCGGAGACACTGCAGCATGTAATCGCTCATGTGTGTCAGGCTGCTCAGATGCAACGACAAGCTGTCCTCTGTGGGAGGTGTATTGTCTGTGTCCTCTGTATCCCCCCCAGCCACGCACTAGTGATGGCCATGAGCTGGTTTGGGTGCCACCCTGCTGTGAACACGATTCCTCCTCCTCAATCTTCTCCTCCTTATCCTCCACCTCATCATCCTCCAGAACTGTGCCCTGGCTGGACAATTGTGTACCCGGCATTTGTGGGTGCAGGAATCCACCCCTGGAGCCACTTGTGAACGACTGTCCGGAAACCCTATGAAATGATCCCTCCTCCTCCTCCTGTTCCACATGCTCTTCCATCATTGGCAGACTTTCTTTTTTCAAGGAGGCATAAAAGTGGGATAGTAACGCTGAGAAAGGCGTTATCGGCAATGGCCATGTTAGTCGAGTACTCTAAACAGCGCAACAAGAAACACAGGTCTCGCATGGAGGTGCAGTCATTGGTGGTAAAGTGGTGCTGTTCCGCAGAGCGACTCACTCGTGTGTGCTGCAGCTGAAACTCCACTATCGCCTGCTGCTGCTTGTACAGTCTAGCCAGCATGTGCAAGGTGAAGTTCCACCTTGTGGGCACGTTGCATATGAGGCGGTGAGAGGGAAGGCCGAAGTTAAGCTGAAGCGCTGACTGGTGAGCAGCAGCAAGGTGAGAACACCTAAAGCGCACACAGATGGCCCGCACTTTCTGCAGCAGCTGTGACATATTGGGTAATTTGTAAGGAACCTCTGCACCACCAAATTCAGCACATGCGGCCAGGCAAGGGATGTGCGTCAAACTGGCTAGTCCCAGAGCTGCTACGAGTTTTCGCCCATTATCGCACACCACCAGGCCGGGCTTGAGGCTCACTGGCACCAACCACTCATCGGTCTGCTGTTCCATGCCAGTCCACAGCTTCTGCACGGTGTGGGGTTTGTCCCCAAAACAGATACGTTTTAAAACTGCCTGCTGTCGTTTACCCCTGGCTGTGCTGAAGTTGGTGGTGAAGGTGTTACGCTGACCCAATGAGGAGGTGGTAGCGGATGAGGAAGCGGAGAAGGAGGAGGAAGCAACAGGAGGCAAACTGAAGTGCCATGCAATACTCGGTGGTGGAAGGTAATGCGCCAAACTGCTATCCGCCTCAGACCCAGCCGCTAACTACATTTTCCCAGTGTGCTGTTAGGGAGATATAACTACCCTGACCGTGCTTACTGGTCCACGTATCCGTAGTTAGGTGTGCAGCATACGGGTAGGCTACCCGACACTGCTAGATTGGAATGTGTATTTCCCTTTAAGCCAGTCAGGCCGGTTATCGGCATTCCTTGTCACAGCCAGCAGAGGGAGCCCCCAGTTCAGTATAAATAGGCTAGGGCCTAGCTCAGGAAGGCAGAAGTTTCTAGACTCAGTGCTGAGAGGGTAGAGTAAGCCCTGTAACCGGATTTCAGATCCGAGGAGAAGGTTCCCCTCCTGAGTCCGTATTCGTAGAAGCAAGAAGGGCATAGTTAAACAGCCTGAAGACCCAGAATAAAACAGAAGGCGAGTCTAATCAGCAAGAGGTACTCAAGGTAACAGAGGAGGTACTTGATAAAGACAGATTCAAGGATACGCCAGAGCTAGGGCATCAGACCTTGGAGAATAAGTCACATGTTTCAGGATCAGTCAGGAATAGAGTGCAAACCTCCTGTACTACAAGTCCTGTGTTTAACCCTCTGAAAATCACCTTGCTATTTCCGGCCTGTCTGTAACTTATGCAAACCCACTGTCTTCATATGCAAATCAACTGTCTTCAATGGAACTGCGTTTCCACCTATGTCCATGCATGATTACTACTGAAAACCAGTAAAGTTCCAGTTTTGGTTGGCTATCACGTGGTTACTCCATTATTCCACATAACATTACACGGCGTGTCTCACCGTTCAATTGACACTGGCGTCACGAACATTTATGAACTGCCTGTTCCAGTCGCTGCCCAGATTGAAGACGACAGTGAATCCCAGGTTAGTGGGTTGCCCTGCACTACAAAGCCCAGCATATCTAAGGCTACACTACTGACCCCCTGGGACACTGCATCGCTCTTTTTGGCGTCACGAACAGGATCCGCATACTTCTGAAGTGCAGAGAAGTGTGAACTGTGTGCTTTAACTATTCCACCACCGTATTGCAAAGACTGTAACCTTTATTCCCAAATCTGTGGATTACAATTGTGCCTGGGAGGAATCGGAGGCGCTGTGCTGTGTTGCACTACCCCCAGGAAAAGAAAATCGTGGTTGTGGATTATAATTCATTAACTCCTCAACAACCCTGCTTGCTGTCAGGGAATGGTGATCAAGATGGCCACCAGCCGCCTGGAGTAAAGTTTCCCGCGCTGCTGAGGACCTTCGTGGGCGGATCCCTTCAAGGACACCGAAAAGCCCGCCCCTCTTCATCATCGCACCGCAGCGGCCCTGTTTCCTCTACGTCACCGCGGTCGCAGGAAGTCCGGAGTCTCTCGAGATTTGGCCTGCGCACACCCGGCGATACCGGTAAGAACTTGTATCCGGAGGGAAGGGGATTGTTCCGGCCCCTTTAGTCACCAGCGGCCACCTCGTAATAAGTTAACATGTCAGATCCGGGAGTTGCCGAGCGGCCGGACCCGGGAGAGCTTGCGGCTCCTAATCATTCTATAGCCCCCAGCATGATGCCCTTTACCATGCCTTACTATTTTGGGGCCCCATGGTTTCCCCGCTATAACGGAGAGGCCCATACCCTAAGAGACTTTAAAGAAAAGTTGCTGGCCTTATTCAAACTGTACCCCATAAATGCCGATCAGCAAATGGAAATCTTGCTAGCGCAACTGGAGGGGGCTGCCCGC
This sequence comes from Bufo gargarizans, assembly GCF_014858855.1. Taxonomy (NCBI): domain Eukaryota; kingdom Metazoa; phylum Chordata; class Amphibia; order Anura; family Bufonidae; genus Bufo; species Bufo gargarizans. The sequence goes on from NC_058084.1 coordinate 222,695,329, forward strand.
AGAGAGGTATTATCCTGGCCTGCTGCGGAACGGAGTACTCTAGAGCAGATATTCACCCGCCTCAGGGCCACTTTTGAAACGAGAACTGCCTCAGAGATAAAGATGCACTTCTTTGGCAAGAAACAGAAGTCCGGTGAGTCCCTCCGTGACTATGCCCTATCACTTCAGGAGGTTTTGGGGGCTGTAATCCAGATAGATCCCAAGGAAGCTGATAACCAGGATCAGACCCTAAGGGAACAATTTATTACCGGAGTGTCTAGTGAGCAAATAAGGACCCAATTAAAGATGCTGTCCGCCCAACACCCTAACAGTACCTTTCTGGACTTTAAAGAACTGGCTATAAAAATTCTGGGGTCAGCAGTCTCTACAGAGTTGAGCACACCACCTGAGTTATCAGCCTGCAGGTCAAAACCGCTTATCATTAACCGAGCTGAGGCCGGTCAAGCTGTTCAAGCTACAGCTACCGATACTATCGCCATGCTGACAGAGCAAGTAAATCACCTCACTAAAAGCCTAGAGAGAGTGTGCAGAAAAATGGAGGAATGGGAAAAACCCATGATGTCAGAAGAAGAGTTCCTGTCACCTCCTAAGCCGTTCCCACCTCCATACCAAGAAACTCACCCCAGGGATCCTGGGAGGCGCAATAGGGATCGCAAGCGGCCCGTGTGTACATACTGCAAAAAGGTGGGACACACAGAATCCACGTGCTGGCAGTTAAACGGGCAACCCCTGAGGCTGAGGACCACCCCTCGGGAGGTAGAACACTAGGTCCAAAGGATCCAAATTGGATGCCACGGTATGTAGGATCCCATCCTAAAATCAATGTAGAGATTAACGGGGTCCCCTTTGAAGCCCTATTAGATACTGGGTCTCAGGTCACTACTATTCAGCTGCCCGCCTTTGAAAGATTCTGGGACACCAACCAATTGACCCAGCCGCCTGAATCCTGGGTAGAGATTATCGCCAGCAATGGCAAACCGGTAAAGATTCATGGATACTGGGAACCCACCCTGCAGGTGGGAGAAGTAACCTTGCCTCAACAGGGGGTGATAGTAGTACAGGCCGGCGACAGAGGAGGACATCCTGTCATTCTAGGCACCAATGTCTTCAGAAACTGTTATGCAGAAATACTTGCCGTATTACACCAGACTCTGCCCACTGCTTCCTCTGCATCCAAGAGGGTGATTCAAAAGACTATCACTGTGTTAAGTGCCCAGCAGAGGTTTGCTAACGGGAAAGGAGAAATTTGTACTGCCAGGATTCGTGATAATAAGCCTGTGACTTTGCCTCCTAATTCCCAAACTCTGTTATGGTGTCGTGCTGTCCTGGGAGTCCAAGGCCGAGATTATCCGGCCCTGGTGGAACCAATCCAGATGGAGAATTACCCTTATGTGAGAGCTGCCAAGTGCCTGGTGAATGTCTCCCAAGGTAAAGTACCTGTCCGTCTGATTAACCTGAGTGATCATCCTGTTGCGCTTACTAAGCATTACCCTGTTGCCCAGCTTTCTCAGGTGTTCTTCCAAGACATCATCCGTCTTCCAGTGACAGAAAAGCCGCCAGCTGCAGTCAGCGGATGTCCGCCGGTGCCCCAGTCACAAGTACCCTGGTGGGAAGAACTACATGTCGGGGACGAGACTACCCCCCAACGTCAACAAGAAGGGATACTACAGCTTGTCAAAGAGCACCACCAGGCCTTCAGTAAACATGCTACTGATTATGGAGAGGTTAGTGCCATACAACACACCATACCTACTGGCTCTCATCCTCCTATCAAGGAGAGATACAGACCCTTACCGCCTACTTCATATCAGACTGTAAAAGAAATGATCCAAGAGATGAAAGACTCTAATGTAATCCGGGACAGTCGTAGCCCGTGGGCAGCACCCCTGGTCCTTGTAAAGAAGAAGGATGGTGGTATCCGTTTCTGCGTGGACTATAGAAAAATTAATCAAATAACCCACAAAGACGCGTACCCACTGCCCCGCATTGAGGAGTCACTAACTGCTCTGGGCTCCGCTGCCTATTTCTCCACATTGGACTTGACCAGTGGCTACTGGCAAGTACCCATGGCCCCGGCAGATAGGGAAAAGACTGCTTTCACCACTCCCATGGGCCTGTTCGAATTCAATTGTATGCCGTTAGGGTTATGTAATGCCCCAGGAACTTTCCAGAGACTAATGGAGCGGTGTTTGGGTCACAAAAACTTCGAAACAGTGCTGCTGTATCTAGATGACGTCATTGTGTACTCAAAAACATATGAAGACCATCTGAAACACTTAGCAGAGGTCTTTGAAATCCTTATCAAATATGGCCTGAAGGTAAAGCCATCCAAGTGCCACTTGCTCAAACCTGCGGTAAAATACCTGGGGCATGTGGTAAGCGGAGAGGGCGTACAACCTGACCCTGATAGGTTAGCGGCTGTCCGTAACTGGCCGGTCCCCACTACCGTCAAAGAGGTGAGGGGTTTCCTTGGTTTTGCCGGCTACTATAGACGTTTTATCCCCCATTTTGCTCAAATAGCCGATCCTATCCAGGAACTCTTGAGGGGGCAGCCCAAGAAAAGTCCTAGAACGCCAGTGCCCATTGAGTGGAATGAAGAAAGAGAGATAGCGTTCCAGTTGTTAAAAAAGAAACTGACCGAGCCTCCCGTGTTAGGTTATCCAGACTACAGCAAGCTCTTCCATCTGTATACTGATGCTAGCAAGCGAGGCCTGGGGGCTGTGTTAGCCCAGATTCAAGAGGGAAAAGAAAGAGTGATAGCCTATGCAAGCCGCTCCCTGAAAGGAGCTGAGAAAAATGACCAGAATTATAGTTCCTTCAAACTAGAGTTCCTGGCATTAGTGTGGGCAGTGACGGAGAAATTCAAAGATTATCTAGCCGCTACCCCATTCATTGCATTCACTGATAATAACCCTCTGGCACATCTAAATACAGCTAAATTGGGGGCTTTGGAGCAAAGATGGGCCTCTCGCCTCGCCAACTATGATTTCTCTGTAAAATATCGTGCTGGACGTACTAATGACAATGCTGATGCTTTATCCAGGCTTCCCACAGAGACAGCTCCTGATGATGTGCGAGATGCTTGGGAAGATGTAGAAATGCCGGCCTTCTACCATAAATTTGCTCAACAGGATCAGGCTCGGGCTACCAGTGACAGAGCTGCAGTTCCTTCACCCTCCAGTAGGCCTGAACTCAAAGAAGAAAGGTGGGTGAAACTACAGTCTGAAAGTAGAGTGCTGGGTGAATTGTTGGACTTCATTACCAGTGGCAGAGCCCCTGAGAGGATTCGGCATAAGAGTACAGATCCTGAGCTCATCAAACTGTGGAGACAGCGCCATCAGCTCTTCATACAAAAGGGCCTGTTGCTACGGAGAAGCCTAGACCCAGTGTCCAACGAAAGAGTGCATCAGATTCTCATACCCCGACGAGATGCAGGTATGGTGTTGGAGATGTACCACAATCAATCCGGTCACTTTGGGGTCCAAAAGACTGAGGCAAATATCCGCCAGCGGTTTTACTGGGTGGGCATGAGAGAAGACATGGAGAAGTGGTGTCGGGAGTGTGTAGCCTGTGCCTTGAAACGAGGTGAACACCATGATCAGAGGGCACCACTGAGACCCATTGTAAGTACTCGTCCTCTTGAACTTGTCGCCATCGACCATGTGAAACTGGAGCCTAGTCGCTCAGGGTATGTGTACGCTATGACTATTATTGACCATTTCACTAAGTTTGTTGTAGCGGTGCCTGTGAGAGACCAGACGGCCAAGACTACAGCCGAACTGTTCTGGAAACACTTCCTCCTGCCCTACGGTTGTCCAGAAAAGATCCTCACCGATCAAGGTCCTGCTTTTGAGTCCCATCTGTTCCATGAACTGTGCCGCCTGCACAACTGTAAGAAGATCCGGACGACGGCCTACCATCCGCAAGGTAATGGATTATGTGAAAAAATGAATCAGACCTTGATAGAGATGCTGAGGACCGTGCCTCCTGAAACCAGGGGAGATTGGCCTAATCTGTTGCCACAGCTCATGTTCACGTACAATCATACCATACACTGTTCCACCGGGTATACCCCCTTTTATTTGATGTTTGGGCGCCAAGGGTTATTGCCTGCTGATCACTCCTTGGACGTACTCATACCTGATTGCATCAACCCACTACCTAATACCGACTGGGTTGCTGAACACCAAAGGCGATTGAATACGGCCCAAGCTATTGTTCAGGAACGTATGGACTATGCTAGAGACCGGCAGCAGAGAGACTATGACCAAGCGGCCCATGCAGAACCCTTGACAATAGGGGCTGTGGTATGGTTAAAAAATAACCGCCGTACCAGTAAACTGGACAGTAAATGGGAGCAAAGTCCCTATGTTGTCACTGCAATCCCAAATGTTGGAACTCACACTTATGAGATCACCCGGGAAGGCAGGGGATCCCAAATTGTACACCGAAACCGGTTAAAGCTCTGCCTGACACCAGAACCCAGTGCCGAGAGTTCTATATCTGAACCCCCTGTGTCAGAGTCATCAATACAGCCCGAGGATCCTATGCAGGCTGTCCGTAATCTAAGGTATGACGCTGATCCCATGCATTGGCTTCTGACACCATGGTTGAACTTGTTGGTGCCCGCTCCGGCACCTACAGTACCTTTACTTCCAGAAGAGCCGGTTCAAGATGCCCCGGATCCAGTTCCCCCTCTAGTGGATCCTGTTGTTCCTGTTGTTCCTGACCAAGGTCTCACGGATGGAGATCCTCCTGTTGCTACTCTCTCTTCTACCTCGGTGCTAAGGGAAGAGGAAACCCCTGTGTTGAGAAGGTCCACCCGGATGACCAGGGGACGTCCGCCAGTCCATTTAGGAGACTTTGACTATGCTGGTGGTGTCTCCTCCCGAACAGTTGTTACTAGAAATAGCCTGCTTGACGTGTGTGCGCAAGAATGGACTCCTCCACGTGAGCCCTTGCCTGTTCTACACCCGCAGGAAAATCCTGTGTAGTTCTTTATTATACTTCAGTCAAGGAAAAAAATAGACTAACCTGGTTCACCTTAAGTCCGCTGTGCCAGGTCAGCGGCCGTGCCTAAGAAGAAAGAAGACGCCCCTTTTTCTTGCGTCATTTGTTCATCAAGTCGCAAATGTTATATTTTTGTGTGAAATAGTTGTTTATCATATTTATAATGTAATGTTTAAATTATGCATCAGCTTATGTTGGTTCAGGCATGTGTGTGAGTACGAGGCCTTACTCACGTTAAAGTCTGGGGGTGTGCAGCATACGGGTAGGCTACCCGACACTGCTAGATTGGAATGTGTATTTCCCTTTAAGCCAGTCAGGCCGGTTACCGGCAATCCTTGTCACAGCCAGCAGAGGGAGCCCCCAGTTCAGTATAAATAGGCTAGGGCCTAGCTCAGGAAGGCAGAAGTTTCTAGACTCAGTGCTGAGAGGGTAGAGTAAGCCCTGTAACCGGATTCCAGATCCGAGGAGAAGGTTCCCCTCCTGAGTCCGTATTCAGTAGAAGCAAGAAGGGCATAGTTAAACAGCCTGAAGACCCAGAATAAAACAGAAGGCGAGTCTAATCAGCAAGAGGTACTCAAGGTAACAGAGGAGGTACTTGATAAAGACAGATTCAAGGATACGCCAGAGCTAGGGCATCAGACCTTGGAGAATAAGTCACATGTTTCAGGATCAGTCAGGAATAGAGTGCAAACCTCCTGTACTACAAGTCCTGTGTTTAACCCTCTGAAAATCACCTTGCTATTTCCGGCCTGTCTGTAACTTATGCAAACCCACTGTCTTCATATGCAAATCAACTGTCTTCAATGGAACTGCGTTTCCACCTATGTCCATGCATGATTACTACTGAAAACCAGTAAAGTTCCAGTTTTGGTTGGCTATCACGTGGTTACTCCATTATTCCACATAACATTACACGGCGTGTCTCACCGTTCAATTGACACTGGCATCACGAACATTTATGAACTGCCTGTTCCAGTCGCTGCCCAGATTGAAGACGACAGTGAATCCCAGGTTAGTGGGTTGCCCTGCACTACAAAGCCCAGCATATCTAAGGCTACACTACTGACCCCCTGGGACACTGCAGGTGGACCTTGCCACAAATGGCGTTGCGCGGTGCACACCTGATTTTGTCCCCTACTTGGTTAGGCAGGGAAGGGATGGCTTGCCTGGAAAAGTAGTGGCGGCTGGTCACGATGTACTGATGGACAGCCACCACCATAAGGCTTTTAAAACTCTCTGTCTCCACCAGACGGAATAACAGCATTTCAAAGGCCAGTCATTTTGAAATGTTGGCACTCAGTGCGAGGGATCATGGGTGGGTAGGGGGGTACTTCCTCTTCCACTCCAGTGTTTGGGAGAGGGAGAGCTGAACGCTTCCGTGGGACATTGTGGAGATGCTTGGTGACTAAGGTGGTGTTGTTGCTGGCAGATCCTCTGTTTGCGGGGTGGCAGGTGCCCCTGTCATTCCAGAGGTGGATGAAGAGCCCGAGACTGCAGCAGAAGAGGAAGCAGGAGGAGCCAGAGACCTTTCTGGGTTCTTGAGGTGTCTACTCCACTGCAGCTTGTGCTTTCCACTTAAATGCCTGGTCATGCAGGTTGTGCTCAGGTTGAGAACGTTTATGCCTCGCTTCAGGCTCTGATTGCACAGCGTGAAAACCACTTGTGTCTTGTCGTCAGCACATTGAAGAACTGCCAAGCCAGGGAACTCCTTGGGGCTGGCTTTGGTGTGCTCAGTCCCTTGCTGCATTGGGCAGTAGCAGGCGTAGGGTCTCATTTTTTGCACGATGAGATGACAGTTTTATTGCCACTATTTTGGGGTGCATATGACTTTTTTATCGCTTGCTATTACACTCAGGGCTTTTTTTCTCAGAGAAAAGGTGGTGGAACTCACACCCCCTCCCCTGGTCACGCCCCTACCCACCCCTAGGACCGCCCCCTAATATCGTCCCTTTAGAGAACAGGGATGCAAGTAAAATTTGGGGGTCTATAAAAGTCCAGCCCAGCAAAGAAACCCCCCAGATGGGGATGGCACTGTTAATGGGGGATCTGGGGAAGGCACTGTTAATGGGGGATCTGGGGATGGCACTGTTAATGGGGGATCTTGGGATAGCACTGTTATGGGGTGGAGGATCTGGGGATGGCACTGTTATGGGGTGGAGGATCTGGGGATGGCACTGTTATGGGGGATCTGTGATATTTTTATAGAGCCGATCGATACAAATGCGGCGATACCAAATATGTATACTTTTTTATTTATGTAAGTTTTACACAATAACAGCTTTTTTAAAATAAAAATAAATTATGTTTTAGTGTCTCCATATTCTGAGCCATAATTTTCTTTTTTTTTGGCAATTGTCTAAGGTAGAGGCTCATTTTGGGGGGGATTAGGTGACGGTTAGATTGGTACTATTTTCGTGGGCAAACGCCTTTTTGATCGCTTGCTGTTGTACTTTTTGTGATGTAAGGTGACAATTATTTTTTATTTCGCACAGTTTTTATTTTTTATGGTGTTCATCTGAGGGGTTAGGTCATGTGATATTTTTATAGAGACAGTCGATACGGATGCGGCAATACCTAATATGTATACTTTTTTCCCCCCTATTTTTTACTATTTTTTTTAAACTTTATTTGGGGAAAATGGCGTTTTTGTTTATTTTTACTTTAAAGTTTTAGAGGGAAAACTTTATTTTTTCAACTTTTTATTTACTTTATTTTTTGTCCCACTTTGGGACTTGAACTTTTGGGGGACTAATCCTTTACAATGCATTTCAATACTTCTGTATTGGAATGCATTGGCTGTATGAATAATACTGTGCGTATTACTCATACAGCTTCCAGCCTGTGAGATCCAGGGGGCTGGATCTCACAGGCACATCACAGGAAGGCAGCGGCGATGCCTCAGGAAGGCATTGCGCTACCTTCCATGCCATCAGATCCTCCCTACAGCCCCCCGGCATTGTGACAGGATGCCCACTGAATGATTTCGGCGGACAGCCTGTTCCAATTAACCCCCGCAATGCCGCAATGTATTTTTAAAGTTAGGATGTACCAGTACGTCCTGGGTCCTTAAGGACTCGGCAAACATGGCGCACCGGTACGTCCTAAGTCCTTAAGGGGTTAATAACAGAATAGAACAGCAGTATCTAACACATGTGTATTTTACACTGACAGATACAGCAAGGGCTGAAAAATTTTGTTTTTTGCCTAAAAGGGTGTTTTTTAAAACCTAGAAATTTATTGCAGTATTTCAAGCTTAAATTTCACACTGATAAATGCTGCATAGGCCCCAGATGGAGGGTATTGCCAAAAAGGGGTGCTTTTTTAAACCCAGAAAATTATTGCAGTATTTCAAGCTTGTATTTCACACTGACAAATGCTGCAAAGGCCACAGATGTAGGGTCTTGCCAAAAATGGGTGATTTTTTTAAACCCAGAATATAATTGCAGTATTTCAAGCTTCTATTTGACTGCCACAAATGCACATATGCTGTGCTTGTGCACTGAACTTGCATAAAAAGGCCACCGCCCACCTACCAGATGGATAGTTATTTTTCTGTGTAACTGGGCTAAGGGCAGGGTAAAAAGATTGTGCACTGAGTTAACAAGCACTTTACAGTTTGGGTTCGCTCAACCCTAATCATTTGACCCTGCTTCTGATCAGTCAGAAGAAAGGAAAAACGAGACACACAAAGTATCCTGTCTGTGTAGCAGCTGTAAGGCCTGTATGGTCTCATCAGAAATAGCTTGTGATTTGGTAGCCAAAAGCAGAAGTGGGTACAAAACACAGAAGACATGCAAATATTCCATTCACGTGTCACCTCTGTTTTGGATCCACTCCTGTTTTTTTTTGGCATTAGCAATACTGATTACTGACCAAATGCTGAGTGAAGGCGGATGCTCCACAGACAGGATTCGCTTTTTGAGGGTTGTTGTTCTGACGGATCAAAGGAAGGGCAAAATATTCAGTAACGTTAACACAAATTTACTGCTGATACCCTCTCCACTCTGTCGGGGGGCTCTACTTGTTTAAGCTTTTAATAGAGCAGGTTCTTCCATGTGGAATCAGCTGATAACTGTGTAAAAGGAGTACGCTTCTTCTTGACGCTAACATTGACCAGAAAGGCTGAGTTTTGGCCCTGTGACTGCCCAAGTAAGTGAAGTGTGCAGTGATTCTAAGAGCGACGTCTGTCATCTTCATGTCATACTGACTCACAGTATTAGTTCACTACCACAGCAGACTCCCTATGCGTGTTACTGCAAGGCATAATGTTCTACACCACTAGTAAGGCTCTCTGCAGCAAGGAAATAGACGTTTTTATGTGATTCACTGCAAATAAATTCGGATCTAACCAAATTCTAACCGGCCAAATCATTTTTTTTTTACATTTGCTAATCTTTAATTATTACATGTAATGTGTCTGATTCACCAGCAGGTGGCAGCAAACAAGGCAGAGCTATCTTAGATAGAATTGAACTTTTCATTCCATTCTAACCCCCCTTCTGGAGAGAAGTGGGCTAGTCCTACTTCCTGCAGGAAGGGTGGGGAGCAGTTAGTTAGTTTTTAGGTTTTCCCTAGACAGGGGAAGGGTGTGCAGGGTCATGTCTCTGCTGGACATGCCCACACCAGCCAGAGCACCCTAAGCTCTTCTGGCCATGAAAACCAAAGCTTGAAGCCTCAGGAGCCAGGAGGAAAGTTCCCTGACATAACCTAGAGTCAGACTACAGAGAAGAAGTGCAGCATACAAAAGAATCTGAGTTATACAGCCAGCCTGTCAGTACAGCAGAGTCAGAGAGAAACAGAGATATAGTAGAGTTTTAGTTTGCCTGCCAGTTTAATGCTAAAGCCTGCTGGAACCAAGACAAAGCCTGAAACTGTTTGGAGAAACGTTTATTCAAGTAAAGCTGCCATTAAACGTCATCTCAAGGTCTGAAGAAGTTATTTCTTCAAATCCCTCAATTATTCCCCCTATTTATTGCTTTGGAGCCAAAGCCCGGGGTCCAGCCATATCCAGGTAGGCGCACCGTGACACACATAAAGAGAAGTTTTAGGCCTCACTATATCACTCGGCATTCCTACATCTGGGGCGCGTTATAGAGAGGGCCCTGGGGGGAGGTGACCATTGCCTATTGCTCGCACAGTCTCTCCAGCATGTGCAAGCTGGAGTTCCACCTTGTGAGTAGGTCACATGAGGCGGTGAGCGTAAAGGCAGATGTTATGCTGCAACGCAGACAGCAAACAGCAGCAGGGTTAGAATGCCGAAATCACGCCCAGATGGCCCACGTTTTCTGAGGAAAGCTAAGTCATCTCATGGTATTTTTTCAGAAAACCTCTGCAACACCAAATTCAGCACATGTGCTAGGCAAGGGATGTGGATCAAACCGGCTAGGCCCAGAGCTGCTATAACATTTCTCCTGTTATCATACGCCACCAGGCAGGGCTTGAGGCTCAGCGGCACCAACCACTTATCAGTCTATATTTTGATGCCCAGCGAGGTGTGGAGTTTTTCCCCCACACAGAGGAGTTTTAGAACAGCCTGCTGTTGTTTCACCCTGGCTGTGCTTAAGTTGGTGGTGCAGGTATTATGCTGACTGGATGAGGAGGATAAGGAGGCGGTAGAGGAGGAAGCAGAGTAGGAGGAGCTCACAATAAACAAACGCGACCCTATCTGGGAAGGGTTTGTATAAATCACCAAAATAAAGCCTATTTAGGCTAATAACCACACTTGTCCTAGATGTTAAAACGTAACTTTTACTATCAATAGTATAAAACCTTACTAGTGAATGCAAGCAAAATAAAAAGGAATTAAAACTATCTAATGTCCTTACAGTTCTAAAGCGTGTTTGTTATAACTGCAATGTTAGTCGGGGGTGCACTCCCTATATTGTCATACACTTGAACTCTGTGTTAGCTAACCAGTGCAATACCGTCCTGTATATGTTTGATATAGGATGATTCTATATGGCAAACACTGTTCACTCCAGGACAGTGACGGTGAACCTATGGCACGGGTGCCAGAGGCGGCACTCAGAGCCCTCTCTGTGGGCACCCGCACCCTGGAGAAAGTCTATGGTGTACCAGTATGCCTTAGACTTTTCCTGCAATTCATTCAGGGCAGGACGCACTATGAACAGCACAGGCAGCGCACTGAATGCAAGCTATTATAGCTAAATAATAAAGTACATGGAAGATAGACTATACTGGACTGTAGTATTCAGGGTAAATTGCTGTGTTGGCACTTTGTGATAAATAATTAGGTTTTGGGTTGCAGTTTCGGCACTCGGTCTCTAAAAGGTTCGCCATCACTGCTCTAGGATACACTCCACTATTATTTTTCTGCCCTAATTCCCAGAACTAACACGGACATCAGAGTCTAAAACACTAATTGCTGTCCCCCAACATGTTTCACCTTCTAGGCTGGCTTCATCAGTGGTAGCGGACAGAATATGACTTCAAGCTGGCTGGTACCATAGTACTGATTGAGAATAAAACTGTGTTTTTTTTAATTTACGCAGCATCAGACAAAAGGATGAAACATATGATTATTAACAGGCTGCATGCTACTATGAGGTACTGCTGGCGGGTGTAGATGCATTTTTGAGGTGACAGGTTCCCTTTAAAAGCTTGTTGATTGGCTGTGCTGTGGCCTTTCAACAAGCTTTATTCAGCATCCGAACACCGAACCCAAACACAGACTTCAGCGGCAAAGTCTGTGTTTGGGTTCAGGTTCATGAACCCTGCAATATTCGGTATGAATCCGAACTTTCCCTATAGTTAATGCTTGATTTTGTAGTATTATGAAGCAGTTATGATGGTGGCTCAGGAACTGTGCCCATGTCACTTGCAAATGCTGGCTGTATTACACAACTGGAACCACATGCTAATGACTGGGATAGGAACTGAACATTTAACCATTTTCCATCTGGGCCATTTGCCCACTTCCGGACGAGGCCAAATTTTGAAAATCTGACATCTCACTTTATGTGGTAATAACTTTGAAACACCTTTACTTATCCAAGTCATTCAGAGATTGTTTTCTCGTGACACATTGTACTTCATGATAGTCCTAAATTTGAGTCAATATATTTCACCTTTATTTATGAAAAAATCCTAAATTTACCCAAATTTTTGAAAAATTCACAATTTTCTAAATTTCTATTTCTCTGCTTTTAAAACAGAAAGTGATACCTCATAAAATATTTATTACTTAACATTCCCCATATGTCTACTTTATGTTGGCATCATTTTGGAAATTTTATTTTATTTTTTTAGGATGTTAGAAGGCTTAGAAGTTTAGAAGCAATTCTTCCAATTTTTAAGAAAATTTACAAAACCCACTTTTTAAGGACCAGTTCAGGTCTGAAGTAACTTTGCGGGGCCTACATAGTGGATACTCTCATAAATGACCCCATTGTAGAAACTACACCCCTCAAGTTACTTAAAACCGATTTTACAAACTTTGTTAACCCTTTAGGAGTTCCACAAGAGTTAAAGGAAAATGGAGATCAAATTTTTAAATTTCACTTTTTTGGCAGATTTTCCATTTTAATCAAATTTTTTCTTTAACACATCGAAAACATTTTTTTCTTTAACACAGCCAAATAAAACTCAATATTTATTACTCAGATTCTGCGGTTTACAGAAACACCCCACATGTGTTTATAAACTGCTGTATGGGCACACGGCAGGGCGCAGAAGAAAAGGAACTCCACATGGTTTTTAGATGCCATGTCCCATTTGAAGCCCCCCTCATGCACCCTTACAGTAGAAACTCCCAAGAAGTGACCCCATTTTGTAAACTAGGGATAAGGTGCCAGTTTTATTGGTACTATTTTTGGATACATATGATTTTTTGATCATTCATTATAACACTTTATGGGGCAAGGTGACCAAAAAATTGTTTGTTTTAGCACAGTTTTTATTTATTTATTTTTACAGCGTTCACCTGAGGGGTTCGGTCAAGTGACATTTTTATAGAGCAGGTTGTTACGGATGTGGTGATATCTAATATGTATACTTTTTCTTATTTATTTAAGTTTTACACAATAATTTTAATAAATAAATTGCTTGTTTTGACACAGTTTTTTTTTTTATGGTGTTCACCTGAGGGGTTAGGTCATGTGATAATTTTATAGAGCTGGTTGTTACGGATGCGGCAATACCTAATATGTATACTTTTTTTGTTTATTTCACTTTAACACAATAATAGCATTTTTGAAACCAAAAAGAATTATGTTTTAATGTGTCCATGTTCTGAGAGCTATAGTTTTTTTTTTAGAGAGATTTAGAGAGATTTTCTTATGTAGGGGCTCATTTTTTGCGGGATGAGGTTGACAGTTTTATTGGTACCATTTTGTTCCGTAATTTGTGACTGAAAAAAAGCCTAATATTGGCATATTTATGATTGTTAATGACCCATTAAGTGCTTAAAAAGAGGGGCTTTCTTTCTGATCCCATCAGACCACTGCAATGATATCTGAAGGAACTAAGATTGTTGCCATGGGTCTAACAATTAGGATGATCATATTTTGGTTTTCAAAAAGGAGGACACTTGGTGCAGGATGGTTGCCAGTAGAGATAAACAAAGTTTTCAAAAATTCTATTTGACGCTTGGCTGAATTTTCTAGAAAATCTGAATTTATTTCTGACGAAGTGCATTCAAATTTGTTATTTCCTGGCTGCAGAGAGCCTGTATATTTGTGTACAACACTTTGCATTACAGAAACATGCATAGCTAGTCAGCTACTTTTCGTCAGTGTGAGAGGCAGTTGACAGGCATCACTCCCAGAATCAGCTCACACTTCACTTATTTGGTCAGTTACAGGGCCAAAACTGACCAAATAAATCAACTGCAAAATTAGCCTTACAGGTCAATGTTAGGCTGCATTCACACATACCGGCCTGGATTTCTTCAGAGTGCAGGAGCGCACGGCGTCAATGGTTGCTATGTAGCTGGGCACTTTCGGCTGCCGCCACAGTACAGTAATACACTGGTATGATCTATACCAGTGTATCACTGTACAGCGGTGGCAGCAGGAAGCGCATGGCGTCATAGCAACCAATGACGCCATGCGCTCCTGCCGTCTGAAGAAATCCAGGCCGGTATCACACGGACCGTGTTCCACGGACGTGTGAATGCAGCCTTAGTGTCAGGTACTGTATAAAGAACAGTTGCAGTTGCCCAAGATTCTACTATAAAGTAAAAGAGCGCACTCCTTTTACACTGTCAGTGGTGTTGAGCGAGCATGCTCGGCCGAATACCTGTTCGGCTCGAGCATCGCTATGCTCGGCACATGGCGGTACTCGAAGAGTACCGCATGTGCTCGAGCGCCATGCTTGAGTCTCCTCCCTGCATGTTTCGTGGCTGATGATCAGAAAATAAATATGCAGGTAAGTACTGCCATCACTGTAATGCCAGTAGCCATGTTGGCTACTGGCGTTACAGTGATTGGCACCCGATGACGGGCTCATTGTGAGTCAGGGAGAGCAGCGCTTAGGAAGGGACAGATAGTTTTGGGAGTGTGATTGCAATATATTTGATGGTGGCAATGTTTCAAAGACCCAAAAGTCCTTTTAAGGACTATTGTGTGTGGTGGCAGGCTGGCAGCAAAGCAATATAATTTAGCCAGCAATTTTTTTTCAATACTTTTTTGATAGAAAGTGTCTGCAGTAACTTGTGACATTTGTGCTGCAATACCTAACTTGTGTCAGTGCCAGATATTGGGAAAAATATTACTGACAACAAATATATTTTTTCAGTAATTTATCAACACTTTGCCTATAAATGGTGTCTGCAGTGATTTGTCGCATCTGCACTGCAATAGCGTGTGCCAGGGCCAGATATTGAGAAAAATATTACTTACAACAAATATATATTTTCCAAAATTAATCCACACTTTGCTTACAAACTGTGTCTGCAGTGAATTTTCACATCTGTGCTGCAAGCGTGTGTGTCATGGCCAGATATTGGGAAAAATATTACTGACAACAAATATATATTTTCCATAATTTATCCACACTTTGCCTATAAACGGTGTCTGCAGTGAATTGTCACATCTGCGCTACAATAGCGTGTGTGTGTGTGTGTGTCAGGGCCAGATATTGTGAAAAATATTACTGACAACAAATATATATATTTTCCATAATTTATCCACACTTTGCCTATAAACGATGTCTGCAGTGAATTGTCACATCTGCGCTGCAAGCACATGTGTGTGTGTCAGGGACAGATATTGGGAAAAATATTACTGAAAGAAAATATATATTTTCCATAATTTATCCACATATTTCCTATAAACAGTCCCTTATAACATAGAACATTTAATATGAAGAAGGCGAGTATTAAGGGACTGGAAAGTGGCCTTGATGCTGATGGTGCATGCAGAGGCCGCGGTGAAACTGTGCCTGCTGCCATAACACAATAAAGACAATCATCCAAGATAGCTTTATGTCCCAGTTTGCAGGGCGGCGCAGGACACCACTCTTGAAGTCAGCCCAGTGCAAGCAGGTGGTCGGTTGAATTGCAGCAGAAAGTGCTTCCAGTTGGTTAAGCACCACCCTGTCTTCCACCAAGTTCAAACTCAGTAGCTAGGAGTCTGGTCCACACAATCCTCACACTGATCCTCCTTCCTCCCACCATTTACAGTCTGGCCAAACAAGTGATCCCACACTCGGATTGTCACGGATGATATGCAGATATGCAGATAGCTGGAAGTTATGAATAAACGTCTGACTGGCTTGATCCCAAAATAAGGAGCATATAGGTGAACCCTATAAAACCCTAAGAGCTCACCCTGACTACTAAGCACATACAAGGATCTCAAATGTAGACGATTGTATGCCCACGTACTTAAGACTGTGTAACACCTGAAAACCTTATAATAGTGAGGGGACACGACCACCGGCTCCCTGCACTTCATACGGAGGGAGTCAGGGTCACCTAGAATCAAGCCAGCAAGGAAACAGAATACATAAAAGGACTTATCTGAACAAGCAGCAGCAGAAGCCTCCAGCAGTGAACACTTCAATCCAGGAAGTAGTATAAACCACAAAGTGAGGCAGTATGGGAGGGAATATAAAGGAAAGAGGATTAGTCTAAATAGGTGACACCTGGGAGAAGGAAATGAGATGAGAAAGTGAAACCAAAACAAAGAACATCATGCAAGAGGTAGAAAAGGACATCTGTCAGACCTTCTCACAGAACTGGCGGTGACACAGATATTCCGAGGACCTCTTTGCATCGCCATTAATTGATTTGGCCCTCTCGCCAAGCACACTTGAAGAGGGACCTGAGATCTTGTACCACGATTACCAACCTCTTGAGCATTCAGAGTTACAAGAACATGACGCTGAGGAATGGCAATTAGTGTGTAATGAGGTGGATGATAATGAGACACAGTTGCCAATGACTCAACCGCAATTACTATCTCAAGAGGTTGAGGAAGAGGATGACACACATCTGTTAATCACTGAGGTTGTGGTTAGGTCAACAAATCAGGAGGATGATTAGAGTGGGGAAGTGGAAGAGGAGGTGCTGGACGACAGGGTCACTGACCCAAACTGGGAAGGTGGCAACAAGCCGAGCGAGGAGAGCACTACAGAGGGGGAGATATCTGCAGCACTGCAACAGGCTGGAAGAGGCAGTGGGGTGGCAAAAGGAACATCAAGCAAGAGGTAGAGAAGGACATCTGTCAGACCTTCTCACAGAACTGGCGGTGACAGTACCCCTCCCTCTACGGGTGGACTCCAGACACTCAGAACCCACCTTCTCAGGATGAGACCTATGGAAAGCCTTGATGAGACGAGTGGCCTTAATGTCTGCCACTGGGACCCACAACCTCTTCTCAGGATCATAACCCTCCCAATGAACAAGGTATTGGATAGAAATGCGGATAATGCGAGAATCCACAATCCTAGAGACCTGGAATTCAAGATTACCATCAACAAAAATCATAGGAGGAGGCAAAGAGGAGGGTACAGTGGGTTGGACATAAGGTTTTAATAGGGACCTGTGAAAAACATTATGGATCTTCCAAGTCTGAGGAAGATCAAGACGGAAGGCAACGGGATTGATGACGGACAAGATCTTGTAAGGCCCAATAAACCTAGGACCCAACTTCCAGGAGGGAACCTTCAGTATGATATTCTTTGTAGACAACCACACCAGATCACCAACATTCAGGTCCGAACCAAGCACACGTCTGTTATCTGCCACACGCTTATATCTCTCACTCATCCTCTTCAGATTACCCTGAATCTTTTGCCAAATAAATGACAAATAAATGACAAAGACGAAGAAAATCTCTCCTTATCGGGTAAATCAGAAGACCCCTCTCCAGAGAATGGCGCCCGCTGCATGTAAAGTGGTAACAGAGGGAGCGGACTCCCTCTGTCTCCCATCAGCACCCCAAAAATGCGATCGTGGGGTGCTGATGTGTTGTGAAGCTTACCTCGCTTCCGATCAGGGCCCCGAGCCTGTCTGCAGTTCTCTCCAGCAGGCTGTGCCTCTCTGGCGCAGCCTGCTGGTCAATCTTTGAATAGCATTGCTACTGAAATGTAATGCGTTATAGAGATAATGCATTACATTTTAAAAGCAATCAAAATACTGTATATTATAGTCCCCTTGTGGGACTTTTAAATAGTAAAAAAAATAGAAAAAAAATACACATTTATTAAATAAATAAAGAAAAAATCCATAAAATAAAAAATATGACAGAATTTCTAATTTATTCTTAGTTTCCACCGAAAAAACGTCATAACAAGCAATCAAAAAGCGTAATTTACTCCAAAATTATACCAATGAAAAATACAAGTTGTCCCTAAAAAATCAAGCCCTCACACAACTCCATAGAAAAAAAAAAAAAAAAAAGTTATGGGTCAATAAAAGGGGTTTTATTTGAAAAAAAAGTAGTAAAACTTTAAACAAATTATAAGTATTTAGTATCACTGTAATCATACTGACCCAGAGAATAAAGATATTATGTTATTTGTACCAAAAAATGAGCGCCGTAAAATTTATAATGTAAAAACGCAGTGGCAGTATTGCTATTTTTCCCATCTCCCTCCCAGAAAGAGTTAATAAAAGTTAATCAGAAAGTTATGTGAACACCAAAATGGTGCCATTAAAAACTAAAACTTGTCCTGTAAAAAACAAGCCCTTATAAAGCTATATAGACAAAAAAATGAGAAAAGTTATAGATCTTGGAACGAGACCATGAAAAAAGGAAGAAAAACGCTTGGTCATAAAGGCCCAAACAGGCTTGGTCACTAAGGGGTTAAAGCAAACTCAGCAAGGGACAAAAAAAAGAATACCAATCCTCCTGATTCTCCACCACAAAACAGCGCAGATATGTCTCCAGATTTTGATTGACGCGTTCGGTCTGACCATTTGACCCGGTTGAAAAGCAGAAGAAAATGACAACTAAATCCCCAAGCGAGAACAGAAGGCTTTCCAGAATCTGGAAACAAATTGCGTGCCCCTATCAGAAACAATGTCTGATGGAATGCCATGCAATTTAACAATATGATCAACAAACCCTTGCGCCAACATCTTAGCATTGGGTAACCCAGGAAAGGGAATGAAATGTGCCATTTTGCTAAAACGGTCCACTACCACCAGAATCACAGCATTCTCCGAGGAACAAGGCAGTGTAATGAAGTCCATGGACAGATAAGATAAGATAAGATGCCTTTATTGTCACTGTACAATACAATGTAATACAATGTACAATACAATGAAATGTTGTTTGGAGCAATCCTAGATGCCATGGACAGAGGAACAAGAACTGACGTTTAAACTGAAGCATTACACTAGAAAAAAACAAAACATTGCACTAGAAGGCATTACTATTCACAGTTCACAGCATATATATAGCACGAGCAAAGTAGGAAGTGCTTATGAGTATATATATACACTGATTCAGACACCACTGCAGACAAGAGGTCATCATGGGTTCATGAATGCAGCAGTCACTTTCAGTCTGTGGTAGTTTCTATCCTAGGAAGGGGCAATAATCTCCGAGCATTTAGGCTAGTTTCACACTAGCGTTCGTCGGTCCGCTCGTGAGCTCCGTTTGAAGGAGCTCACGAGCGGACCCGAACGCCTCCGTCCAGCCCTGATGCAGTCTGAATGGATGCGGATCCGCTCAGACTGCATCAGTCTGGCGGCGTTCAGCCTACGCTCCGCTCGCCTCCGCACGGACAGGCGGACAGCTGAACGCTGCTTGCAGCGTTCAGCTGTCCGCCTGGCCGTGCGGAGGCGAGCGGATCCGTTCAGACTTACAATGTAAGTCAATGGGAACGGATCCGCTTGAAGAGGTCACCATATGGCTCAATCTTCAAGCGGATCCGTCCCCCATTGACTTTACATTGAAAGTCTGAACGAATCCGCTCAGGCATCTTGCGCACTTAGAAAATTTTCTAAGTTATTAATGCAGACGGATCCGTACTGAACGGAGCCTCCGTCTGCATTAATATGCGCTAGTGTGAAAGTAGCCTTAGGAGACTGATTGCTTTGGGGTAAAAGCTGTTCTTCAGCCTAGTGGTGCAGGCATGTAGGGCTCTAAGACGCCTACCAGAGGGTAGGGGAATGAAAAGGCTGTGGCCGGGGTGAGTTGGATCCCCGCAGATAATTTTTGCCCTGTTGCTGCAGCGAGCAGTGAAGATGTCATCCAGTGATGGTAACTGAGTACCAGTAATTCTGCCAGCCATTCTGATGATGCGCTTGAGGGTCTTCTTGTCCTCAGAAGAGCAGCCGGAGTACCACACTGTAATGCAGTATGTGATAACAGATTCTATGGTGCACCTGCAAAAATTGACTAGCAGCTGTTTTGGGAGTTGTGCTTTCTTCAGACTCCTTAGAAAATAAAGCCTCTTAAGGCCTTTTTTGGTAATTTCTGTTGTGACTAATATGAACTCCCAAGAATCTGAAACTTTGAACTATCTCCACGTTTCCACCATTAATGCTAATGGGATGGTGTCCATTTTGTTTCTTCTTCCTAAAATCCAGAATTAGGGCTCTTTCACACCTGCGTTCTTTACTTCCGGCATAGAGTTCCGTCGTCGGGGCTCTATGCCGGAATAATCCTGATCAGTTTTATCCTAATGCATTCTGAATGGAGAGAAATCCGTTCAGGATGCATCAGGATGTCTTCAGTTCCGGACCGGAACGTTTTTTGGCCGGAGAAAATAACGCAGCATGCTCCGCTTTTTGCTCCGGCCAAAAATCCTGAAGACTTGCCGCAAGGCCGGATCCGGAATTAATGCCCATTGAAAGGCATTAATCCGGATCCGGCCTTAAGCTAAACGTTGTTTCGGCGCATTGCCGGATCCGATGTTTAGCTTTTTTAGAGTGGTTACCATGGCTGCCGGGACGCTAAAGTCCTGGCAGCCATGGTAAAGTGTAGTGGGGAGTGGGGGAGCAGTATACTTACCGTCTGTGCGGCTCCCGGGGTGCTCCAGAGTGACGTCAGGGCGCCCCAGGCGCATGGATGACGTGATCGCATGGCACGTCATCCATGCGCCTGGGGCGCTCTGACGTCATTCTGGAGCGCCCCGGTAGCCGCACGGACTGTAAGTATACCGCTCCCCCGCTCCCCACTACTACTATGGCAACCAGGACTTTAATAGCGTCCTGGCTGCCATAGTAACACTGAAAGCATTTTGAAGACGGATCCGTCTTCAAATGCTTTCAGTTCACTTGCGTTTTTCCGGATCCGGCGTGTAATTCCGGCAAGTGGAGTACACGCCGGATCCGGACAACGCAAGTGTGAAAGAGGCCTTAGCTTCTTTGTTTTCTTGGTATTGAGTATGAGGTTGTTGTTCTTACTCCATCTCTCTAGGTTCTCAACCTCTTTCCTATAGGCTGTTTCATCATTGTTGGAGATTAGGCCTATCACGGTCGTGTCATCTGCAAATTTTATAATGGTATTGGTATTGTGAATAGGTTTACAGTCATTTGTGAAGAGGGAGTAAAGGAGAGGGCTCAACACACAGCCTTGCGGTACCCCAGTGTTTAGTGTTAAGGATGAAGAGAAGTGCTTGTCCATGCGTACGATTTGTGGTCTTTTTGTAAGAAAATCCAGTATCCAGTTGCACAGGTGTGAGCTGAGACCCAAGTTGTTCAGTTTCGTTGCCAACTTGTTGGGAGGGATGGTGTTAAAGGCCGAGCTGTAATCAATGAACAGCATCTGCACATAACTGTCTCTCTGCTCCAGGTGTGACAGCGCAGTGTGATGGGTAAGTGAGTTAGCATCCTCAGTTGACCTATGTGCTCTGTAAGCAAACTGGTATTGGTCCATGGAGGTGCAGATCTTGCTCTTCATGTGCCTGAGGACAAGTTGTTCAAAGCACTTCATAGCAATAGGAGTGAGAGCCACCGGGCGATAATCACTTAAGGTCGTCACCCCGGCCTGTTTTGGAATTGGGACAATTGTGGAGGACTTCAGGCAAGTGGGGACAATGGCCTGCTCTAGTTGGCTGTTAAATATACTGGTAAACACTGCTTTCAGCTGTTTAGCACAGTTTTTTAGGACTTTTCCAGGAACTTCATCAGGGCCAGCTGCGTTGTGAGGATTAATGTGGTTTAAGGCCCATTCTACCTCATGTGTTCTCAGCATCAGGGAACATGATGGAGCCTCTTGCTGGGCAATTTTGATGATAGGCAGCTCATTGTCTTTGTCAAATCGTGCAAAAAAAAAGATTTAGGTCATCAGGAGAGAAATTATTTCCAGTGTTGATAGAACAGGTGTTGCTCTTATAATTCGTAATGGACTTGATACTCTGCCACATGCGTCGGGAATCAGAGCTTGTAAAATTATGTTGTATTTTTGTTTTGTAGCAGTGCTTTGCCTCCTAAATGCCCCTCTTCAGATTGGACCTGGCTGTTTTGTACTCCTCTGGGTCTCCCTTTCGGAAAGCAATGTCACGTGCCTTCAAAAGGTTTTGGACATTTCTGTTTATTCATGCTTTCCTATTTGGGAAGGTCCGAATGATTTTGGTATCAGTGACAGTGTCTATGCAAAATTTAATATAGGATAGGACAGAGGAGGCATATATGTTTAAGTCTGTGTGATTTTCCTTTGTAGCTGCCTGTTTAACCACTTCAACCCCGCTAGCTGAAACCCCCTTCATGACCAGGCCACTTTTTACACTTCTGCACTACACTACTTTCACCGTTTATCGCTCGGTCATGCAACTTACCACCCAAATGAATTTTACCTCCTTTTCTTCTCACTAATAGAGCTTTCATTTGGTGGTATTTTATTGCTGCTGACATTTTTACTTTTTTTGTTATTAATCAAAATGTAATGATTTTTTTGCAAAAAAATGAAATTTTTCACTTTCAGCTGTAAAATTTTGCAAAAAAAACGACATCCATATATACATTTTTCACCAAATTTATTGTTCTACATGTCTTTGATTTAAAAAAAATGTTTGGGCAAAAAAAAAATGGTTTGGGTAAAAGTTATAGCGTTTACACAATATGGTACAAAAATGTGAATTTCCGCTTTTTGAAACAGCTCTGACTTTCTGAGCACCTGTCATGATTCCTGAGGTTCTACAATGCCCAAACAGTAGAAAAACCCCACAAATGACCCCATTTCGGAAAGTAGACACCCTAAGGTATTCGCTGCTGGGCATAGTAAGTTCATAGAACTTAGCGGAAAATGATGATTTTTTTATTTATTTATTTTTCCTTACAAAGTCTCATATTCCACTAACTTGCGACAAAAAAATTAAAAATTCTAGGAACTCGCCATGCCCCTCACAGAATACCTTGGGGTGTCTTATTTCCAAAATGGGGTCACTTGTGGCGTAGTTATACTGCCCTGGCAATTTAGGGGCCCATATGTGTGAGAAGTACTTTGCAATCAAAATCTGTAAAAAATGACCAGTGAAATCCGAAAGGTGCACTTTGGAATGTGGGTCCCTTTGCCCACCTAGGCTGCAAAAAAGTGTCACACATCTGGTATTGCCGTACTCAGGAGAAGTTGGGGAATGTGTTTTGGGGTGTCATTTTACATATAACCATGCTGGGTGAGAGAAATATCTTGGCAAAAGACAACTTTTCCCATTTTTTTATACAAAGTTGGCATTTGACCAAGATATTTCTCTCACCCAGCATGGGTATATGTAAAATGACACGCCAAAACCCATTCCCCAACTTCTCCTGAGTACGGCGATACCAGATGTGTGACACTTTTTTGCAGCCAAGGTGGGCAAAGGGGCACATATTCCAAAGAGCACCTTTCGGATTTTGCAGGCCATTTATTACACATTTTGATTGCAAAGTACTTCTCACACATTTGGGCCCCTAAATTGCCAGGGCAGTATAACTACCCCACAAGTGACCCCATTTTAGAAAGAAGACACCCCAAGGTATTCCGTGAGGGGCATGGCGAGTTCCTAGAATTTTTAATTTTTTGCCACAAGTTAGCGGAAAATGATGATGATTTTTTTTTTCTTCTTACAATGTCTCATATTCCACTAACTTGCGACAAAAAATTAAAAATTCTAGGAACTCGCCATGCCCCTCACAGAATACCTTGGGGTGTCTTCTTTCCAAAATGGGGTCACTTGTGGTGTAAGAAATATCTTGGCAAAAGACAACTTTTTCCATTTTTTTTATACAAAGTTGGCATTTGACCAAGATATTTATCTCACCCAGCAGGGGTATATGTAAAATGACACCCCAAAACACATTCCCCAGCTTCTCCTGAGTACAGCGATACAACATGTGTGACACTTTTGCGCATCTAGGCTGCAAAAGTGCACAAATTCCTTTTAGGAGGGCATTTTTAGACATTTGGATCCCAGACTTCTTCTCACGCTTTAGGGCCCCTAAAAAGCCAGGGCAGTATAAATACCCCACATGTGACCCCACTTTGGAAAGAAGACACCCCAAGGTATTCAATGAGGGGCCTGGCGAGTTCATAGAAATGTATTTTTTTGGCATAAGTTAGCGGAAATTGATTTTTTTTATGTTTTTTTCTCACAAAGTCTCACTTTCTGCTAACTTAGGACACAAATTTAAATCTTTCATGGACTCAATATGCCCCTCAGCGAATACCTTGGAGTGTCTTCTTTCCAAAATGGGGTCAGTTGTGGGGTGTTTGTACTGCCCTGGCATTTGAGGGTCTCCGCAATCATTACATGTATGGCCAGTATTAGGAGTTTCTGCTATTCTCCTTATATTGAGCATACAGGCAATGCGATTTTTTTTTTCCGTTCAGCCTCTGGGCTGAAAGAAAAAAATGAATGGCACAGATTTCTTCATTCGCATCAATCAATGTGGATGAAAAAATCTCTGCCCCCCAAAAAAAAAAAGGAGGAGAAAGGCGTCTGCCAGGACATAGGAGCTCCGCCCAACATCCATACCCACTTAGCTCGTATGCCCTGGCAAACCAGATTTCTCCATTCACATCAATCGATGTGGATGAATAAATCATTGCCGGGATTTTTTTAGATTTTTTTTTACATACAAAGTGTTTGCCAAAGCATAGGAACTCCTCCTCAGCTCGTATGCCTTGGCAAACGTATCTTTTACTGCAGAGGGGAAATCTTGTCTTGCAGCGCCGCATACACCGACTTGCGTGTAATCTGACTTGCAGCGCAATGCTTCTGTCAGAATGCACATCAGTGCTGCAGCTAGTCGATCGGTTGGTCAACCTGGAAGGTAAAAAAAAAAAAAAAAAAGAAAAAACCAGGCCGCAACGCAATAATTTTATTAACTTTGGAACAGAATATATAAACTTTAACTTTTTTAACTGAACATTACCTTTTTGCTTACTGGTACTTTTTTTTTTTTTTACCTTTATAGAACAAACCTCTCCTTCCCCATGGGTCAATGTGCAAAGCGCAAATCGCCCAAAGATGTGGCGAAGTGCGTTATGCACTTTGTCCCAGGTGAAAGGAGACGTTTGCAGCAGCTGTGTGAGTGAATGGGGCCTAATAGCCCTGTGTGCCTGTCCTGGTGAGATGATCCCTATGCTAGGTGTACCTGTGTGTGGTACTTCCGGAAACACTCCCCTAAGCATAGGGCAGGGTGGTCAGGACAGTCAGGACAGAAATAGCGGGTGTCACGCCTTATTCCACTCCTGCTACAGACACGACATTTATTTCGGGGTGGCGGTCGGTTTGAGGTACCAGGAACGACACTGGGGAAATGTCGCTCGTGTAGACGGCTAACTACACTGGTGGATGGGGCCACGGAACCTCCTGGGTACAGGAGGTTCGCGATGATCTCTTCCTGAAATTTGAGGAAGGATCCAGTTCTCCCAGCCTTACTGTAGAGAATAAAACTATTATACAGAGCCAATTGAATTAAATATACAGACACCTTCTTATACCAGCGTCTGGTTCTGCGGGAAACTAAATACGGAGACAACATCTGGTCATTGAAGTCCACTCCTCCCATGTGAAGGTTATAGTCGTGGACTGAGAGGGGTTTTTCAATGACACGGGTTGCTCGCTCAATTTGTATTGTCGTGTCTGCGTGAATGGAGGAGAGCATGTAAACGTCACGCTTGTCTCTCCATTTCACCGCGAGCAGTTCTTCGTTACACAGTGCGGCCCTCTGCTCCCTTGCAAGACGGGTGCTAACGAGCCGTTGGGGGAAGCCCGCGCGACTAGTTCGCATGGTACCACAGGCGCCAATCCGTTCTAGAAACAAATGCCTAAAGAGGGCCACACTTGTGTAGAAATTGTCCACATAAAGATGGTACCCCTTGCCGAATAAGGGTGACACCAAGTCCCAGACTATCTTCCCACTGCTCCCCAGGTAGTCAGGGCAACCGACCGGCTCCAGGGTCTGATCTTTTCCCTCATGGACACAAAATTTGTGGGTATAGCCTGTGGCCCTTTCACAGATCTTATACAATTTGACCCCATACCGGGCGCGCTTGCTTGGGATGCATTGTTTGAAGCCAAGGCGCCCGGTAAAATGTATCAGGGACTGGTCTACGCAGATGCTCTGGGGTATACAAATCTGCAAATTTCAGGTTTAAATGGTCTATGAGGGGCTGAATTTTGTGGAGCCGGTCAAAAGCAGGGTGGCCTCTGGGACGGGAGGTGCTGTTATCACTAAAGTGCAGGAAACGCAGGATGGTCTCATATCGTGTCCTGGACATAGCAGCACATGGGCATGTGATGAATTTAGTTCGTGGACCAATATGACCGCAATTCATGCTTTTTAGTTAGACCCATGTTGAGGAGAAGGCCCAAAAAAAATTTAATTTCGAAAACTTGGACTGGTTTCCACCGGAAAGGCTGGGCATAAAAGCTTCCCAGGTTAGCGGTTATAAATTGTGTGGCATACCGGTTTGTCTCTGCCACAACTAAGTCTAAGAGCTCCGCAGTCAAGAACAGCTCAAAAAATCCCAGGGCCGAACCGATCTGAGCTGTCTCAACCCGAACTCCAGACTGGGCGGTGAAAGGGGGAACTACAGGTGCGGCTGAAGTTGGGGACTGCCAATCAGGGTTTGCCAGCACCTCAGGGATTCTAGGGGCTCTACGGGCACGTCTTTGCTGTGGCTGCGACGGGGTCACTACTGCACGTGCCACCGTACTAGCTTCAACTGCCCTTCTGGTGCTCGCTACTTCACCATGTTCTACAGCAGTGCTGGTACTAGGTCCAGGAAGGGCTGCGCTGCTGGTGTATGCCTCACCACGTAATCCGACAACACCAGCCCCACTCTGCTGCTCTTGAAGCGGATCCTGCGCAACCTGCGGTTTAGCGACACGGGCCGGGTATGCCTGGTGCTATCAGGGACCTCAGCCTCCTCGTCCGAACTTTGGGTCAGAGAGCCACTGCTTTCTACAGGTTTGTATTCTGACCCGCTAGATTCATCAGATGAGGGTTCCCATTCCTCATCCGACTGGGTCAGAAGCCTGTAGGCCTCTTCAGAAGAATACCCCCTGTTTGACATGTGGGCAACTAAATTTAGGGGTATTCCCTGAGACTACCCAAGAAAAAAAAGCAAGCCTGTCTTACAAATGGGAGACTAGCGAAGTACCGCAGGCCGCTGCGGTTGATAAAAAATATCAAAACTGATTTTTTTATCGCCGCAGCGCATGTAAAGTGAATGTGCAGTGATAAAAAAAAAAAAAAATTGTCACTGCGGTGGGGCGGGCGTGGGTGAACGCACGTGTGGGCGACCGATCAGGCCTGATCGGGCAAACACTGCGTTTTGGGTGGAGGGCGAACCTAAAGTGACACTAATACAATTATAGATCTGACCGTGATCAGTTTTGATCACTTCCAGATACTATAAAAGTACAAATGATGATTAGCGATACGCTAATCAGCGAATCAGTGACTGCGGTGGGGTGGGCTGGGCGCTAACTGATCCCTAAACTACCTAACCAAGGGGCCTAAACTATACCTAAAACCTAACGGTCAATACCAGTGAAAAAAAATGTGACAGTTTGCACTGATCACTTTTTTCCTTTCACTAGTGATTGACAGGGGCGATCAAAGGGGTGATCAAAGGGTTAATTGGGGTTCAGGGGGGTGATCTGGGGCTAGTATGTGGTGTTGGTGTACTCACTGTGTAGCCTGCTCCTCTGCTGGATCCAACCGACGAAAAGAACCAGCAGAGGAGCAGGCCAGCCATATAACAGATCATATTTACTAATATGATCTGTTATCTGGCACTCTGATTGTTTTTTTTTAAAATCAGCAACCTGCCAGCCGCGATCATTGGCTGGCAGGTTGCTGACGAAATACTCCTTGACGAAATGCCGGCCCGCGATGCGCATGCGCGGGCCGGCTGTGACGAAATCTCGCGTCTCGCGAGATGACGCGCCAATGTGTCCAGGAGGAGTAAATCAACCACCTTCCGGACGCATCGGTGCGTACAACGGTCGGGAGGTGGTTAAACAAATCCAAATCTGTGTCCTCAAAACAATCCTGTAGTCTCATTGTGGCTTCTTCAGGCCAAACTCTGATTGTATGCAAAGTAGGCTTAATCCTGGTGATAAGAGGTTTGTATGCTGGAGCTAAAAACAAAGAAATGTGATCCGACCTGCCAAGATGGGGGGCAAGTGATGCTGTATAAGCATTTGCTATGTTGCAATTAACAAAGTCCAATGTATTTCTCCCCCTAGTTGGGAATTTAACAAACTGGTAGAATTTGGGGAGCACAGTTTTGAGATTAGCTTGGTTAAAATCAACCGCTGAGATGAACACTCCATCTGGATGGATATTTTGCAGACTGTTCGTAATATCATGCAATTTGGAGGATGCCAGCTTAACATTAGCTTGTGGAGGAATATAGACTACGGTGAGATACACGACTGTGGAATGCGTCCAAGGACGGGAAGGAATGGGTAACGGGAGGAGAGAACCCAATGGCCATAAATGAGGGGCCTTGGCACGAGCGCAGATCTCGCAGGCTGCCCCAAAACCCTCAACCGTCTTATGAAGAGCTGACCACCAGAATCTCTGAGCAATGAGATCTACTGTGGCTCTATTCCCTGGGTGCCCAGTAAGGACAGTATCGTGGTGCTCCTTAAAAACCTTGTGTCGTAAAGCGAGAGGCACAAACAACCTCCCAGGAGGACAAAGATCAGGAGCCTCTGCCTGGGCTGCCTGAAACTCTTCCTCCAAATCAGGATAAAGAGCAGAGACCACCCCTTCAGCCAAAATGGGACCCGGGTCTTCAAAGTTCCCCCTTCCCCGGAAAACAACGTCACAGCGCATCCGCCTCCACATTTTTAACCCCAGGGCGGAACGTGACAACAAAATTAAACCTAGAAAAGAACAAAGACCATCTGACCTGTCTCGGGTTCAGACGCTTGGCTGATTCCAAGTAGGCCAGATTCTTATGGTTGGTAAACACAGTAATAGGGTGTTTGGCTCCCTCTAGCCAATGGTGCCATTCCTCAAAAGCTAATTTGATGGCCAACAACTCCCTATCTCCCACATCGTAATTTTTCTCTGCAGAGGAGAGTTTCCTTGAGAAAAGGGCACACGGTCGCCATTTCGCAGAAGAGGGACCCTGAGATAAGACCGCACCCACACCCACCTCAGAAGTGTCCACCTCAACAATAAAAGCTAGAGAGACATCAGGTTGTAGCAAAATGGGAGCGGAAGCAAAACTCTCCTTGATACTAGAAAAGGCCTTAAGCGCCTCTACCGACCAGGAGGAAAATCTACCCCCTTTTTAGTCATATCAGTGAGTGGCTTAACAACAGAGGAATAATTCAAAATGAACTTTCTGTAATAATTGCCAAAACCCAAATTCCTGATTCTCAGGAAGCTCCCAATCAAGCACAGCGCGGACCATCTCAGGGTCCATGCGAAAACCAGAAGCAGAGAGAAGAAAACTAAGAAATTGAATCTCCGGAACCGCAAACACACATTTTTCCAGTTTAGCGTACAATTTATTCTCTCGCAGAATGTGCAATACCTGATGTAGGTGGTCCCTATGAGTTTTGAAATCAGGAGAAAAAATCTAAATGTCATCTAGATACACCAGTACAAATTTCCCCATTAAATGATAAAAAAAATGTTCAAAAAATGTTGGAAGACGGCCCGGAGCATTCATCAAACCAAATGGCATAACCAAATTCTCAAAATGACCCTCAGGGGTATTGAGGGCCGTCTTCCATTAGTCCCTTCACTGACCCTGACTAGGTTGTATGCCCCTTTTAAATCCAACTTAAATCCAGACCCAAAAAAGGAACCAAACTGAGGATGGAAACCGTATGCGCCAAAAAATGGCAACTTACCCGTGGACTCCTGCCTACGGTTATCCAATGCAAGGACAAGAATGAGGCCCAGTCCTCCTGATTCTCAGCCACAAAGCACCTCAAGTAGGTCTCCAGGTTTTGATTGGTACGCTCCGTCTGACCATTCGACTGCGGATGAAAAGCCGACGAGAATGAAAGCTGAATGCCAAGCCGAGAGCAGAACGCCCTCCAAAACCTGGAGACAAACTGCGTGCCCCTATCAGAGACCACATCCGAAGGAATACCGTGCAATTTCACAATATTATCCACAAAAATCTGCGCAAGACTCTTAGCGTTAGGAAGACTCATTAGTGGTATAAAGTGAGCCATTTTACTGAAACGGCTGACTACCACCAAAATCACTGTTCTCCCGGAGGAACTCGGCAGGTCCGTAATATAGTCCATGGACAAATTCGTCCAAGGACGAGATGGAATAGACAATGGAAGAAGTGAACCAGGCGGTCGAGTATGAGCAACCTTTGACCGAGCGCAGGTTTCACAAGCTGTCACGTAATTCTCAATGCTCTTACGTAACCCTGGCCACCAGAACCTCCGGGACACCAGCTCACAGGTGGACTTACCACCAGAATGTCCAGTGAGAACAGTATTGTGATGTTCCTTGAACACCTTGTATCGTAGGCCCTCAGGAACAAACAACCTCCCTGGGGGACACGAACCAGGACCCCCCTCCTGAGCTCCCAATACCTCCATCTCCAATTCAGGCTTCAGATTGTATGCTCCTCTCAGATCCAACTTGGAGAAAACCTTGGCTCCAACAATCTGATCAAAAAGATCAGAGATCAAAGGCAGGGGATATGGATCCCGGACTGTAATACGGTTCAACTCCCGGAAGCCCAAACACGGTCTCAGTGATCCATCTGTCTTCTTCACTAAGAACAAACCTACTGCCACTGGAGACTTAGATGGTCTGATATGACCCTTTGCCAAACTCTCGGCGACATACTTTCGCATGACCTCTCTCTCGGGTTGAGAGCGGTTGTAAAGCCGAGACTTAGCCCCCGGAATGAGATTCACTGGACAATCATAGTCTCGATGAGGGGGCAATTCCTGAGCCCCACCCTCCGAAAAGACATCCGAAAAATCCGAGAGATACTGAGGCAAGGCCGTAATGGACACTTCAGCGATAGATGTGACAAGACAATAATCCGAACAAAACTTGCTCCAACCAATGATTTGTCTTGCTTGCCAGTCTATAATTGGGTTATGTCTAGACAACCATGGCAACCCCAACACTATTGGAGCTGACAAATCCTTCATAACAAAACAAGAAATAATCTCAGCATGTGAATCACTCACCCTTAAATGAATACCATGAACAATGTGAGTAAGGCTCCTTTGAGAAAGAGGGGAAGAATCAATTGCAAAAACAGGAATCTCGTTCTCTAACGTGCAAGTACTTAGTCCCAGGTCCAGAAGAAAAAGAAAGTCAATTAAATTTACCCCAGCACCACAATCAAGGAAAACATCAACAAACACATTTCTAGACTCGGAGAAAACGGGAACTGCAGGGAGTTTGCATACCTGTCTGCTCCACCACACCATTCATACAACCAAGTGTGAGGGGAGTTTTCTTTTTCTTTTTTCTTTTTCTCTTCCACCTGTGGTTTAACATAAGGACAAGAAAAAATAAAATGACCCTTCTTCCCACAATAGAAACATAGATTGTGCACTTTTCGAAAGACTCTACTATCAGAATGGCCGGAAATCTGACCTAACTGCATGGGTTGCTCCCCTACCCCAGAGTAACAAGCATTATCACCCTGGGCAGCTGGTGAAACAAAACCGCACGTGGGAGGAATCCCCTGCACAGAGGGACTCTTACACCTCTCTCTGATACGTCTATCCAAACGTATAGCCAAAGACATTGCATTCTCCAAAGTATCTGGGTATTCATAAAAAGCCAGGGCATCTTTCAACCTTTCAGATAACCCCTGACAAAACTGACTACGTAATGCAGGGTCGTTCCACCTCGACTCAGTAGCCCACCTCCTAAACTCTGTGCAGTAAACCTCAGCAGTATGTTTACCCTGCAGTAAGTTAAATAATTTTGATTCTGCCATCGAAACTCGATCTGGGTCATCGTAAATCAGTCCCAGGGCTTTAGAAAATTCCTCCACCGACCGGAGGGCCAGAGAACCGGGCGACAGAGAAAAAGCCCAGGATTGCGCGTTCCCTTTAAGCAAAGACATGATGATACTCACCCTCTGATCTTCAGTACCTGAAGAAAATGGGCACAATCTAAAGTGCAACTTATATGACTCTTTGAAGCGGAAGAAATCATCAGTACCCCCTGCAAATTTCTCAGGAAGAGCGACTTTAGGCTCCCCAACAATTTGACCTGTACCTGTTGCCAGCACCCTCTGACACTATGTGACCGAACTACGCAGATCCGCAACCTCTAGGGATAAACCCTGCATGCGGTCAACCAGTGCATCAATTGAAGCCATCACAAAAGCGCTAAGCAATGGCCGTCACAGTATGGCGGATTATAATGTCACGGCGGATGTACACTTAGTACAAAAGATAACACACCAACCAGGCTCTGGACGAGAGACAGGGGAAAGTTCACCTCCTAGCTTATCCCTGACCTCTTTCCCTGCACTGCTCAGCCCACAGCAGACCTTAAAGGTAGGTGTGCTAGTGTCCTCCAGCCTGGGCTGACCAAACCCTAAAACTCCCTAAGATGGTGAAGTGGGGAGATAGGAGCAGTCTGCTCGCACAGAACCTGGATGGGATAGAAGACACAAACAACCAAACTAGAAACGACACTTATCTCTGAGAGCAGGAACTGACAGCCAACCTTCTCTCCAAGCTTCCCTGTCCTGAATGAACAGTATAATCCGCTCAGGGCACTGGGCAGTGTGCTATTTAAATTAATGACCCCACCCAGTGCACCTGATGAGAGGCGGATCCAGCACGGCTCCAAAGCAACCACTAAACTTGTGCTGCAATCCTGGCCGACCTCCGTCAGAGTGGGGCATGACATTCTTGAGCATTCAGAGTTACAAGAACATGACGCTGAGGAATGGCAATTAGTGTGTAATGAGGTGGATGATAATGAGACACAGTTGCCAATGACTCAACCGCAATTACTATCTCAAGAGGTTGAGGAAGAGGATGACACACATCTGTTAATCACTGAGGTTGTGGTTAGGTCAACAAATCAGGAGAATGATCAGAGTGAGGAAGTGGAAGAGGAGGTGCTGAACGACAAGGTCACTGACCCAAACTGGGAAGGTGGCAACAAGCCGAGCGAGGAGAGCACTACAGAGGGGGAGGGATCTGCAGCACTGCAACAGGCTGGAAGAGGCAGTGGGTTGGCAAAAGGTAGAAGACGGGCACCACTGAACAGGCCTGACCAACGCAGTTACAAGTGCTTTCAGCCAGGGATGCTACATTTCCCTGACTGCACACTGGGTGAATGTTGTAGAGGCCGGGAGCGACTCGTACCCCGGGAAGGCACAGGTGCTACCAATGCCAAGGATTGCAGGCCCTAATTCCATCAGGGTTTTCGTCACCACCTACATTAGTGGCTCCAACCCCCACTTCTCCTCCTCTACCTCCTCCTCCAATTCCACCTCCGAAGTATCCTCGTGCAGCACCAGTCAGTAATCATTCGGTAGCTGGAAGCAGTGCAGCACTGCAGTGGGAAAGTGACAACAGACCGGGCTGAAGCTGATCTGCCTAGGTGACAAACAGCACACCGGCGAAGAGCTGTGGCAGGGGATAAGGGACCAGAGTGAGCTGTGGCTCTTGCCACTCAACCTAGCACCAGGCATGGTTGTGTCTGATAATGGCTGTAACTTCGTGGCGGCATTGAAGCTGGGCAACCTTAGACAAATCCCATGCCCTGCCCACGTATTCAACCTTGTGGTTCAGTAGTTTCTAAAAACCTACCCAATTTGCCTGAGCTACTGGTGACGGTGCGTCGTGTGTGTGCACATTTCCGCAAGTCACAGACAGCTTCAGCCGGTCTGTAAACGCTGCAGCAGTGCTTGAAATTGCCAGCTCACCGTCTGTTGTGTCACCACGTGAGCACGCGCTGGAACTCAACATTTCACATGTTGGCCAGACTTTGTGAGCAGCAGAGG
The DNA here is from genome assembly GCF_014858855.1 of Bufo gargarizans. Taxonomy (NCBI): domain Eukaryota; kingdom Metazoa; phylum Chordata; class Amphibia; order Anura; family Bufonidae; genus Bufo; species Bufo gargarizans. The sequence continues at coordinate 222,729,180 of NC_058084.1, forward strand.
ACAGTTGTGGAATACCAGCTGTAACATGGTCGTCTCCTTTCCAGTCAGCTTCTGCTATTCACAAGCGAGGAGTGGGCATCGATGTCTGACCTCTGTGAGGCAACTTCGAGGAATCAACACAGATGGTGAGCGGCGATAATGCTATTATCAACCTCACCATCCAACTTATGTGTCTTCTCAAACGCTTGCTGCTCACAATTAACCTGTTGGGGACATATGACGTACCGGTACGCCATGATGTCCTGGTACTTAAGGACACATGACATATCAGTACGTCATGTCAAGTTCCGATCACTGCCGTGCGGCGGGCGGTGATCGGAACTGGGTGTCAGCTGAAATCAATCAGCAGGCACCCTGGTCCTGTGACCCCCCCTGTATCGGCGATCTCCGCTAACCACAGGTCAATTCAGACCTGCGGTTTGCGGAGTTTACGGGTCGTTCCAGCGGGGATCGGCGGTGCCATTGGGTCCCCGTGCTGCTGTGACAGGGACCCGATAGCAGGGAAGCCCCCTGGATCTCACAGGCAGGAAGTTGTATGAGTAATACACACTGTATTACTCATACAGTCAATGCATTCCAATACAGAAGTATTGGAATGCACTGTAAAGGGGATCAGACCCCCAAAAGTCCCAAAGTGGGACAAAAAAAAAAGTGGAAAAAAAAGTTGAAAAAATAGTTTCCCCCCAAATAAAGTAAAAAAAAAAAAATTGGTAAAAAATAGGGGGAATTTTTTTAGACATATAAGGTATTGCCACATCCGTATCGACCGGCTCTATAAACATATCACATGACCAAACCCCTAAGATGAACACCGTAAAAAATAAAAGATAAAACCGGTGCTAAATAAACAATTTTTTTGTCACCTTACATTACTAAAAGTACAACAGCAAGCGATCAAAAAGACGTATGCCCACCAAAATATTACCACTCTAACCATCACCTCATTCCACAAAAAATGAGCCCCTACCTAAGACAATTGCCCCAAAAAAAAAAAAAAACTATGGCTCAGATAATGGAGACACTAAAATATTATTTTTTTTGTTTAAAAAAGCTGTTATTGTGTAAAACTTACATAAATAAAAAAAGTATACATATTAGGCATTGCCGCATCCGTAATAACCTGCTTTTTAAAAATATCACATGACCTAACCCCACAGGTTAACATCGTAAAAAAATAAAATAAAATTATGGTGTAAAAACAGCCATTTTTTGTCACTTTACATGACAAAACGTGTAATAGCAAGCTATCAAAAAGTCATATGCACCCCAAAATAGTGCCAATAAAACAGTCATCTCATCCCAAAAAAAAGTTGATCCTACCTAAGATAATCGCATGTGACGAATACTACACCTTGTGCCCGCTTTACATCACCTACGTCGAGCTCATGAGACGCGGTATGGTCACAGGTTACGCCCTCCAGAGGATCAGGTAAGGTCAGCTTGGTACAGTTTACACACACACCTCCTTTCCACGCGGGCACAGAGAGGCAACAAGCTGAGAGAGCCTTTTCACTGCCGCAATAAAAAAAGCGCTGTCTCAGCCCGGGAAATCTGCCACCAGCTTCTCGTTTGATATAAGTCCGGTCCGCTAACAGGATTATATAGGGTGAGAAACCAACCCGCAGTAGCTTATAACTAGGCCAAAACACAGACGTGGGGATTCATGATTGAGATAGAAGATAGCACAAGATTAAATTGTATATTTAATCGCCGTAAGGGCACACTAGATATGATACAATATACACAGAGAATATATACAGTGGACTGAGGTTACAGATACAGGTTATATGGGTACAACAGGGTTAAGAAGAGCAAAAGTCAGTTACCGGTAGTTGAAAGTTCTATGATGGTGGAATAGACCTTAGCTTCAGTCATGTGGGGGACAGTGATGTCATTGGTTTCCAGGTCTCTTCAAACACATTTGCACAATGTGAACCCCTTTCAGAGAAAGATGCCGCCCTCTGGCTTGCATGGGCTTATGACCTGTAGCCGGCCGCTCCCTTCCCCGCCTATGGGTAGGGTCCACCCCTCCTTCTCTGATGCTAGGAGCAAATGACCCATAGGGCTCATAGCCCCAGACCAAAATGTCGCAGGAAAATGGTTCAGGGCCCAATTGATCCGCCTGGGTTCCGGCTACAACTAGAGTCTAAACATGGTGCAGGTATTTGGTTTCTGTGGGGAGATATGGATATCTCCCTTCCCTGACATCTCCCCATCAAACAAAGACCATGGGCACCTACATCATGGCCACCGGGACACAAATATGTATCCGGTTTGTGCCTGCGATGGCCGGGCGATTCATAATTCCTTGTGAAATGTAGGTGCCAACATGTCTGGAAGATATCCTTGATCCTGGCAAGGGCTGATACCTCCTGCTGGGGGGTTTTCCTGCAGGATTTTGCTTGCCTCCAAACAAGCTGATTGAGGTGTGACATTCTCCACCTGGGGCCTCATGGAAGCCTGGACCCCTGGGGCTTTCTTCCTTGCTAGCTGGCAAACAGACGGCTGGGGGGTGGGAACTTATTTTGCATGTACACTGATGTATAGGCCAAAAGGTGAATCAAATGACAATCAGGGCTGCCAGTAAATAATAATAAATTTTCCTCACATCACCCAAAAACTTAAAAAAACATTGGCTCTCAGAATATGGAGACACTAAGACATGATTTATTTTTTTGTTTCAAAAATGATATTATTGTGTAAAAAAAAAAGTATGCATATTAGGTATCGCTGCATCTGAAATAACTTGCTCTATAAAAATATCACTTGACCCAACCCTTCAAGTGAATACCGTAAAAAAAAAAAAACTTGGTAAAAAAAAGTCATTTATTTGTCACCTTACATCACAAAAAGTGTAATAGCAAGCAATCAAAAAGTCATATGCACCCCAAAATAGTGCCAAACCGTCATCTCATCCCGAAAAAAATTAGCTCCTACACAAGACAGTCGCCCAAAAACTAAATGAAACTATGGCTTTCAGAATGTGGAGACACTAAAGAATCATTTAAAAAAAAAAAAACTTTGTTATGTAAAACTAAAACAAACAAACAAACAAAAAAAGTTGTCATATTTGACATTGTCGCTTCCTTGACAACCTGCTCTATAAAAATACCACATGATCTAACCTGTCAGATGAATGTTGTAAATAACAAAATATAAAAACAGTGCCAAAAAAGCTATGTCTTGTTACCTAGCCTCACAAAAAGTGTAATGTAGAGCAACCAAAAATTATATGTACCCTAAAAGAGTACCAACAAAACTGGTACCCTATCCCATAGTTTTTAAACTGGGGTCACTTTCTTGGAGTTTCTACTCTAGGGGTCCATCAGGGGGGCTTCAAATGGCACATGGTGTAAAAAAAACTGTCCAGCAAAATCTGCCTTCCAAAAACCGTATGGCATTCCTTTCCTTCTGCGCCCTGCCGTGTGCCCATACAGCAGTTTACGACCACATATGGGGTGTTTCTGTAAACTACTGAATCAGAGTAGGCTTGAGCGAAACCCGAACTGTATAGTTCGGGTTCGTACCGAACTTTAGGATTTTTGGACCCTGGACCCGAACCCGAACATTTCAGTAAAAGTTCGGGTTCGGTGTTTGGCGATTTCTCTGCGCTTTTTGAAAGGCGCTTTTTGTGCAAAATACACTATTTTACATCCCTAGCTGCATATGGACGTGTAAAATTCTAACGTTATATACAGCTTTCATATTCTGTTAGTAAAAAAAAAAACACTTTTTTGGCAATATACAACATCTGGATTAGTCAGTGTGAAATTTGTCCACTATTTTACAGCAAGTGTGAAATTCAGGTTTAATATATACAGCTTTCACATTCTGTTAGTAAAAAAATAACACACTTATTGGGCAATATACAACATCTCGATTAGTCAGTGTGCAATTTAAGCTAGAAATACAACCATAATTTTCTGGGTTTTTTAAAACACACTTTTTTTTTGCCAAAATCCACAATTTTACAGCAAGTGTGAAGTTCAAGTTTAATATATACAGCTTTCACATTCTGTTAGTAAAAAAACACACTTTTTTTGGCAATATACAACATCTAGATTAGTCACTGTGCAATTTTTTGCCAAAATCCACAATTTTACAGCAAGTGTGAAATTTAAGTTCAATACCGTATATACAGCTTCCATATTCTGTTAGTAAAAAAACTTTTTAACAATATACAACATCTGGATTAGTCAGTGTGCAATTTAGGCTAGAAATACAGCCATAATTTTCTGGGTTTTTAAAAACACACTTTTTTTTGCCAAAATACACAATTTGTCCGCCCTTGCAGCATCAAGACATTTGAAATTCCAGGGTTTTATACTGCTGTCATATTCAGTTATTAAACAAACACCCTTTTGGGCATTTTTCTTTATTTGGCAGCCTTTGCTGCAGATATCATTGTGAGATACACCCTTTATATACAGGGGTTATATTCAGTTAATTGAAATACAGCCATTTTGTGCACAAATCTTTAATTGTGGCCTAGTGTGGGTCAGAGCGTGTGAGATACACCCTTTAAATACAGGGGTTATATTCTTCTTTTAATAAAATTGTTGCACCCTTGCAGTTAATTGAAATACAGCCATTTTGTGCTCAAACCTTTAATTGCGGCCTAGTGTGGGTCAGGGCGTGTGAGATACACCCTTTATATACAGGGGTCATATTCAGTTAAGTGAAATACAGCCATTTTGGGCATAAATCTTTAATTGCGGCCTAGTGTGGGTCAGGGAGCGTGAGATACACCTTTTATATACAGGGGTTCTATTCAGGTATTATAAATACAGCCATTTTGGGCATAAATCTTTAATTGCGGCCTAGTGTGGGTCAGGGCGTGTGAGATACACCCTTTATACACAGGGGTCATATTCAGTTAAGTGAAATACAGCCATTTTGGGCATAAATCTTTAATTGCGGCCTAGTGTCGGTCAGGGCGTGTGACATACACCCTTTTGTATACAGGGGTTATATTCAGTTATTTGAAATACAGCCATTTTGGGCAAACAAATTTAATTAAGGCCTAGTCTGGTTCAGGGCGTGTGAGATACACCCTGTACATACTGTCGTTCTATTCTAATATTAATTAAACACCCATTTAAGGCAAGATCCTAAATTCGAGAGATAGGAGAGCGTCAAATAAGGGAAGTGGCACAGGTCGTGGTGCTGCTGGTGGAGGTCCTGTTGCAGGAAGAGGACGTGGTCGATCTGTGCCAGCGCCACAGCACAAGTGAAACCCCTTCCTCAGGTGTGAATAGGCGACAGAACCTGCAGCGTTATTTGGTCGGGCCTAATGCAGCTTTACAAATAGTGAGGTCTGAACAAGTACAGGCGATAGTAGATTGGGTTGCTGACAGTGCCTACAGTTCCTTCACATTGTCTCCTACCCAGTCTCCTGCTGAAAGATCAGAGTTGGCACCTGCAGCCCATGTCCATCAGTCTTTCACCTAGCCCCCTTGCAAATCAGCCAAGCAGTCTGAGCCCCAAGTCATGCAGCAATCTCTTCTGCTTTTTGATGACTCTGTTAGCAGGGTTTCCCAGGGCCATCCACCTAGCCCTGCCCCAGAAGTGGAATTGATTGAGTACACTGATGCCCAACCACTTATCTTTCAAGATGAGTACATGGGAGGACCATCACAGCACATCTCGGATGATGACGAAACACAGGTGCCAACTGCTGGGGCTTTCGAAAGTGTGCAGACCGACAAGGAGGGCAGGGGTGAAGACTGGGTGAAAGATGATGTGGCGGACGATGAGGTCCTCGACCCCACATGGAATCAAGGTCATGCGAGTGACCTATATAGTTCGGAGGCTGTGGTCGCACAGAGCCACCAGCCCAGGAGAAGAGAGAGCAGGGTGCAAAAGCGTAGAGTCCGTTCTCTAGACAGTACGCCTGCTACTGCCCACCGCAGCAAGGGACCGATCACACCAAAGCCAGCTCCAAGAAACTTCCTGGCGTGGCAGTACTTCATGCAATATGCTGACGACAAGACACAAGTGGTTTGCACGCTGTGCAATCAGAGCCTGAAGCGAGGCATAAATGTTCTCAACCTGAGCACAACCTGCATGACCAGGCATTTAAGTGCTAAGCAAGAGATGCAGTAGAGTAGACACCTCAAAAACCAAGAAAGGTCTCTGGCTCCTCCTGCTTCCTCTTCTGCTGCAGTCCCGGCCTCTTCATCCACCTCTGGAGCGACAGTGCCACCTGCCACCCCGCAAACAGAGGATCTTCCAGCAACACCACCACCTGGGTCACCAAGTATATTTACAATGTCCCACGGAAGCATTCAGCTCTCCATCTCCCAAACACTGGAGAGGGAGAGGAAGTACCCCCTACCCACCCGCCATCCCTAGCCCTGAATGCCAGCATTTCTAAATTTCTGGCCTTTGAAATGCTGCCATTCCGTCTGGTGGAGACGGATACTTTTAAAGGCCTTATGGCGGTGGCTGTCCCACAGTATGTCATGCCCAGCCGCCACTACTTTTCCAGGTGAGCCATCCCTTCCTTGCACAACCAAGTAGGGGACAAAATCAGGTGTGCACTGCGCAACGCCATCTGTGGCATGGTGCACCTCACTACGGATACGTGGACCAGTAAGCACGGTCAGGGACGTTATATCTCCATAACAGCACACTGGGTAAATGCAGTGGCGGCTGGGCCTGAGGCGGATAGCAGTTTGGCGCATGTCCTTCCACCACCGAGGATTGCAGGGTGCATCAGTTTGCCTCCTGTTGCTTCCTCCTCCTACTCCATTTCCTCATCCTCTACTGGCTCCTCATCCGGTCAGCGTAACACCTTCACCACCAACTTCAGCACAGCCAGGGGTAAACGACAGCAGGCAGTTTTAACACTTATCTGTTTGGGGGACAAACCCCACAACGTGCAGGAGCTGTGGATGGGCCTTGAGCAACAGACCGATGAGTGGTTGGCGCACATCCCTTGCCTGGCACAGGTGCTGAATTTGGTGGTGCAGAGATTCATAAAAAATTACCCAGATATGTCAGAGCTGTTGCATAAAGTGCGGGCCGTCTGTGCTGCTCGCCTGTCAGTGCTGCAGCGTAACTTCAGCCTTCCCGCTCACCGCCTCATATTCGACGTGCCCACAAGGTGGAACTCCACCTTGCACAAACTGGCCAGACTGTGCAAGCAGCAGCAGGCAATAGTGAAGTTTCAGCTGAAGCACGTATGGTTGAGTCGCTCTGCGGAACAGCAGCACTTCACCAATGACTGGGCCTCCATGCGAGACCTGTGTTCCTTGTTGTGCTGTTTTGAGTACGCCACCAACATGGCCAGTGCCGATAACGCCGTTCTCAGCGTAACTATCCCACTTCTATGCCTCCTTGAAAAAACGCTGCTGGCGATGATGGAAGAGGATGTGGCACAGGAGGAGGAGATAGAGGGATCATTTCATAGGGTTTCCGGCCAGTCATTCACAAGTGGCTCCTAGGGTGGGTTCCTGAACCCCAAAAACGCCAGGTACACAATTGTCCAGCCAGGGCACAGTTCTGGAGGAGAACGAGGTGGTGGATGAGAAGGAGGAGATGGAGGAGGAAGAACCATATTCACAGTAGTGTGGCACCTAGACTAGCTCATGGCCATCACTGGTGCGTGGCTGGGGGGATACTGAGGACACAGACGATACACCTCCCACAGAGGACAGCTTTTCGTTGCCTCTGGGAAGCCTGGCACACATGAGCGATTACATGCTGCAGTGTCTCTGGCAACTACCGCCGAGTTGCCCACATTCTAACTTGTGCTGATTACTGGGTGGCCACGCTGCTGGATCCCCATTACAAGGACAACGTAATTAATTCCTTCACTGGAGCGTGATCGTAAGATGCGCGAGTACAAGCACATGCTGGTAGATGCGCTGCTGGTGGCATTCCCACCTGACAGCGGGGGCACAGTGGAAGCACCAGACTAAGGCAGAGGACGAGAAAGAGGTTGCCAATGCAGCTGGGGCACCGCCAGCACCTCAGAAGGCAGAGTTAGCATGGCCGAAATGTGGAAAAGCTTTGTCAGCACGCCACAACAACCAGCACCACCAGCTGATATGGAACGTCTTAGCAGGAGGCAGCATTTAACTAACATGGTGGAGCAGTATGTGTGCAGACGCCTACACGTACTGAATGATGGGTCTGCCCCCTTCAACTTCTGGGTCTCCAAATTGGGCACATGGCCTGAGCTTGCCCTTTATGCCTTGGAGGTGCTGGCCTGCAATGCAGCCAGTGTATTATCTGAACGTGTGTTTAGCATGGCAGGGGGCGTCATCACAGACAAGCGCAGCCACCTGTCCTCAGCCAATGTCGACAAGCTCACATTTATTAAAGGGAGTCTGTCACCAGCATTTCACTTTTTTAACCCTTCCCATAGCACCCTAGCATGCTTACAGTTAATAAAAACGTTACCTCTGGCATCAATCTTGGACTTATAGAACCATCAAAAAACGATCTTTATAACATATGCAAATGAGGGCTTTTAAGTGCCTCGTAGGTGCCCTGCTTGCTCTGCCTTTTCATTGCGTCCCCCCGCCCCTTCCTACCCTCCGCTCGCCCATCATTTCCCTCTGACCGCCTTTCTACTAGCTTGTTATTCCGCCGAGATCCCGCGCCTGCACACTCATTCCTTTTGCCGGCGCATGCGCACTGCGATGCCCATTCCTTGTATGGCATCACTGTAACTATTGCGCATGCGCTGGCTAACGACGCGAAAACACAACAAAGGAGGCGGTCCATCAGCGCATGCTTTTTTAATTACTGTAATGCCGTACAAGGAATGGGCATCGCAGTGCGCATACGCCGGCCAAAGGAATGAGTGCGCAGGTGCGGGATCTCGGCGGAATAAAAAGCTAGTAGAAAGGCGGTCAGAGGGAAATGATGGGCGGGCGGAGGGTAGGAAGGGGCGGGGGGTGCAATGAAAAGGCTGAGCAAGCAGGGCACCTACGAGGGTAAGGCCGCCCCTGGGCATTTGCGAGCCCTCATTTGCATATGTTATAAAGATCGTTTTTGATGGTTCTATAAGTCCAGGATTGATACCAGAGGTAACGTTTTTATTAACTGTAAGCATGCTCGGGTGCTATGGGAAGGGTTAAAAAAGTGAAATGCTGGTGACAGACTCCCTTTAAAATGAACCAGGCATGGATCCCACAGGACTTGTCTGTACCTTGTGCAGAATAGACATGTATACCTGCCTTAACCAGCCATTGCTCATTCTTGTATTTTTGATATTTCACACTCTTTTGGAGTGTACCCCAATTAAAAAAATATAATTAAAACCAAAAAACTGTGTTAGCTACCTCGTCCTCCTCCACCGCTGCTTCCACTTATACTGCTACGTCCACCGCCTCCTCAAACTCCTACTCCATATGAAACTCCACCTCATAAATCAAATTTTTTATTTTTTATTTGGACGCATTTTATTTTACATCATTTTACTACTTTGTCAGTTACATTTTCTGGTGAAACTCACGAATGTTTGGGTGTGAAGTACCACTGCTATGCCTAGTAGACAGGGTAAAAAAAAAAAAAAAATGTCAGTTACATTTTCTGGTGAAATTCATCAATTTTTGGGTGTGATGTATTACTGCTATACCCATTTGACCGGTAAAAAATAAAATAAAAATTGTCAGTTGCATTTTCTTGTGAAATTCACAAATTTTTGGTGTGAAGTGCCATTGCTTATACCTAGTAGACAGGTTAAAAAAAAAATTGTCAGTTACATTTTCTGGTGAAATTAGCCAATTTTTGGGTTTAATATACCCCTCCTCTACCTAGTTGACAGCTTAATAAATTTCAATAATTTGTATTTTACATTTTCGTGTGACAATAAACAATGTTTTACAAAGTTTTTCTGTCATAGACCCCTGCTCTACCAAGTAGACAGGTCAATACATTTCTGTAATTTTTCTGTTACATTTTTGGGTTGACATTTTACAACTTTAGACATGAATAAACTCTTGCTCTGCATAGGTGACAGGGAATAAAATTTCAGAAATTCTTCTTTAATTGATGCACGCCATTTCCTTTCATTCAATGCTTAAACTTTTACAAGTTGCACCACATTTGCGCTTCAATAATGTGTCCCACATTATCGCTTTACTCTTTTGGCCCACATTTGCGCTTCGATAGTATGTCCCACATTTCCACTTCACTCTTTTGGCCCACATTTGCGCTTCGATAATGTGTCAATAATGTGTCTTACATTTCCGCTTTACTCTTTTGGCCCACATTTGCACTTTAATAATGTGTCCTGCATTTCCGCTTTACTCTTTTGGCCCACATTTGCGCTTCAATAATGTGTCCCACAGCTTGATGGTGGCTGCTTGAGAGCGGAGCTCCCGCTACTAGATTCTACTTCAGCCTATCTAACAGCACTACCCGAGAGTCGGGATGAAGATTCAACCCAAAGAGCCTGCTAGAGTCTCGGCCGATCAGAAACGGGACCCTCCACAGCATCCTGCCCGCGCGTGCAAGTAAGATGGCGCCGAAGCGGCATGGGGAAGAAGGAGCCTCTGGTAATCCGAGTTACGATGCACAGCACGATGAACCAGGAGAGGTGAGTGGATCACAAACCAGTGATGAGCCGGCGGCACTTACACGCGACTTCCTAGAAAAAGCACTCCACAAAGCGCTGGCCCCGATCGCGGCAGACCTAGCCACTATCAAGGCAGATGTCCGCCATATTGGGGATAGAGTTGAATCCCTGGAGCAGGTACAGGACGCCATGCTGTCTTTTAACACGGCAGTCAAAGGCTCGCTAGGGGCGCATACTAGAGCCATGAATAGCTTGCTCCTCCAGATGGAGGATCAAGAGAATAGAAGCCGACGGCGCAATATAAGAATTAGAGGCCTACCAGAAGCAGAGGAGAAAGAAGATCTGATGAATATTATGGGTTTGGTTTTCACTTCTCTGCTAGGCCCAGAACGAGCCAAAGGCATTACAGTTAAAAGAGTGCACAGAGCATTGCGGCCTAAGCCTGGATCCTCTGAAAACCCCAGGGACATCATTTGTGGCATATTAAGCTACAGGGACACAGAGGAAGTCTTACAAAAAGCAAGGGAGAAAGGGGAGATACACCTGCAGGGGAGAAGCATTCAAATTTACCTGTCACGAGGGTATCGAGAACCACGCCTGACTCCGTTATACCCGGGGCCAGGAAGTCGCAGCAGTTGGCTGCACGCTCTATTTAAGATAGGGCTGTTTTCCTTATGGTAGCTTTCTGGGTTTGCTTTGCAAACCCTTTTGGCTCACTCAGGGATCCGTAGCTCCTTCTCCTCAGCTGTTCCTTGTCCAGCACTCCCAAACCTCCTTATATTCCTCTCTCACACTTCTCTGGTTGCCAGAGATAGAGCTTCCTGCCTGGACATCTATTCTGACCCACTGGAGCTGTGTTGCTGCGTCCTCTGATTGTTGTTTCAGAACGCTACCCTCCGGATCCCTGTTGGACCTTTGTGGACTGCTGTGGTTGCCCACCTGGGTGTATGTGTTTGTCTGTATTTGTCTGTCCTCTCCCTGGTGTTTCCCTCTTAGTGCAGTGGTGCGGACTAGCGATCCCACCGGCCCGTTCACTATCTAGGGCTCATTTCAGGGAAAGCCAGGGTTTAGGCACGTGATCGCCGCACGGGTGAGGAACCCGTCTAGGGACGTCAGGGCAGTCAGGTGCCAGCCACAAGGTGAGTTAGGGGTCACCACCTTTCCCTCTCCCTTGGGCAGGGCTTTCCCTGTGTTCCTCCCTGTGCGTGACGTCGGTCATTACATTATCTCTGGCCCTTATTTTGTGTAGGTTAAAAAAATAAAAAAATAAAAAAAATTTTTTTTTACCTGCTTAGAATCCAGTATGGATCAAATTGCTGCTCTGTCCAAACAATTTAATGGCCTGTCTTTGGAGGTGGTAGGATTGAAGGCGTCGGTCCTCCAGCAACAGCAGCAATTACAACTGACCGCAAGCCCAGCGGTTGCTACTGGTAACCAGGTTGTTGCGGAACCCGAGGTCCCTCTCCCTGACAGATTTTCTGGGGGAAGGGACAAGTTTTTGACATTCCGTGAGGCCTGTAAGTTATATTTTAAACTGCGCCCTTACTCCTCTGGTAATGAAGATCAGCGGGTGGGGGTTGTTATTTCCCTGCTGCAGGGGGACCCGCAGTCCTAGGCGTTCTCTTTACCTACTGATTCCCAGGCTCTTCGGTCAGTGGATGAGTTTTTCGGGGCCTTGGGTCTCATATATGACGACCCTGACCGAGTAGCACTGGCTGAATCAAGACTACGGAGACTCTTACAAGGAGAGCGGCCGGTAGAGGAGTATTGCTCTGAATTCCGTAGGTGGGCTACGGATACCCAATGGAACGACCCGGCTCTCAGGAGTCAGTTCTGCTCTGGGTTATCCGAAAGGGTTAAGGATGCGCTTGCATTATATGAGACCCCCTTTTCCCTTGATGCGGTTATGTCCCTTTCTATCCGTATAGAGAGACGCCTTAGGGACAGGTTGAAAGAACCAGAGAAATTGGTAACCCCTCCCAAGCAGCAGTTAGTCTGAACAGACTTAGACGAGCCTATGCAGCTAGGAGGAACTACTCGTCAGGTCCGTCCTCCTGAGGTTCGCCGTAGGCGTGGGGTTTGTTTTTTTTTGTGGGGAGAGGGGTCATTTCATTAATGTTAGTCCTTCTTTCCTCAGAAACAAAAGACCGTCGGAAAAACTACTAACCCCAGGCTGTGTGGAGGATGTCAGCCGGGGGGTATACGTCTCCTCCATACGTACATCGCAATTTGTGTTGCCGGCGGTTATTATTTTTGGTGAAAAGACGGAGACTATTTCTTTCTTTCTAGACAGTGGAGCAGGGGTAAATTTGATAGATGCCCATTTTGCCCGCACTTTGGGTTTGTCTCTCTGTACGTTACAGAGACCCATTCCCATATTCGCTATTGATTCTGCTCCCCTGTCTCAGAGAAACCTCACCCACATTGTTCATAATTTACACCTTCGGGTAGGGGACCACCATAACGAGATGCTTTCAGGTTATGTTCTGGAGGGGCTTCCCACTCCGGTAGTTCTGGGCCTTCCCTGGTTGGTAGCGCACAATCCAGTGGTGGATTGGCAGGCCAGGGAGATATCGGAGTGGAGTGAGCAGTGCAGAGAAAATTGCTTAAATAGCAATTGCTTAGTCGCCTCTATAACTACCCTACCTACATTTATTTCGGATTTTGAGGATGTTTTTTCTGAAAAGGGTTGTCAGAGGTTACCACCTCATCGTCCTTGTGATTGCCCGGTTAACCTTATTCCCGGCGCAAAATTACCCAAGACCAGGTTATATAATCTTTTGGGTCCAGAGAGACAAGCCATGAAAGATTATATCTCCGAGAGCTTGGCTAAGGGACACATCAGACCCTCTTCTTCACCCGTGGCTGCAGGGTTTTTCTTCGTTAAAAAGAAAGATGGGGGCCTGCGTCCTTGCTTAGATTTTCGCGAATTAAATCGGATAACCATCCGAGACCCATACCCTCTTCCTCTCATTCCTGACCTGTTTAATCAGATTGCGGGTGCTAGGTGGTTCTCCAAACTTGATCTTAGGGGGGCCTACAATCTGATTTGTATTAAGGAGGGGGATGAGTGGAAGACAGCGTTTAACACCCCTGAGGGGCATTATGAAAGTCTAGTTATGCCTTTCGGTCTGACCAATGCTCCTGCTGTCTTTCAACATTTCGTTAATTACATTTTTAGTCATCTAATCGGCAGGTTTGTGGTAATATACCTAGATGATATTTTAATTTATTCGTCTGATCTGAAAACACATGAGGTGCATGTCAGACAAGTACTGCAGGTCCTACGGACGAATGAATTATATGCTAAGATTGAAAAATGTGTCTTCGCCGTTCAGGAGATACAATTCCTAGGTTATTTTTTATCTGCTTCAGGTTTCCGTATGGATCCTAGGAAGGTCCAGGCAATTTTAGATTGGGATCTTCCTGAGAACCTCAAAGCACTACAACGGTTCTTGGGCTTCGCGAATTTCTATAGGAAAATCAATAAAAATTATTCACTTATTGTAAAACCGCTCACTGACATGACTAGGAAGGGGACTGATTTTTCTAAATGGTCTGATGCCGCTAAAGTTGCTTTTTCCTCTCTAAAAGAGAGGTTTACCTCAGCACCTGTACTAGTCCAACCTGATGTCTCTCAGCCTTTTATTGTTGAAGTTGATGCGTCAGAGGTGGGAGTGGGGGCGGTGCTGTCTCAGGGTCCGTCTCCTGGCAAATGGCGTCCTTGTGCTTTCTTTTCTAAAAAACTATCTGCAGCAGAAAAGAACTACGATATTGGCAATAGGGAACTATTAGCTATTAAACTTGCGTTTGAGGAGTGGCGTCACTTCTTAGAGGGGGCAGTCCACCCCGTCACTGTGATTACGGACCACAAAAATCTCCTGTACCTCGAATCAGCTAAGCGTCTCACCCCTAGACAGGCTAGGTGGTCGCTATTTTTTACCAGGTTTAACTTTGTGATTACCTATCGTCCTGGGGCAAAGAACACCAAGGCTGATGCACTATCTCGTTGTTTCCCTGGAGGGGGTAATGTGAGTGATCCGGTGCCCATTCTACAAAGAGGAGTGGTTGTCTCTGCGGTACACTCTGTTTTGGAGGGGAAGGTGTTAGTGGCCCAGGGGGACGCCCCGGTCTCTTGCCCCTCAGAGAAATTGTTTGTACCGTTGAACCTACGTTTCGAATTATTAAAGGAACATCAAAAATCGGCGCTTGCTGGGCACCCGGGTAGTAAAGCAACCTTCGAGCTATTGTCTCGTCGTTTTTGGTGGCCAAGGTTGCGTCAGGATGTATTGGATTTTGTGTCTTCTTGTTCTACCTGTGCGCGCGCAAAAGTTTCACATACACGTCCTGCAGGGTCTCTATTACCACTCGTCATTCCCAATAGACCGTGGACACATCTGTCAATGGATTTTATCACTGACTTACCTTTTTCTGCAGATAAAACAGTTATTTTGGTAGTAGTGGACAGGTTTAGCAAAATGGTACACTTCATTGCGTTACCCGCACTACCTAATGCTAAGACTCTTGCTCAGGTATTCGTCAGTGAAATCGTGAAGCTTCACGGGGTTCCCTCCGATGTTGTTTCGGATCGGGGTACCCAGTTTATTTCTAAATTTTGGAAAGCTTTTTGTTCCCGTTTGGGGGTACACTTGTCCTTTTCCTCAGCTTTCCATCCTCAGTCGAATGGACAGACTGAGCGTACCAACCAAAACCTTGAGACATATCTAAGATGTTTTGTGTCTGAAAACCAAGAGTTGTGGTCATCATATTTACCGTTAGCTGAGTTTGCCATAAATAATCGTCGTCAGGAATCCACTGGCAAGTCACCATTTCTTGGTGCATACGGTTTTCATCCCCAATTCTGTACTTTCAAAGTGGGGGGGTCTTCTGGGGTTCCCGAAGAGGAACGTTTTTCGTCATCTCTTTCATCGGTATGGCAGAAGGTGCAAGCTAACTTGAAAAATATGGGAGGTAAATGCAAATGCATGGCTGATAAGAGACGGTCGCCAGGTCCGGACCTAGGAGTGAATGACTATGTGTGGTTGTCTACTAGGAATATTAAATTGAAGGTTCCCTCTTGGAAACTGGGTCCTAGGTTTATTGGCCCTTACAAAATTGTAGCCATCATCAACCCCGTGGCTTTTCGCCTGGAGTTACCTCAGACTTTTAAAATTCATAATGTTTTTGATAATTCGTTACTCAAAAAATATGTTCCACCTCTAGAACCATCACCGCTGCCACCCCCTCCTGTTGTCGTGGATGGTAATCTAGAATTTCAGATATCCAAAATTGTTAATTCTCGTCGGGTCCGCCGCTCTCTTCAATATCTGGTGCATTGGAGAGGTTACGGTCCCGAGGAAAGAATGTGGGTTCCTGCGTCTGAGGTAAACGCTGACAGGTTAGTTCGGGTTTTTCATGCCTCTCATCCTGAGAGGCCTGGTCCTGAGTGTCCGGAGGCCCCTCGTAGAGAGGGGGGTACTGTCACGAGGGTATCGAGAACCACGCCTGACTCCGTTATACCCGGGGTCAGGAAGTCGCAGCGGTTGGCTGCACGCTCTATTTAAGATAGGGCTGTTTTCCTTATGGTAGCTTTCTGGGTTTGCTTTGCAAACCCTTTTGGCTCACTCAGGGATCCGTAGCTCCTTCTCCTCAGCTGTTCCTTGTCCAGCACTCCCAAACCTCCTTATATTCCTCTCTCACACTTCTCTGGTTGCCAGAGATAGAGCTTCCTGCCTGGACATCTATTCTGACCCACTGGAGCTGTGTTGCTGCGTCCTCTGATTGTTGTTTCAGAACGCTACCCTCCGGATCCCTGTTGGACCTTTGTGGACTGCTGTGGTCGCCCACCTGGGTGTATGTGTTTGTCTGTCCTCTCCCTGGTGTTTCCCTCTTAGTGCAGTGGTGCGGACTAGAGATCCCACCGGCCCGTTCACTATCTAGGGCTCATTTCAGGGAAAGCCAGGGTTTAGGCACGTGATCGCCGCACGGGTGAGGAACCCGTCTAGGGACGTCAGGGCAGTCAGGTGCCAGCCGCAAGGTGAGTTAGGGGTCACCACCTTTCCCTCTCCCTTGGGCAGGGCTTTCCTTGTGTTCCTCCCTGTGCGTGACGTCGGTCATTACATTACCAGGATCTGGCGGCTTCTACACTTCAAAAAAGAAGAATGCTTAAACCGCTGACAGATCTCCTTCATTCTTCTAAGTTCCCATATAGGTGGCTGTTCCCCTTTGGCATCTTGATAACAGCGGGGAACCGTCGGTTCACTGTCAGAACACCTGCAGACTTACCACCAGTCTGGGAAATGTTGGATCTGGCACCTGTTGATGTCCCATCCTGGTACCACCGTTACCACAGACTTCGCCTTGGCTGAAGCCGAAGCAGCCGAGAAACGGACGAAGCAGGAAGGCGGCAAGCAGACAGATGGACGCCTGAGACTATGGCCGATATGCGGATGATTACCGTCATGTATGCATAAGGGGACGTTAACCCTCAGGGTATCATTCTTAATGTAGTTAACCCCTTTGGGCTTACCCAAGTCCCTGGTCAATTATATAGTTACAATGCCACTGTTAGTTATTTTATCAAGCGCTTTCTCCACTGTTTAGAGAGGTTGCTTCCCTATGCTTATTAATGGGTAGTTATTCACCATGTGTTATTTGCCCAAACGGGCTGTAGTAGGAATCTAGGCCTATCAGGGAATATTGATGATAATTGATTCCCCCCCCATCAAATGGAATTCCATATGGGATTCTTGTGATATTTCATCTATGCACAGTTTGCACAAAGTTCACTGTTGTTTTCCTGATGCACCTTATGTTTTATGCTCCACCTTCTGGTCATACTTATGTTTGCAGGGATGCTATTTCATATTTATGGCACATGAATGGCACCGTTAGTACTTAATGTTGCCACCTATAATGTACATGGCTGCAATGGCCCTGTCAAAAGCAGCCAAATTTCTCGGTCTATAAAAAAAGAGGCGATAGACATAATCATGCTGCAAGAAACACATTTTACAACTCACCATTTACCCAATCTAGGTAACTTTGCTTTTCATTACTGGTACCATTCATGTTCAGATAAATCTGCATCTAAAGGGGTCAGCATTGGATTAAAAAAGAATGTTCTGTTCACCTTCCATTCTCAATTGTCAGACCCAGAGGGAAGGTATCTTTTACTGAATTGCGAGATAGGTCATACAAAAATTACCTTGTGTAATCTGTACGCCCCAAATGTAAAAACAGTCCACTGGCTGCTGGAAACCCTGGACAAAATAGCTGCATTTGCCTTTGGCTGGATGATAATTTGAGGAGATTTTAATTTAACTCTGAATCCGCTATTGGACTCTTCATCCAAGAGGTCGGCTATTTCGTTCAGGGCATTGAAGTCACTGCAGACACATTTTCGGGATATTCGTGTCTTAGATATATGGCGGTCAATTCATGGAGATAGGAGGGATTATACTTTCTATTCAAACCCTCATAGATCTTATCAGAGATTGGACTACCTCATGATTCAGGAGAATTGCCTAACTTTAGTTCAGTCTGCTACAATAGATTGCATAACAATGTCTGATCATGCAATGGTTCACTGTGCTATTCAGCTCCCTAGTTTGAGAGAGAAAGAGTGGTCATGGAGATTAAATCATACGTTATTGGACACTCAATCGCAGGTAGATGCTATTTCTTGGAAACTGCAGGAGTACTTTGATTTCAATGTGAATACTGCAACTACACCTGCTATTACGTGGGAGGCACATAAAGCGGTTATACATGGGGAATTTATTGCCTTAGGCTCACACATTAAGAGGGAACGAATAAAACAGCTGACCGAGTTACTGACCCGTATTTCCCAGTTAGAAAGATCCCATAAAAAATCTTTGGCAATAAGAGACCACAGGACATTAGCGGTGCTTAGGCAGGAACTTAAGTCATTGCTTAATACTAAGGCTGCTAAAGCGTATCTAAGAATGAAGCATAAGCATTACATTCATGGGAACAGAGGCAGCAAATTCTTATCTGCTATGATTAAAAAACGAGTAGAGCAAACCTTTATTAAGCAAATGACGACTCAAGGGGGTACAATTACCACGGACGCCTTGGAGATTTCTAAGGTGTTTACTGCATATTACCACGATTTATATAATTTGCGGAAAGACGAGTTTAGTGAAGCGATACGGATCAGACAAGAAAGGACAGCGTCCTATTTAAAAGAACTAAAACTGCCAGTGCTGTCAATAGCAGAGAAGGAGCATTTAATTGCCCCAATAACGCTAGAGGAAGTTAAGAAGGTCCTGAAATCAATCCCTAAAGGGAAGAGCCCAGGACCTAATGGTCTGACTGTAGCTTACTACAAAAAATTTCTTCCAATACTAGGCCCTCATATTGTCTCTCTCTTTAATTCCCTATTGAGCGGCACTCCATTGCCAAAGCAGTCTTTGGAAGCTCATATCACGGTTTTGCCGAAACCTGGCAAGGACCCAAATCTACCATCTAGCTACAGGCCAATTTCACTACTTAACGCTGACGTCAAGCTATGGGTAAAAGTTTTGGCTTTTAGAGCCTCTTCCTTACTTAAAGGTTTGATCTCCCCAGAACAATCTGGCTTTGTGGGGGGCAGGGAGTGCAGGGATAGCACATTCTGGGTTATACTCGCTCAACAATACGCTCTGTCCCATGGACAAAGTATTACCTTTTTAAGTACTGACGCTGAAAAAGCGTTTGATAGAGTGGACTGGCAGTTTATGGCAGTCACGCTTCACAAGTTTGGTTTTCCTCCTCAATTTGTGACCGCTGTGCTATCCCTGTATTCCTCTCCCACAGCGAAAAATCGCATAAATGGAAACCTCACCACTCACTTTAACATCAGGAATGGGACCCAGCAAGGTTGCCCGTTATCGCCAACTCTATTTATCTTATGTTTAAAAACCTTTCTTCAGGCCATTAGACAGGATAAAGAAATACAAGGACTTAGTATTGGTCCCCAAATGCATACAATAGCGGCGTTTGCCGATGACATGCTTTTATTACTTTCTAATCCTAGGGTAGCTTTTCCTGCGCTCCTTAGACAGTTAGAGAGTTTTGGGTCTTTGTCTAACTTTAAAATAAACTTAGCCAAATGTGTGGCTCTAGGTGTCAACACCCCACAGTCGACCATAGCCCATCTTAAAGCAAACTACCCCTTCCAATGGAGGACAGACAATATTAACTACCTTGGAGTTCAGATAACAAAAAACCCAGACCAACTCTTCTCCCAGAACTACCCTAAGCTACTAGATGATATTAAACAACAACTGAAAGATCTAAAAATACCCTTCTTGACATGGTTAGGGAGGAAAAATTTAATTAAAACTTATGTTTTACCTAAACTACTGTATCGGATGCAGACATTACCAGTAGCATTACCCCGTCAGTTTTTAGTGCAGATTAGAAAAAAAATTTCCTCATTTGTCTGGAATCAAGCCAAATATTGGCTATAGGAGACTGATACTACCTAAACACAAAGGTGGTTTTGGACTGCCGGATGTGAATGGATACTATAGAGCAATTCAAATGAGGCTACATTCGGAGATAATAAATCCTAAAATTGATAAACTAGGCTGTCAGATAGCGAGGAAACAGCTAGGGCCCAAAGGGCTAGCCTTATTATGAGATATAAGTGGTAAACCTCCATATAAAGAAGGCATCCCCATTTCGCTGAAAGGCATGGTTGATTCCTGGTTCAAATTGTCTAAATTCCTGCACCCCACCAGCTACATTTCACCTCTTACACCCATTAGATACCTGCCCTACTTGTTTAACGCAAACTTTAGGGATGACATGGGATTATGGGCGGCTTTAGGGGATGTGGCAGTAGGTGACCTGTTGGTAAACCGTCAAATCCCCAATATATCATCTTTGAAGGCCACATTTGGGAGGGTTCCCTGGACCTTGTCACATCACTCACAATTCAACAAAGTATGCATGCAATATTTAAACAACACCTCTAGCAACTATACCCCCACTTGGTATGAAGCGATTTGGAGTCAGTCAGTGAGCAGGAAAGGCGCAATCTCCAGGCTTTATAATAACATTTTGGAAATAGACTCAGATACCAGACCACAGTTCATCGATCAATGGGCTAAAGAGATGGATCTTACTATTGATGAGGACACCTCAGAGAGAATACTTGCCCATTGCCATGGTTACTCACGCTGCATAAAAATTCTGGAGAATTCTTTTAAAATAATTACAAGACGGTACAAGACACCCGACAAACTACATATCATTTCACCCTCATTTCCTGCGGATTTCTGGAGATGCGGTGAAGCTAGAGGGACCATGTACCATATCTGGTGGTCCTGCCCATCAATTAAGAGTTTCTGGGACATGGTGTCTAATAAAGTGCAAAGTATTTACAAAATTAATTCACCTATCACCTCATCAGTAGCTATTCTCAATCTGCCCGACTGTAATTACAGACTAGCAGCACACTCACTGCCAGCACAATTGATTGCAGCTGATAAACTGCTGATACCAAAATATTGGTTATCCAGGGAAACACCTAGTTTGGCCCACATTTTCACTTCAATAATGTTTCCACATTTCCGCTTTACTCTTTTGGCCCACAATTGCGTTTCAATAATGTGTCCCACATTTCCGCTTTACTCTTTTGGGCCCACATTTGCACTTCAATAATGTGTCCCACATTTCCGCTTTACTCTTTTGGGCCCACATTTGCACTTCAATAATGTGTCCCAGATTTCCAATTTACTCTTTTGGCCCACATTTGCGCTTCAATAATGTGTCGCACATTTCCGCTTTACTCTCTCGGCCCACATTTGCTCTTCTGTAATTTGTCCAACATTTGCGCCTCAATAACCTCTCCCCATATTTCCGCTCGATTCCAAAACAGATTATAAATTTATCTCCCTTAAATTTGGTCTCTTTTTCTTACGCTCCCTCTCCGGCGTGGAACTCTGATTCGCCGATAACCGTGATCAACATGGTAGGCTCAGAAAAGAACATTGAAAGTTGATAGGGAAGATATCCAAATGGATGGTGGATGTCACTGGGGCACCTCTACATAGGTGACAGGAACATAAATTAAAAAAAATCGTCAATTACATTGTCAGGTGACATTTTTTTTATTTTTCCGGATAGAAACCCCTGCTCTGCATAGTTGAATAATTGATGTGCGACACATACTTTCATTCAATGCTTAAACTTTAAAAAGTTGTCCCACTTTTACGCTTTAATACTTTGTCCCATATTTCTGCTCTATAATTTTAATTTTGAAAAAAATAATCCTCCCTTTGATGTGGTCTCTTTTTCTCATGCTCCCTCTCTGGCCTGGAACCCTAATTCCCCGCCACCCGTGATCACCATGGTAGGCGCATAAAAGAACATTGAAAGTTGATAGAGCAGATATCAAATTGGATTGTGAACATCACGGGGACGTGTGACGTGGTGGGGCAGTAAGTATGCACACGCCTACACGAACTGACTGACAGGGGTCAGCCCCTGCAAATTCTGGGTCTCCAAATTGGGCACATTGCCTGAGCTTACCCTTTACCCCTTGGAGGTGCTGGCCTGCCCTGCAGCCAGTGAATTGTCTGAATGTGTGTTTAACACGACTGGAGGGGGTTATCACAGGTTATATTTCCGAATGTTTTGGGGTGTACCCTAATTTAAAAAAAAAAAAAAAAATGTGTAGGCTACCTCCTCCTCCACTGCCGCTTCTACCTACACCGCCACATCCACCGCCTACTCAACCTCCTACTCCATATGTACCTTGTCCTCCTTGATCAAGATTATTATTTTTTATTTTTACATATTTTATGTTATTTAAAGTTATCCACATTTGTTTGCAGAGCACTTGCCATGCTCTTAACCACATTTTAATGCCATTTGCAGCCCTCTAGCCCTTTCCATTACATTTTTACAGCCATTTTAGTGCTCAAAAGTTCGGGTCCCCATTGACTTCAATGGGGTTCGGGTTCGGGGTCAAGTTCGGGTCCCAAACTCAGACTTTTTTGTGAAGTTTGGCTTAACCCGTCAGGCCCGAACATCCAGGTGTCCGCTCAACTCTAAATCAGAGCCATAAATATTGAGTTTTGTTTGGCTGTTAATCCTTGCTTTGTAACTGGAAAAAAAATATTATGATGGAAAATCTGCCAAAAAAGTTAAATTTTAAAATTGTATCTCTATTTTCCATTAATTCTTGTGGAACACCTAAAGGGTTAACAAAGTTTGTAAAATCAGTTTTGAATAACTTGAGGGGTGTAGTTTCTAGAATGGGGTCATTTTTGGGTGGTTTCTATTATGTAAGCCTCACAAAGTGACTTCAGACCTGAACTGGCCCTTAAAAAGTGGGTTTTTGAACATTTATGATTAATTTCAAGATTTGCTTCTAAACTTCTAAGCCTTGTAACATCCCCAAAAAATAAAATGTCCTTCCCAAAATTATCCAAACATGAAGTAGACATATGGGGAATGTAAAGTAATAACTATTTTTGTAGGTATTACTATGTATTATAGAAGTAGAGAAACTGAAACTTTGAAATTTGCAAATTTTTCCAACTTTCTGGTAAATTTGGCATTTTTTATTTTATAAATAAAATGATTTTTTTACCAGTGTCATGAAGTACAATACGTGATGAGAAAACACTCTCAGAATGGCATGTTATCACCACATAAAATGACACAGGTAAGATTAGCAAAAAATGGCCTGGTCCTTAAGGGGAAAATGAGCCTGGTACCTAGGGGTTAAAGACGACGCTGTGCATGTGGAAGAGGTGGAAATGGGAGAATACATTTGATGATAGCCAGACCATCCTCAGTTCGTCTTCTCACCGCAATTTGGAGGCTGAAGAGGAGGAGGAGGAGCAGGAGACGGTTGCCTCAGCTACGGAGGGTAGTACCCATAGAAGTTTAATTCCATCTCTTCTGCATGGGTAGGCAGAAGAGGAGGAAGAGGATTAGGAGATTAGGAGTGATCCTCCTGACGACGACAACGAAGTCTCGCCGGTTGGTACTCTGACACCCATGGCTGACTTCATTTTAGGCTTCCTTTCCCGCGATGCACACGTTATGCACATTTTAAACAACACGGATTACTGGTTGTTCACCTTTCTCGACCCCCGCTACAAAGAGAACTTCTCATCTCTCATTCCTCTGGTGGAGAGGACAAGTAAAATGGTGCAATACCAGAAGATCCTTGTTGGAAAACTGCTCAAGATTTTTCCATCTGACAACGCTGGCAGCAGAGTCCGTACTTTCTTGGCCAACTGAGGAGAGGAGACAAGGGGAACACACAGCAGTTCCAACAGAGCCAGGGCAACACTCTCCAAAGTCTGGGACAGTTTCATGACACCCCGCCAGCACCCTCACCCTGATGTGTGGCCTACTGCCACAAGCAGTGAAAATTTTGGGAAGATGTTGAAGAAGTACATAGCAGACCGTGTCAGTGTCCTAAATGATCCCTCAGTGCCTTACAACTACTGGGTATCCAAGCTGGACACGTGGCACAAACTTGCGAATTAAGCTTTGGAGGTGGCCTGCCGTACTGCCAGCGTTTTGTCTGAGCGGGTATTTAGTGCTGCTTGTGGCATATAAGCGTATCCGCCTGTCAACAGAAAATGCTGACAGGTTGACAATGCCTGGATTGACCATGACTTCTCGACTCCACCAGAGGAATGCTGATGAACATGTGTTGTTTTTAATGTAGTTAATAGACTGTATTCCCATGCACCCCTTCCAACACAAACAAGGGTATATGGTTGAATCTTCGTTTTCTTCTCCTCCTCCTCCTCCTCTTTCGTCATATCAACATGCATTGTTTATTCGTCACATATAATGCCCTCGCATATATGGCCTTAAAATAAAAATTTTTAGAGGGTCCGCTCACCAGCAGACCCTCAGATATAATTTTTACAGGGTATGCTCACTAGCAGGCCCTCACATCTTTTTTTTTTCAGGGTCCGCTGACCTGCTGGCCCACAACTCAAATCTTTTACAGGGTCAGCACACCTGCAGGCCTGCAACTCAAATCTTTTACAGGGTCAGCTCTCCTACAGGCCCGCAACTCAAATCTTTTAGAGGGTCAGCTAACCTGTAGGCCCGCAACTCAAATGTTTTACAGAGTCAGCTGACCTGTAGGCCCGCAACTCAAATCTTTTACAGTGTCAGATCACCTGCTAAATGAGTCCCTCCTTTATGTGATATACAGGTTGTATCGGAGTGCCTCTTCCTTGTAATTTTTGGCAGCACTTGCACTTTATATACAAGTAAATATACAGGAAAGAATGTTTTCAATCAATTTTTCCTATAAAATCGATCGATCACAAGAACCCCCCAAAAAACGGATCCTGTCTTTTAAGCCTCTGTCTTCACACAGTCAGCATTTGGTCAGTAATTCATTAGTACTGCTAAGGCAAAAAAATACCAGCAGTGGATTCGAAACAGAGATGACACGTAATTGGAATATTTGCATTTCTTCTGTGTTTTTTACCCACTCTTGCATTTACCTTTCAAATTAGGAGCATATCCTGATGCAAAATAGGGACCATGTGTTAGAGGCCTTACAAATGCTCCAAAGACAGGATCCATTATGTTTTTCATTTTTCCATCTTTCAGACAGATCAGAAAGGTAAAATAAATGGTGATGTCAACATACCAAATAGGGATATTAGTGACCCTGTCACAGAGTGGGGAGAGTGACGACCGCATTAGGAGTAGTGATGTCGCAAACATAAAAATTTTCGTTCGCGAACGGCAAACGCGAATTTCCGCAAATGTTCGCGAACGTGCGAACCGGGCGAACCGCAATACACATCAATTGGAAGGCGAATTTGAAAACCCACAGGTACTCTTTGTGGCCACAACAGTGATGGAAAAGTTGTTTCAAGGGGACTAACACCTGGACTGTGGCATGCTGGAGGGGGATCCATGGCAAAACACCCATGGAAAATTACGAAGTTGACGTAGAGTGTGGTAAGTTGAAATCGCAATGCGATTTATAGAACTTAAATATATTCTCAATATTCGTTATATTCTATCAATATAACCATTAGGAACCCAGCTCTAAGTTGTAATTGCAATGCAATTAATATAACCTGTATCAATCGCATTGCGATTACAACTTTGTGACACTGCAGCTTGAGAATTAATCTAAGATGGATGCTGTCCTTGCTTTTTGATAGGCGGTGGGAGGGTCTGGGAGGGAGGGTATGCTCATTGGCTGGAATGTGTCTGCTGACTGTGAGGTATAGGGTCAAAGTTTGCTCAATGATGACGTATAGGAGGCGAACTATTCTGCGGCGAATAGTTCGGGACATCTCAAATTAGGAGTCAACACAGTGCCCCAGACACAGAGTAGGGGCAACTGCATGAGGTGTCCACAGAACAGAGTGACCCAGTCACAGAATTGGGAGTGTGGCAACCACATGAGAAGTCAACACAGTGCCCAGTCGCAGAGTGGGGAGGGTGGCAACTGCATAAGGAGTCAACATAGTAGCCCAGTCACAGAGTGGGGAGTGGGGCAACCGCATGAGGAGTCAACACAGTGGCCCAGTCACAAAGTGGGGAGGGTGGCAACTGCATGATGTCAAATATATCTTTTATATAAAATATAAATATTTTATATAAAAAAATAAAAATTTTAAATAAAATTATAAAAGAATGGACAGGTTTCGGGTGTGATTAGTTCTTAAAACTCTTCCAGTAGACAAAAATTAATCCAAGTTTCTTTTTGTTGTTGAAGTAAATTGTTAGTTGCAGTTATTTCAGTTGAAGAGTGTAGATCCATAGATAGCTTGCCTCTCTAATGTTTTTACATGCATACTTTATACCCCATGTTATCTAAAAACTCATCCCCTTCCAGATTAGGGATCTCCAATCAGACAAAGTGGGTGTATTCGTATGCAGATACCAATGATGTCATTTTAACCCTTGGAATACTGGTGAAAATGACATACTATTATTAATTTACCTCTAGATGGCACTGTTGTACCACATGACAATTTCAACATTAACTCTAAATACCTAATAATACATTAACATGACCTCATTAACCTTCCAAATATGCATCAATATTAAGGGTTTCTTCCTGACATTTTAATTACCCCTAATCTAGACATGTTGGAGTCACCATCTCCTACTGTCTTCTTAAGGACAATGGACAATGGTTCCTTTTACTTAACATCCGGATTCATTAACTTGCCCACATGGCTGGCTAATAATATTCAGCTTTCCTCATGAAATCCAATTAGTAAGACGATAGCTTCAATACTTTTCTAAATCTTAAAAGTCTATATGGTCAGTTGGATATACACAGCATAAAATATATATTCTAAATAATGTGTGTATATATATATATATATATATATATATACATTGACACACTGTTATACATAGATGACATATTATATACGTCATTGGTTAAGATATGTTGCAAATTTAAATACACCACACAGGAATATATAGAATACAATTATGAAGACATGAATGGGACATTCATACACCCAAAGCAGACTTGCCTAATGATTTTGTAATGAGGTAAAATAATACAATGCTATTCAAATGGTTGTCTCTCACAGATACATGTCTGTAGGACCCATCATAGTATCAACAGATATACTACATCTGCTCACAATAATTTTAAAAGACAATACACTCTATGTCCCCACAAACATGTTACCCAAATTGAACTCAGCATAACCTCATCTCGGCCTGTTTCAACCCTATAGAGAAATATCAGACTCTGGTTCAATCTGTGATTACACTTAAAGGCAATGGGCATTGATCTTTAGACTATAATATCTTCACATAAGACTGTACACTTATGAAAATGCACGACAAATCCCCCTTCATTCCAAAATATTCCATAAAGTGAGAATATATTTGGAATGTTAAAAACTTTTTCATATGTCTTCTTCATGGGTCACAGCGCGCAGACTTTGTCTATGGTGTTTTAGCCATAGTTTACCTAAAGTCTTTTTGAATAGTCTTATCCAACGCACTGTTTTGGACGGTCAGCAAACTCAACCATTCCATAGATCCTGCAAACAGGATATAAGTTCGATAAATGTTTGTTTTGATTCTCCTTCTTCGCATAAATACTTAGTTACTTTTCAGCGAACCGATCTCCAGTTCTAATGTTTTAATGGAGATGGAATTGGCAACTGTTACATCTGTGGCAATGACAGCACCCACTACGCTAAAGATTATAGCGGCAACAATGGCAGAAATAAACCTCCTCGGTCTTTGACTCGTAGAAAACTGTTCTCTGGTCAAGGTCTTTCTTGCTTGTTCCAGGATCTGCGTAATCCGTTCTTGGGAATATCCGATGTGCGTCTGGTATCAGGTTTGGATCTCCGGTGACAGGATCTCGGACACGTTGAATTGCTTTTCGATGAAGACGCGTGGATCCAGGCTGATGTAAATCTTCTGGGACAAAATCCTCTTGTTCGTCAGAATGAATCCCGCGGTGTCCTGCAGCATGATTCCGGACGAAGGACCTGGCACAACAATCGGCTCGGCGTAGAATTCTTTCCCCAAGATTAGGATGACATAGATGATGGCAATCATCTTAGTCGGCATCTTGCGCCTAAAATATTGTATGACAAATATGAATACATATAATCTTTCACTTTTTATCCTGTAAGAAAAGAGTTAATGCTATCATATATTTTTGATTGGCATAGGTTCTTTTCTTGAACAGGGTAAGTTCCTTGTTTTAGAGGTTAGTTAAGAGATGTTTAGTTATAGAGGAAACATATGTGAGGATGGGTTAGTATACACGTTTGTTCATACAATACCAATCCTAATTTTCGTCCTTAGCTGGAACTGTAAAATCTCTTCACCTCTCCTCCTCAGACTCCTTCTATCTCTCGAAGTCGTGAGCTAGGATGACAAACCCGTAATTGATTAATGTGCACCCATTTTTCCACAAATTCATCCCCCTTAGGGATTTTTATCTTGTATACAACTGGTGACAACTTTTCAATAATGACATAAGGTCCTTTCCATGAAGGTAAGAATTTTCTCTCCTTCACTTGATCCCGAGCGAAGTTATAGAGATAAACCTGATCGGAAATTTGATACTCCTTCTGAGTAGTTTTCAGATCGTAGTATGTTTTAGCACTCACTGCGGCTTTCTCTATATTCTTCTGGGCAAACGCAAAAGCATGCTGAAGGTGCTTGCGTAAATTTTCCACATATTGATGCGATGTTGTAGCATTTATCAAATTATGATCTGTTGTCCTGTATAATAAATGCTGGGGTAACACCATCTTCCTTCCTGTGATCAACTCGAAGGGAGAAAGTTTGGTTGCTGCGCTTGGGGTGGCCCTGATGGCCATAAGAACCAAAGGCAACTTGACATCCCAGTCCTTACCAGATTCATTGACAATTTTTTTTTAGAACGTTCACAATGGATTGGTTGTAGCGCTCCACTCCACCACTAGAGGCTGGCCGATAAGCTATATGCAGCTTCCTTTTTACCCCCAGTATTTCCCACATCTTTGTCATCACTTCACTAGTAAAATGACTTCCACGATCGGACTCGATGCGTTGGGGAAGACCAAACCTGGAGAATATGTGGTTAATGAGCAGAGATGCACATACGCTTGAACTGCATGTTTTGCACGGCAAACATTCTACCCATTTTGTGAACAAACAAGTTACGGTTAACATGTATCTGTTGCCTTTTGATGATGTGGTTACTGGTCCAATGAAATCGATTTGGATGTCTGACCATGGCATGGACATCCCCCTTTTCATCAGTGGTGCCCGATGAGTGGGTCCTTGTGGCTGGAATTGAGGGCATATTAGACATCCTTGACAATATGTTTGCACTTCTTGTAACATATGCAGCCAGTAAGCGTAGTCCCGTAATAACTCGTATGTTAGTTTCTCACCTCGATGTCCAGCTGTTGGGGCATCATGGGCATGTTGTAGCATCAGACCTCGATACGCTGCGGGTACTACCCATTGTGTGATACCGTTCTTTGAGGTCCTTATCAGCAATCCATCCTACAATGAGAATTGGGACTTACCCTTCATCAAAATCCGTAACTCCTCCTTATCATCACAGTCTTCCGTATTTATGGGACAATTCTGTGGATCCTGAACGTGGTTATAAAAGATACCAATAACTGGATCCCCCTTCTGGCTCGCAATGAGATCCTCACTAGGGGAATCTTGGCTCTATTGCAACACATTAGCTTCAGTTCCCTTTTGGGCCTGACTCCTTGTCATTGCATCCACTTGGATAGTTCCCATGAGATCATCAACGTCAAAGACTTCTCCGTCAATGGCTGCTTGTTTGGCGAGGGAATCTGCTAGGTCATTCCCTTCTTTATCCATACCTGGATACTTTGAATGACCCTTTACCTTTTTCCAGTAAATTGTAAGACCATGGGTGGTAACCATTTCGTCAATCTTACAAAACATCTTACCATGCTTGACTGGCTTGTTGTTGCTTCTCATCATGTTGGATCTTTTCCATCCGGGGAAATATTCCACAAAGCTATTACGAATATAATCAGAATCTGTGATGATTACAAACTCCTTAACATCATATTCGATAGCCATTTGTACGGCTTTGTACACAGCAGTAATCTCTGCAACCTGGCTGCTTTTGGAACCAATTTTGTATCCAACAGATATCTCTGGGAACATATTATTCCATACGATTCCGACACCTGCAACCAGCGTGCGTTTGGATCCTACATCGGTATGGAAGGAACAGCCGTCTACATATACACATGGTAATGATTTGCAGTACTCCTCTTCGTAAGATTTATATGGGGATGATGATTGTTCCTCCAGGAAGTCCTTCTCCTGTGACTCACCTTGATGTTCTGCATTGGTACAATCATGGAGTTCAGCTAATCCTTGAGCAACATCTAAGGACATCATCCAGGCGGTTATCCTGCTATTCGACAGGTTTCCATCCCTTATCCGATCACTCTGCAAGTATTGCAGCGGTTGGTGTGCAGTCCCCACAATAATTCTTTCACCTTGGATAAAACTTCTGAAATATTGTAAAGCCCACACAGTTGATAGTAAGGCTTTCTCACAGCTATTGAATTTTACCTCTACTGGTGACAAGGACTTGCTGGCATAGGCAATGATTCTGTTCTGGTTTTCCTGTTTTTGGAAAAGGACTGCACTCATGCTTTTGTCAGTGAAACCTGTTTCCACGAAGAAAGGTTTTCCCCCTTCTGGATAGGTAAGGCATGGAGCCTGGATAAGTTTGGCCTTGAGTTCAATCACAGCTTGCTCATGACGCTCATTCCATTCCCATTTTACTCCTTTCTTTAGTAACTGCAAAAGAGGCTTTGTAATTTCGGCATAATTATCTATAAACTTACGTGAATAGTTCATCATGCCCAAGAATGATCTCAACTCCTTGAGATTTGTAGGTGATTTGGTGTTGATCACCTTCTTCTTCTGTGGTTTGATTCCATCAGCAGTGATTTCGTGACCTAGGAAATTAACCTTGGCACGACACCATTGAGCCTTCTGAAAAGAAAGTTTCACACCAGCTTTCCTCAGCTGGGTTAGTACATGCCTCAGTTCTACAATGTGCTCCTCAAAAGTCGTGCTTTTGATTAGGATGTCATCCACATAGGATAAGGTACCCCGTTCAGTGGCATCAGGCATTGCCTTATGCATGAACACAGCAAATTCATGGTCCGCATTTATGTACCCGAAGGGCAGTCGGGTCCATGCATATTGTTGCTTTCCAAATGTGAAGGCCAATTTGTACTGATCCCTCTCGTCAATTTTAATAGTCCAATATCCTTGTGCACAGTCAAGGGCGGTGAAAATTTTTGATCCTTGAATTTGCGCCAAACATTGGTCAATATACGGCACGGGCCATCCGGACATGTAAACACGTTTGTTTAATTGTCTTAGGTCCGAGCAGAGACGAAATTGACCATTGGGTTTGAGGACTCCAAGTATCGGATGATTGAACAAGCTGGATCCTTGCAACATGTATGTCTGTTTCTCCACAGTCATAAGAGTCCTTGGCAAACATGTCCTGGAACTCTGTGAAGAGCTCCTTTAGTTGTTGACGCTCTGACTCATCGGAGCATGCATCAGCTATAGAGACTTGTTCTTCCACCCGCTCCTGAAATGCTGAAAATATTTCAGGCTGATTTAACTCGTAAGCTTCTTCAAGCTCACTGGTTAAGTCATTCTGGGTGTAGCGTACCTTATCCTTTCCTTGTTGGCAGGATTCGTACTCCTTCTCATCGATCTCATGGTTGAAAACCAATGATGTTTCTTCGATGTGGCATGTACCTTCTTCAGAGCTGAAAGGATAAACAGAGTGTATATTGAATAACCCCTCAGGGGTTGAGGAAAAACTTTGTTCTACTACCTGTTCTTCCGTCAGGTATTCATCAGGAATAAGTCCAATAACATCATTTTGGAATCCAAAAGTGTAATATTCTGAATCCATAGCTAAACCAATTACGGTGTCCTTTTGCAAAGATACGCTATGGGGAATCATATTATAGACTACCATCTGTAATGGAACCTGATGGACGTTTATCATGGGAGTAGGCTTTAGCTTTAGGCCGACTTGTTGCATCCGGTTGGATAAACAAATCAAGGCATCTGCATTCTTCAGTTTCTGTCCCTTCTTCACTTGAATGGGGAGGAGAAACGGTTTGCATCCTTCAGGGATTTCAACTTCTTCAGCAACCTCAATACTTACGGCATAGGGCATCTGTTGTCCCCCTCTCAAAGCCTGCTCTACATTCTGGAATCCCTCTGGGTTTCCTGGTAATCTGGACCATAAGGTTTTATTTACCAGATCAATCTGTACAGCAAATCGGTGTAGAAGGTCGTTACCTATATACATTTGGTACCGTGGTTCATTTATCACGATGAAAACGTGTTCCGTGGTCTTACTTCCTAGGGAGATAGACAAAAGACATCTTGCAACCACATTATGACTCTGGGAATTTTCATCCAGATCATGAACCCATTGTTCCTGTGGAGAGAAACTTTTAATTATTTTAGGATCGGGGACCTGTTTTAAGAGTCCTAAGCTTATGTAGCTGGCTTCGGATTTCAGATCCAATTAGGCATATTCCACCCGGGCTATATTGTTCACCTGTATGGGAATCAATAAATTGTCATTGACCCTTTCAATCCGTACCATGGATTGAGTATGTTTGGTCAGGTCTGCGAATTTGTGATTTCCTCCTTCAAGGGAAATAGTTAATACATCATCATCCAAGGTTACCTTTTCGATTCTGTCCCTCTGGATGGTAATGATGTGAGCGGCACCGTTGACAGCTTACTCGGGCTTACCATTGTTTAGGATCGTGACATCCGGCATTTGATTGTTCCTGTAATGAACTTCAATCGAGTTAGGTCTCTCTTCAATCACGTGACAACTGCGTTGTGTTTGTGCATTGCAAGAGAATTCATAGGCAATGGGTGTCTTCACCTGAGTCCAGACTGCTTCATTAATGAAGTATATTATGGTACTCAACCTTTTCATAAGGTCAATTCCTATGATCAGCCGATCATATGGAAGATCCACAATCAATGTGGGGTGTCTAATGGTCTTCTTGCCAATTCTAAATGTCAACCATGATGTACCTTTTACCTGTAAAGCATCTCCACCTACACTTATCAAAGAGCCATCAAATGATCTTAATCTTGGCTTCTTTGCCGTCAAATTCAGAACCTGTTTGAAATAACTATAAGATAAGATGGTGGCTTGTGATCCGGTGTCGAGTAAGCTTTTGATTGATCCGATAAGTTCATTTTGGAGATATGATTCCACAAAATATCGTCCATCAACCTGGAATAAATCACACAAGAAATTAGAATGTTTGCTCATATGATTCCTCTGGAGGGTTTGGCCTCTCTGCAGCTTCGTGACCTCTGCATTCCTGTGTCTCACAGGAGAAGCTGGAGGAGCAGCGTTAGCCCCCACCCTTGGGGAAAACTGGATTATATCACAGTTTACAGCTGATTCATGACTAGAGGCTGGAATGATGGGATCACACTCTGGAATAGACGCATGGTCGCAGGGATCGACACGATTAGACTGTAAAACAAATAAAATATTAGACACCTCCTCCCTGGCCCCAATCTCAGGGTCAGGGGCACTGCAAGGAGAAATGGTGTTAGTAATCACATCAGATTCTTTCACATCCATCTTAATGGCCTTGCAGTGGCCTGGGTTCTGACCCGGCCCAATTTGCTTTATGATATTGAGCTGGGACCTGGAGTTGCCCCTAAAAAAGGTTCAGGCTGTTTTCCTGGGGATACCTGGGACAACTTTCTCACAACGTCATTCAACTGGGCCACTTGTTCTGCCAGCTGATCAACCCTGTTTGGTTTGCGCATATTTTGGTTTTGTGAGGTGCCCTGATTATTGGTGGGTGACCTACTCCTAGGTGAACTTGAGGGTTCCTGCCTATCTTCCCTCTGTTGTCTGGGCCTGTTATTCCAGTGTCTGTAACCCTGGGAATTTCTATTGTAATAGGACCTATATCCCTGGGGATTGTAATATGGACGGTAGTTAGACCTCCCAGCACCAGAATTATCCCCCTCTGACCCATTGGGATTTTGGGGCTTGGTTTGCTTGGGTCTTACCTGTTGTTGCTGAGTTTTTTGGACAGGACCTGTGGACTGAGGGTATTTACGTGGCTGTGTTTCAAATCCCAAGCTAGGGTTTACCTTAGCTTCAGCTATATTTTGCTCTGGGGACTTTTTAAATCTTCTCTCACCTGTTTCATGGCATTCACTGATATTATACAGCGTGGTGGCAGCCGTCACCAACCAATCTAAGGGAGCTTCAATATCCAGATCTCTAGCTAGGCTAAGTTTGATCTGGGTTGGCATAGCATCATAGAACAACTGCTTAAACTCTTCAGGTTCCCAGTTTGGGGACCTATATGCTAATCCATAGGCATTTTTAAGGATAGAGAGGAATTCACGGGGACTTTGATTGGACCTACATGTAAGCTTATATATGTCCCGTTTTGCAGCAGTAATGGTTCGGTAAGGTCCAAATTCCAATTTAACTTCATGCAAAACACTTGGCCAATCTTGAATTCCTCTCTCCCTAAAAGAGGTAAAGTAATGACGATACTTATCATCAAATGCCCATGGAAGGAATCTGATCCTGTCAGTATCAGAGTATAATTTTAAAGAATCCATAGTGGATTCATACAGTTCTAGGTGATTCGCTATCTGAGAAGAACCTTTCTTAGAGAACTAGGACACGGTGGTATTTAAAAACTTAATTATGCTGGATGAATTTTGATCCTTTTCTGAATACTGGTCATTTTTCTTCCTAGAGACCACCTCAGCATATGATGGTCGCCTGGAACCCTGATCCTCTTTGTGGGCAAACACCTGCCTGCGTGGCAGGGAGTAAGATACACGTTTTCCCACATCACTATCAGACTCACATGCGCTTTCCCCACTCTCATGAGACACATATTGTACAGGTGATTTAACCCTAACCCTAATATGTCTATCCCGGGGAATATGAGGAGAGACACTTCTAGGTGCTTCCGTGTTACTGGCATCTAGTAAGGTGGTTACAGTTTGCAACGCCCGACTCAATTGGGTTAATGCCTCCTGTGTTATCACACCAACACTTTCAGGTTTCTGAGTGTCTTGGATGGGGTCTGCTTTAGGAGCATGTGATGACATGTCTGGATGCTGGGGAGTAAGACATGGAGGGTCAGGAGATCCCACAGTGTTAGGTGGATCCCTTTCAGCATTGACTATATTATGGGCTGAATCATCTGTCTGTTTAATTTTGGAATACCGAAGATATAAATCCTCTAAATCATTTTTTGCCTTTTGGTATGCATCATGGCTGTGACTTAGGTTGTACTCTAAGTCTTTGATCATCGCATTTGCGGATTTTAGTTCTGATTCCATCTTGGATACATATGTTTTTGTACCCATTATAGACTCATACCTATCTTTAGAAAGAGTACTGACCTCAAACAATGCATACAAAACAGGTGGCAATGCAGATAAGAGGTGTTGGTCCCTCTTGGTATTATCATTTGCCAAATCCATATTTATATTTTATATAAAAAAAAAATGTTAATAAAATTATAAAATATGGAAATCAGTCAGGAAATCCACTAGGCGGACATAAAACGCCTTTCTTTTATCTTGAGACTCTAAATTTAATTTATGCAATTAATGAAAACAAAGGGGCAACCAATTATGCAAAATATATGTAATGATTTATTTATAAATGAGTACAAATCCAATATAAAACTGACATGAGATCAATGGATAGACAAATTGACGCAGTACCAACAAACCACCACTAGATGGTGGTGTAATCCACTATCACTTTCTCATCAGCATAGAATTATTAAAAATAACATATGATAAGAAATAAATGCTATATCTTTATCAAACAGACCAATAATTAATACATCAAGAGAAGCTCAGGATTTTCTGTTTACCAACAGGTTATAACATGACAAAATACAGATTAATACAAGAATAATAAATGTTGTCCCTTAACTCTGTCTCAGCCTATGACAATCAAAAATATGAATGATATTAATATCATATTATATCCCACTCAGCAACCAGACTATGGAAATATAATTTCCCAGAGTTTTCCTCTACTCAGACAATGTCTAATCTCCCATTAGCAATATGCATCTTTGCTAAGAGGACAACTAGCATTAGGGAGGTGATTAACACTGTACGTTCCCGCAATATGGGAACTCTTGACTATACGCTGAGGGGAATATCTTAATAATATCACAAGCAAAAATATGACATACGTTACCAAGTCAAGAATGGACAGGTTTCGGGTGTGATTAGTTCTTAAAACTCTTCCAGTAGACAAAAATTAATCCAGGTTTCTTTTTGTTGTTGAAGTAAATTGTTAGTTGCAGTTATTTCAGTTGAAGAGTGTAGATCCATAGATAGCTTGCCTCTCTAATGTTTTTACATGCATACTTTATACCCCATGTTATCTAAAAACTCATCCCCTTCCAGATTAGGGATCTCCAATCAGACAAAGTGGGTGTATTCGTATGCAGATACCAATGATGTCATTTTAACCCTTGGAATACTGGTGAAAATGACATACTATTATTAATTTACCTCTAGATGGCACTGTTGTACCACATGACAATTTCAACATTAACTCTAAATACCTAATAATACATTAACATGACCTCATTTACCTTCCAAATATGCATCAATATTAAGGGTTTCTTCCTGACATTTTAATTACCCCTAATCTAGACATGTTGGAGTCACCATCTCCTACTGTCTTCTTAGGGACAATGGACAATGGTTCCTTTTACTTAACATCCAGATTCATTAACTTGCCCACATGGCTGGCTAATAATATTCAGCTTTCCTCATGAAATCCAATTAGTAAGACGATAGCTTCAATACTTTTCTAAATCTTAAAAGTCTATATGGTCAGTGGGATATACACAGCATAAAATATATATTCTAAATAATGTGTGTATATATATATATATATATATATATATATATATATATATATATACATTGACACACTGTTATACATAGATGACATATTATATACGTCATTGGTTAAGATATGTTGCAAATTTAAATACACCACACAGGAATATATAGAATACAATTATGAAGACATGAATGGGACATTCATACACCCAAAGCAGACTTGCCTAATGATTTTGTAATGAGGTAAAATAATACAATGCTATTCAAATGGTTGTCTCTCACAGATACATGTCTGTAGGACCCATCATAGTATCAACAGATATACTACATCTGCTCACAATAATTTTAAAAGACAATACACTCTATGTCCCCACAAACATGTTACCCAAATTGAACTCAGCATAACCTCATCTCGGCCTGTTTCAACCCTATAGAGAAATATCAGACTCTGGTTCAATCTATGATTACACTTAAAGGCAATGGGCATTGATCTTTAGACTATAATATCTTCAGATAAGACTGTACACTTATGAAAATGCACAACAATGAGGAGTCAACACAGTGGCCTTGTCAAAGAATGGGGAGTGTGGCAACCGCATGAGGAGTCAACAGTTTCCCAGTCACAGAGTGGGGAGGGTGGCAACCACATGAGAAGTCAACATAGTGACCCGGTCACAGAGTAGGGAGGGTTACAACTGCATGATGAGTCAACATAGTGGCCCAGTCATAGGGCACCGGTTGTCTCAACTACTGTCACTATACCGGGGCCCTACAGGGTGTGTTAGGGCTCTTGGTACCTGTGCATGAACTTTACTACCATCGAGGTCGGTTTATACTGACAGGTAGTCAGGACTTAGGTTAGGCCTAGATCCTGTCCCCTTTCTTTTTGTGCTCGGTGTAAAGTTTCCCATCCACACCGCATCCGTGACACCCAGTCACAGAGTGGTGAAGCGGCAAACGCATGAGGAGTCAACACAATGGGCCTGTCACAGAGTAGTGAGGCAAAAACTGCATGGGGACTCAACATAGTGGACCAGTCACAGAATTTGGAGGGTGGCAACCGCATGAAGATTCAAAATAGTGGCCCAGTCACATAATAGGTAGGGTGGCAACTGCATGTGGAGTCAACACAATGGCCCAGTGACAGAGTGGTGAGGGTGACAACTGCATTAGGAGTCAACATAGTGGCACAGTCACAGAGTGCTGAGGGTGGCAATCACATGAGGAGTCAACACAATGGCCCAGTCACAGAGTGGGAAGGGTGGCAACAACAGGAGGGGTCAACATGGTGGCTCAGTCACAGAGTGGTGAGGTGGCGACCGCATGAGGAGTCAACATAGTGGCCCAGTCACAGAGTGGTGGGGGTGGCAGCAGCATGAGGAGTCAACATAGTGGCTCAGTCACAGAGTGGTGTAGGTGGTAACTGCATGAGGAGTCAACACAGTGGCTCAGTCACAGAGTGGGGAGGGTGGCAACTGCATGTGGAGTCAACACAATGGCCCAGTGACAGAGTGGTGAGGGTGGCAACTGCATGAGTAGTCCACATAGTGGCACAGTCACAGAGTGCTGAGGATGGCAATCACATGAGGAGTCAACCCAATGGCCCAGTCACAGAGTGGGAAGGGTGGCAACAGCATGAGGAGTCAACATGGTGGCCCAGTCACAGAGTGGTGAGGTGGCAACCACATGAGGAGTCAACATAGTGGCCCAGTCACAGAGTGGTGGGGGTGGCAGCAGCATGAGGAGTCAACATCGTGGCCCAGTCACAGAGTAAGGAAGGTAACAACCTCAAGAGGAGTCAACACAGTGGCCCAGTCACTGAGTAGTGAGGGTGGCAACCACATGAGGAGTCAACACAATGACCCAGTCAGTGAGTGGTGAAGCAGCAACCGCATGAGGTGCCAACACAATTGGACAGTCATAGAGTGGTGATGGTGGCAATCGCATAAGGAGTCAACATGGTGTCCAGTCACAGAATAGGTAGGGTGGCAACCGCATGTAGAGTCTGCACAATGGCCCAGTCACAGTGAGGTTAGGGTGGCAACAGCATGAGGAGCTAACATAGTGGTCAGTCACAAAGTGGTCAAAGTGGAAAACTCATGAGAAGTCAACATAGTGGCCCAGTCACAGAGTGGTGAAGGTTGCAATTGCATGAGGAGTCAACATAGTATCCCAGTACAGAGTTTTGATGGTGGCAACAGCATGAGGAGTCAACATAGTGGCCCAGTCACAGAGTGGTGAGGGTGGCAACTGCATGAGGAGTGAACATATTGGCCCGATCACAAAGTGGGGAGAAACAGCACTGGCAGTAACAACACAAGATGATAGGTGGCAGCAGGAGAAGATTGCAGCAGAGGCAGCAGTTGTATGGCATCAGTCAGCATCCAAATAGTGGCTGAAACAGGTGGCCAGGAGAATCAGGTCTTTTTTCGCAAAATTTGGGTGTGGCACCCAGAAATATCTAGTCTGATGCATCAGGCACTGGTGTGTGGAAATCCTGGATGATCCATGCTTTAGTTATCTTCACAAAAGTCTCTCAACATTTTGGGTGGAAAGCCGTGTAACTATGCCTTGCACCACACTAAACATCCTGTCTAATGCCACACTACTGGCCAGGCAGCGACCAGGATCTTGGATGTGGGGTGGTAGGGTGCAGTCCAAGTATGCCACCACCTGCTGGTTCAGGTTCTGCTCCAGGTTCCGCAGAAATGGTGGTATTAGAGGGTCTAAATTTCTCCCAGACGCGTTTTGAAGTCTTATGGGTTCTGACTTTTTCCTCAGTGGATCCACTGAGGAAGAAGTCAGAACCCATAAGACTTTGAAACGCGTCTGGGAGAAATTTGACCCTCTAATACCACCATTTCTGCGTACGCTACAGACCATCAGGATCTGCACCTCTCTTATCTGCTGGCTGAGAACAGATTGCCCCGTGCCTGCTAAAGAATTCCCTGGAGCCACACTGTTCCACTCCACCTTAATTGGAGCAACCCAGGATTTGAGCACAAGGGAAGCTGAAACAGCAGAGACCAGAGGAAAGCCTTTTTTTGCGCTTTGGAGGTAAGGGAGTAGCACAGCTCATAAAGAAGTGGGACGCCACCAGAGAGCTGGAATCCCGAATTATTCAAGTTAATCTGTGAAATTGATAGTGTTTCTATAACCAAATATTGACTTTTGAGCCGACCAAATATATAGTGTTGGATCGATACAACACTTGTAACTCACAGCCAATAATCAAACTGAAACCACATCCTGCTATCTGTGAAAATTATATAAATGCATTCCAACATGTATAATGGTGACTACTAATGCCGAATATTTGGTGACCATCCAATCGAGATTCTGGTTTGAATGACTATTATATCTGTTAACCAGAGTATATTGTGAATTGTGTTTTTTAAAATTTTTGGCTATCGAATATATGGCGATGGTCTGATCGATACCCAGCCTGAACGATCACCTTTATTCGATGACCTGACTACATTTGCTGCTAGGCACATAGGTTCAACGAATACCCTATTCCTCAGCCTTTAGCATAATAATCGTCATTTTAGTGACATTTTAATGGTTTTATTGTGTATTTCTACTACAATTTACGTATCTTGTATGTTGATTTTAGATGTATGATTTTTAGTAATTTTTGACCTGCAGTATTTGAATATAATAAAATAAAATGTTTGAGCAGTCTTCCGGATATATGAGTGCCATATCTTTCTTTACTATCTTTTTATACATATTTAAACTTATGACCACAAGGGTGGCCCCCACTGGCAGATGGTATATAAGTAGGAGGATGACTCCAGCAGACCATGGCTGAAGTACCCCTCTGACTACTGCTCTCAGCAGAGGCTAAATAGCCCATGTAGTCACACCCACACAGACACACCCAGCGTTCACACACACAGAAGGGAGTTTACCCTTCCTACACCAGGCATGGGAAAACAGCCACAAAAAGGGCAGCTGTTACACTGCTACACTACACCTATTACACTGCAGCTGTTACCGCCGGCAACGACATGCGTGGCAACCATGTCCTGGGAGCCAGCCAAAAGGCCGAGACACTGCCACCACATGTACATAAACAACACGTTGCCGCAGACAACCACAAGTGAAGGAAAAATGTCACAGTGCACAAACCCAAACCTCATGCACACCAAACATATAAAGGCACACCTACAAAGACAGGTTTCCAGGTGCAACCGCATACATAATGTTGCCAGCGGCAACCACAGGTGAGGTAACATACTACAGCCCTCACCTGTGATTGACAACAAGACCAAACCGCAGACAACTGCATGCGGTTCCAGGAGTCACGACCATAACCATGGTTGTGAGGTCGTGACACTGGAGGGCATATCCCAAAATGGATCTTCCGGATCTCTTCTGTG
Source organism: Bufo gargarizans (assembly GCF_014858855.1). Taxonomy (NCBI): domain Eukaryota; kingdom Metazoa; phylum Chordata; class Amphibia; order Anura; family Bufonidae; genus Bufo; species Bufo gargarizans. The sequence goes on from NC_058084.1 coordinate 222,770,550, forward strand.
TATTCAGAAGACCCGCTCATCCCGGCATCTCCCTGCAAGTAGTGCGCAGGCATGTCGCGCATCCCTCCATGTGTAATGGCATACCTTCGATCCCATTGTGCCTACGCCAATAGTTCTCTGTGTGCCCCATGGGAACCACGTAAGCATTCTATGCAGGCTTAGTGCATCGAATCACTCCTGCGCATGCCTTGTACTCAGAAGTTAAGTGTTCCGCTTGTTGTATTTTGTATCCCCCCCCAACCTGTGTTGTTTACTAGGCCTCAGCGAGACGTTGGTTCCTTCACCAGGGAAGAAGCAGGTTGCCTCTGCCCTGTCATTACCATTAGGGCATCCGAGGGCCTCCAGGGTTTTATAGGTTCCTGTGTATGGGCATCTCTACCATCGAGAGGTGCCCATACGGATAGGAGTTAGAGTCAGGAGCAGGGTTTTATAGGTGGTGACACATTTCCTTCCCTAGCGGTGAGTCCTAGTGTCTTTTCCCTTCCTTCTGGTTGTCTTTTGGCGTTCTCCCCTACTACATCCGTGACAGTAATATAGTAACATAGTACATAAGGCCGAAAAAAGACATTTGTCCATCCAGTTCGGCCTGTTATCCTGCAAGTTGATCCAGAGGAAGGCAAAAAAAAAAATGTGAGGTTGAAGCCAATTTTCCCCACTTTAGGGGAATAAAAAATTCCTTCCCGACTCCAATCAGGCAATCAGACTAACTCCCTGGATCAACGGCCCCTCACTAGTAGCTATAGCCTGTAATATTATTACGTTCTAGAAATATATCCAGGCCCCTATTGAATTCCTTTATTGTACTCACCATCACCACCTCCTCAGGCAGAGAGTTCCATAGTCTCACTGCTCTTACCGTAATTAAATGTCCATTCAACACTTATATATGTCGCATTTGGACACCCTATCAATACTAGGACTATCCAGCGAATATGTACACTCACCTAAAGAATTATTAGGAACACCATACTAATACAGTTTTGGACCCCCTTTTGCCTTCAGAACTGCCTTAATTCTATGTGGCATTGATTCAACAAGGTGCTGATAGCATTCTTTAGAAATGTTGGCCCATATTGATAGGATAGCATCTTGCAGTTGATGGAGATTTGAGAGATGCACATCCAGGGCACGAAGCTCTCGTTCCACCACATCCCAAAGATGCTCTATTGGGTTGAGATCTGGTGACTGTGGGGGCCATTTTAGTACAGTGAACTCATTGCCATTTTCAAGAAACCAATTTTAAATGATTCGAGCTTTGTGACATGGTGCATTATCCTGCTGGAAGTAGCCATCAGAGGATGGGTACATGGTGGTCATGAAGGGATGGACATGGTCAGAAACAATGCTCAGGTAGCCTGTGGCATTTAAACAATGGCCAATTGGCACTAAGGGGTTTAAAGTGTGCCCAAAAAACATCCCTCACACCATTACACCACCAACCTGCACAGTGGTAGCAAGGCATGATGGATACATGTTCTCATTCTGTTTACACCAAATTCGGACTCTACCATTTGAATGTCTCAACAGAAATCGAGACTCATCAGACTAGTCAACATTTTTCCAGTCTTCAACAGTCCAATTTTGGTGAGCTTGTGCAAATTGTAGCCTCTTTTTCCTATTTGTAGAGGAGATGAGTGGTACCTGGTGGGGTCTTCTGCTGTTGTAGCCTATCTGTCTCAAGGTTGTGCGTGTTGTTGCTTCACAAATGCTTTGCTGCATACCTCGGTTGTAACGAGTGGTTATTTCAGTCAACGTTGCTCTTCTATCAGCTTGAATCAGTCGGCCCATTCTCCTCTGACCTCTAGCATCAACAAGGCATTTTTGCCCACAGGACTGCCACATACTGGATGTTTTTCCCTTTTCACACCATTCTTTGTAAACCATAGAAATGGTTGTGCGTGAAAATCCCAGTAACTGAGCAGATTGTGAAATACTCAGACCGGCCGTCTGGCACCAACAACCATGTCACGCTCAAAATTGCTTAAATCACCTTTCTTTCCCATTGTGACATTCAGTTTGGAGTTCAGGAGATTGTCTTGACCAGGACCACAACCCTAAATGCATTGAAGCAACTTTCATGTGATTGGTTGATTAGATAATCGCATTAATGAGAAATAGAACAGGTGTTCCTAATAATTCTTTAGGTGAGTGCATATCTCCAGTATCCAGGTTCCCAGCCAGATGTTTTTTTTCTTACTGTGGCAATAAAACATTTTCATAAAACTCATAGTATATTTACAGTATGGTCTCTGTTAATCAACCAAACACATAATAACCTAATTAAAAAGTGTTTTTTCTCAAACAAATAACCCCTATAGTCCATAGATCCAGTCCAATCCTGGGCTCACTTCATAATATAAAGAATTTTAGAGGTGGAACGTACCCCCATATATTATGTGTGGGTCGTCTCCCTCCCTTTGGCCAACACACCTATATCCAATTGGGGAGCACATTTCCCCATTCCATGGGACAAATGCACCCCCCTACAAACTTACATTCCATCAGTGGGGGGCACATCCCCCTCTTTGTGAGGGAGTCACCCCCCATCCATATACCAATATAGATTGACCTCCCTAGTAGGGCAGAGGGGCAACCCGTTCCCGGGCTTACCCCCTATCCCCAAATGGGCCATCCCATTCATACCAGCCCAATAATCAACTATGGACACCATGGACTATGTATAATTGACAAAAAGGCCATTATCCAAAGGGCAAATATATATGGTGAAGTCAGCAGAGGCCACACAAGGAAAAACTAATGACCCCAATCAATCTATGCCACAAATAGGTTCCAACTGACCCTGGTCTCCTCAGTTTTCTAGATATATAAAAAAGAACATTCAGAGGTATCATGTATATAAATTGTGTTGAGCACAAATGTTCGCATTACAAATTTTTATCGCGAATATCGGCACTTCGAGAATTCGTGACTATTTAGAATATAGTGTTATATATTCGTAATGTTGAATATTTGTGTTTGTTTTTGTTTTTTTAACACAGCAGGTGATGGCTTTGTCACAGCTTAGCAACATCCCTAGCAACCAATAGAAAAGTTGTCTACCCCTTACTATATAAGCACCTCCCGAGCAGCTATTTTCTAAAGTTTATTGCAGTTATGAAAGAGACAGCAGTGTCATTGTTGTGCTTTGTTGTGTTACATTAGACAGTTAACATATATATAATTCAGATAGGGTGAGATAGTCAGTGTAGGTTAGATTGATCTATAGTGTAGCTGATAGGTTCCAGTGCAGGGTGTTAGGCAGTGTGATAGGTCCATACATACAGTATATGTGATGTCACAAGTTGCACGTATTGCGAAAAAATATAGCCATCATTAATTGCTGAAAATCCGCAAGCGCAAATATATTGGAGCACTCTATCTGCATATAAAGCTATTCTAATGTTCTGCCCTGCCAACCATTTTCTCCAGTCTCTTATACTAACTTATACCAGCTTGAAAAATGTAGCATAAGTGACCCACGCCTGTATTTTGCACACATTCTGCAAATATTACATTGCCGACTTTTGCAATCAAGAATAAAATCTTGAATTTTCGAATTCGCAAATATGACAAATATTCTCCAGAATATTTGCGAAATATTGCAAATTTGATTATTGCCCCTGCCGCTCATCACGAATAAAAAATTTCAAGCTTATTTCCTTAAAGAGAGTCTGTCACCTTCATATGGCTATATACAGTGCTGACATGGCTCTGTAGCACACCTATACAGGATTTCACTTTACTCCTCCCCAGCCTCTGCAGAGGCTGGGGAGGAGTAAAGTGAAATGAAGGCAGAGCAGCCTGGGCACTTACACACTGAACGCCGCCCCTGGGCACTTGCGAGTGCTCATTTGCATATGAATTTAACTTTGTTTTTCCAGCTGGCGCAAGTCTAAAGAAAAGAACAAAGGTACCATTACAATCCTGTGTAGGTGTGCTACAGAGCCATGTAAGCACTGTAGATGGCCATATGGAGGTGACAGAATCCCTTTAAATAGCTACCACAATGAGTCATGATTAAGATGTACACTCAAAACGCTAGTGTAATGACCGGCGTCACACACAGGGAGGAAAACAGGGAAAGCCCTGCCCAAGGGAGAGGGAAAGGTGGTGACCCCTAACTCACCTTGCGGCTGGCACCTGACTGCCCTGACGTCCCTAGACGGGTTCCTCGCCCGTGCGGCGATCACGTGCCTAAACCCTGGCTTTCCCTGAAATGAGCCCTAGATAGTGAACGGGCCGGTGGGATCGCTAGTCCGCACCACTGCACTAAGAGGGAAACACCAGGGAGAGGACAGACAAATACAAACAAACACCCAGGTGGGTGACCACAGCAGTCCACAAAGGTCCAACAGGGATCCGGAGGGTAGCGTTCTGAAACAACCATCCGAGAACGCAGCAACACAGCTCCAGTGGGTCAGAATAGATGTCCAGGCAGGAAGCTCTATCTCTGGCAACCAGAGAAGTGTGAGAGAGGAATATAAGGAGGTTTGGGAGTGCTGGACAAGGAACAGCTGAGGAGAAGGAGCTACGGATCCCTGAGTGAGCCAAAAGGGTTTGCAAAGCAAACCCAGAAAGCTACCATAAGGAAAACAGCCCTATCTTAAATAGAGCGTGCAGCCAACCGCTGCGACTTCCTGACCCCGGGTATAACGGAGTCAGGCGTGGTTCTCGATACCCTCGTGACAGTACCCCCCTCTCTACGAGGGGCCTCCGGACACTCAGGACCAGGTCTCTCAGGATGAGAGGCATGAAAAACCCGAACTAACCTGTCGGCGTTTACCTCAGACGCAGGAACCCACATTCTTTCCTCGGGACCGTAACCTCTCCAATGCACCAGATATTGAAGAGAGCGGCGGACCCGACGAGAATTAACAATTTTGGATATCTGAAATTCTAGATTACCATCCACGACAACAGGAGGGGGTGGCAGCGGTGATGGTTCTAGAGGTGGAACATATTTTTTGAGTAACGACTTATGAAAAACATTATGAATTTTAAAAGTCTGAGGTAACTCCAGGCGAAAAGCCACGGGGTTGATGATGGCTACAATTTTGTAAGGGCCAATAAACCTAGGACCCAGTTTCCAAGAGGGAACCTTCAATTTAATATTCCTAGTAGACAACCACACAGTCATTCACTCCTAGGTCCGGACCTGGCGACTGTCTCTTATCAGCCATGCATTTGTATTTACCTCCCATATTTTTTAAGTTAGCTTGCACCTTCTGCCATACCGATGAAAGAGATGACGACAAACGTTCCTCTTCGGGAACCCCAGAAGACCCCCCCACTTTGAAAGTACAGAATTGGGGTTGAAAACCATATGCACCAAGAAATGGTGACTTGCCAGTGGATTCCTGACGACGATTATTTATGGCAAACTCAGCTAACGGTAAATATGATGACCACAACTCTTGGATTTCAGACACAAAACATCTTAGATATGTCTCAAGGTTTTGGTTGGTACGCTCAGTCTGTCCATTCGACTGAGGATGGAAAGCTGAGGAAAAGGATAAGTGTACCCCCAAACGGGAACAAAAAGCTTTCCAAAATTTAGAAATAAACTGGGTACCCCGATCCGAAACAACATCGGAGGGGACCCCGTGAAGCTTCACGATTTCACTGACGAATACCTGAGCAAGAGTCTTAGCATTAGGTAGTGCGGGTAACGCAATGAAGTGTACCATTTTGCTAAACCTGTCCACTACTACCAAAATAACAGTTTTACCCGCAGACAAAGGTAAGTCAGTGATAAAATCCATTGACAGATGTGTCCACGGTCTATTGGGAATGACGACTGGTAATAGAGACCCTGCAGGACGTGTATGTGAAACTTTTGCGCGCGCACAGGTAGAACAAGAAGACACAAAATCTAATACATCCTGACGCAACCTTGGCCACCAAAAACGACGAGACAATAGCTCCAAGGTTGCTTTACTACCCGGGTGCCCAGCATGTGCCGAATTATGATGTTCCTTTAATAATTCGAAACGCAGGTTCAACGGTACAAACAATTTCTCTGAGGGGCAAGAGACCGGGGCGTCCCCCTGGGCCTCTAGCACCTTCCCCACCAAAACAGAGTGTACCGCAGAGACAACCACTCCTCTCTGTAGAATGGGCACCGGATCACTCACAGTACCCCCTCCAGGGAAACAACGAGATAGTGCATCAGCCTTGGTGTTCTTTGCCCCAGGACGATAGGTAATCACAAAGTTAAACCTGGTAAAAAATAGCGACCACCTAGCCTGTCTAGGGGCGAGACGCTTAGCTGATTCGAGGTACAGGAGATTTTTGTGGTCCGTAATCACAGTGACGGGGTGGACTGCCCCCTCTAAGAAGTGACGCCACTCCTCAAACGCAAGTTTAATAGCTAATAGTTCCCTATTGCCAATATCGTAGTTCTTTTCTGCTGCAGATAGTTTTTTAGAAAAGAAAGCACAATGGCGCCATTTGCCAGGAGACGGACCCTGAGACAGCACAGCCCCCACTCCCACCTCTGACGAATCAACTTCAACAATAAAAGGCTGAGAGACATCAGGTTGGACTAGTACAGGTGCTGAGGTAAACCTCTCTTTTAGAGAGGAAAAAGCAACTTTAGCGGCGTCAGACCATTTAGAAAAATCAGTCCCCTTCCTAGTCATATCAGTAAGCGGTTTTACAATAAGTGAATAATCTTTAATGAATTTCCTATAGAAATTTGCGAAGCCCAAGAACCGTTGTAGTGCTTTGAGGTTCTCAGGAAGATCCCAATCTAAAATTGCCTGGACCTTCCTAGGATCCATACGGAAACCTGACGCAGATAAAAAATAACCCAGGAATTGTATCTCCTGAACGGCGAAGACACATTTTTCAATCTTAGCATATAATTCATTTGTCCGTAGGACCTGCAGTACTTGTCTGACATGCACCTCATGTGTTTTCAGATCAGATGAATAAATTAAAATATCATCTAGGTATATTACCACAAACCTGCCGATTAGATGACTAAAAATGTCATTAACGAAATGTTGAAAGACAGCAGGAGCATTGGTCAGACCGAAAGGCATAACTAGACTTTCATAATGCCCCTCAGGGGTGTTAAACGCTGTCTTCCACTCATCCCCCTCCTTAATACGAATCAGATTGTAGGCCCCCCTAAGTTCAAGTTTGGAGAACCACCTAGCACCCGCAATCTGATTAAACAGGTCAGGAATGAGAGGAAGAGGGTATGGGTCTCGGATGGTTATCCGATTTAATTCGCGAAAATCTAAGCAAGGACGCAGGCCCCCATCTTTCTTTTTAACGAAGAAAAACCCTGCAGCCACGGGTGAAGAAGAGGGTCTGATGTGTCCCTTAGCCAAGCTCTCAGAGATATAATCTTTCATGGCTTGTCTCTCTGGACCCGTAAGATTATAAAACCTGGTCTTGGGTAATTTTGCGCCGGGAATAAGGTTAACCGGGCAATCATAAGGACGATGAGGTGGTAACTTCTGACAACCTTTTTCAGAAAAAACATCCTCAAAATCCGAAATAAATGTAGGTAGGGTAGTTATGGAGGCGACTAAGCAATTGCTATTTAAGCAATTTTCTCTGCACTGCTCACTCCACTCCAATATCTCCCTGGCCTGCCAATCCACCACTGGATTGTGCGCTACCAACCAGGGAAGGCCCAGCACCACCGGAGTGGGAAGCCCCTCCAGAACATAACCTGAAAGCATCTCGTTATGGTGGTCCCCTACCCGAAGGTGTAAATTATGAACGATGTGGGTGAGGTTTCTCTGAGACAGGGGAGCAGAATCAATAGCGAATATGGGAATGGGTCTCTGTAACGTACAGAGAGACAAACCCAAAGAGCGGGCAAAATTGGCATCTATCAAATTTACCCCTGCTCCACTGTCTAGAAAGAAAGAAATAGTCTCTGTCTTATCACCAAAAATAATAACCGCTGGCAACACAAATTGCGATGTACGTATGGAGGAGACGTATACCCCCCGGCTGACATCCTCCACACAGCCTGGGGTTAGTAGTTTTTCCGACGGTCTTTTGTTTCTGAGGAAAGAAGGACAGACATTAATGAAATGACCCCTCTCCCCACAAAAAAAAAAAAAACCCACGCCTACGGCGAGCCTCAGGAGGACTGACCTGACGAGTAGTTCCTCCTAGCTGCATAGGCTCGTCTAAGTCCGTACAGACTAACTGCTGCTTGGGAGGGGTTACCAATTTCTCCGGTTCTTTCAACCTGTCCCTAAGGCGTCTCTCTATACGGATAGAAAGGGACATAACCGCATCAAGGGAAACGGGGGTCTCATATAATGCAAGCGCATCCTTAACCCTTTCGGATAACCCAGAGCAGAACTGACTCCTGAGAGCCGGGTCGTTCCATTGGGTATCCGTAGCCCACCTACGGAATTCAGAGCAATAATCCTCTACCGGCCGCTCTCCTTGTAAGAGTCTCCGTAATCTTGATTCAGCCAGTGCTACTCAGTCAGGGTCGTCATATATGCGACCCAAGGCCCCGAAAGACTCATCCACTGACCGAAGAGCCTGGGAATCAGTAGGTAAAGAGAACGCCCAGGACTGCGGGTCCCCCTGCAGCAGGGAAATAACAACCCCCACCCGCTGATCTTCATTACCAGAGGAGTAAGGGCGCAGTTTAAAGTATAACTTACAGGCCTCACGGAACGTCAAAAACTTGTCCCTTCCCCTAGAAAATCTGTCAGGGAGAGGGACCTTGGGTTCCGCAACAACCTGGTTACCAGTAGCAACCGCTGGGCTTGCGGTTGGTTGTAATTGCTGCTGTTGCTGGAGGACCGACGCCTTCAATTCTACCACCTCCAAAGACAGGCCACGAAATTGTTTGGACAGAGCAGCAATTTGATCCATACTGGATTTTTTTTTTTTTTACCTACACAAAATAAGGGCCAGAGATAATGTAATGACCGGCGTCACACACAGGGAGGAAAACAGGGAAAGCCCTGCCCAAGGGAGAGGGAAAGGTGGTGACCCCTAACTCACCTTGCGGCTGGCACCTGACTGCCCTGACGTCCCTAGACGGGTTCCTCACCCATGCGGCGATCACGTGCCTAAACCCTGGCTTTCCCTGAAATGAGCCCTAGATAGTGAACGGGCCGGTGGGATCGCTAGTCCGCACCACTGCACTAAGAGGGAAACACCAGGGAGAGGACAGACAAATACAAACAAACACAAACACCCAGGTGGGTGACCACAGCAGTCCACAAAGGTCCAACAGGGATCCGGAGGGTAGCGTTCTGAAACAACCATCCGAGAACGCAGCAACACAGCTCCAGTGGGTCAGAATAGATGTCCGGGCAGGAAGCTCTATCTCTGGCAACCAGAGAAGTGTGAGAGAGGAATATAAGGAGGTTTGGGAGTGCTGGACAAGGAACAGCTGAGGAGAAGGAGCTACGGATCCCTGAGTGAGCCAAAAGGGTTTGCAAAGCAAACCCAGAAAGCTACCATAAGGAAAACAGCCCTATCTTAAATAGAGCGTGCAGCCAACCGCTGCGACTTCCTGACCCCGGGTATAACGGAGTCAGGCGTGGTTCTCGATACCCTCGTGACAGCTAGTCCTTGCCTGTCTGGTCAGCCTATGGATTTTATAATGAAGTAATAAAGACATAGGGCCAGATTTATCATTAGCTCAAGTCAGAATAATGGAGTGAAAAAGTCGCAAAAAAATGTGCAAACGCCAAAACTGCGCACAAATTTACGACTTTTTTCTGCTCTGCACTATGCTCGCCAGTTTTCTTATGTAAATGAATCTCTAGACAGATTTACTATTGGGAATATTTAAAAAGTCGCAAAAAAGTCGCAAACAAATGCGCAATTTCACTCCAGTGAGGACCATGCTTATCTTATGAGACTTTTTAATAGAACATGCAACTTTTTGTAAAAATGTACAACTTTTTCGTAAAGATGTGCGACTTTTGTAAAGCTGCTTACTGACTAAAACTGACTTTAGCCATATGTGAAAGTGGAGTGAGCTGTCAGAGTAATGATAAATCTGGCCCATTGGATTTTACCCTGAGCCTGCTGCTGGATATTTTCTACTGTTTTGATAAAATCTGATGTTAAAGGGAAACATCAAAAGTTTAGCTCAGAGGTGGTCTGAGTGCTAAGAACCCCACTGATCTTTAGAACGAGGGGAGAGAAATGTGTGCTTGGCACATTTTCTCTCCTCACTGCAGGACGAGAAGCGAGACAGACTCAATTTAAAGTCTATGGATTTGTCTCATGAAGAGAAGAGAGAGACCCTGCTAAGTGTACATTGCTCTCCTGCCTAGAGCTTAGCTGGGGTCTCTGCATTTAGACCCCCACCAATCTAACCTTTTGATATTTCCCCACATTCAAGTTTAATAAAAAAATAAAAATACAGTGCTACTGTAAAGCGACCCTGAATGGAGCTTTACATTACATGCTGCACACCAAATCTCTGATTTCTGCCCTTCTCATTCTCTTCAACTTTCCCTTAAATGTTTCAAAAAGCTGTTAAATAAAACATAATACTATACACATTTTAATATAATTTTCATTGTTACTTGTGTAGGAAATGCAATATTGGAAACATTAACCACCTTTAGTGTTTAGCCAAAAGCAATTTTCTACTGCTGAGCCCATAAATATAGCAAAGCCAAAGGAACATAAAGATAATTTGCTTACTTATGTTTAGAATTATGCCAAAGTGAATATTGTAGGTGGAAATGGAAGTCGTGTGGCCTGGGGACAAACAGTGAACCATTTCAGTAGCTATTGTTTGTAATTGATGAGTATCAATTCCACCAGTCAAACGTAAATAGCAATTGCATCAAAATATATCTGCATGGCTAGGAGCAAAACACATTCTACAAAATTAGAAAAAAAACCAAAATAAAAACATTAGATTATGAAATCATAAACATCAGAATATATTTTTTTTAATATATATTAATCTTGCTCTTACTATTCATGTGAATAGCATAACTATCCAATAGTTTTTACAGGATTACATAAAAATGTTAATGAAATGTAAAACTGTATAAATGGGACAGTTTTGACCACAAACATATTAAAAAGTCCATCATCTATAGTCAGGCCATCAGCTATAACCAAATCTGTTCCTGCCCATCAGACAGGGATGAGCATTTAAAACATATAGAAAGGACATTTTTACACCAGGGCTATCATCCTGCTTCAATTGAATATCAGATCACAAGAGCCACCAAGATCCACAGAAGTCAACTTCTCCAATATAAGGAAAAGAAAGAGAACCAGCGTGTACCTCTGGTTGTGACCTACCACCTACAATAGTGTTGATTGAGCACCAAAGTGCTCGGGTGCTCTGGCCAAACACATCAGTATGCTTTGGTGCTCTACTGAGCATCCGAGTATAATGGAAGTCAATGGAAGAACCTGAGCATTAAACCAGACACCCCCTGCTCTGAAGATGGGAGGGTGTCTGGTTCATAGGAAAAGGTCAGAAATTGATGGAAACACCACCAAAATGGTTTGGGAACAGCACGGGGAAGAAGTCTCAATGCATTTTGGACTCCCAGGTCGCTGCTGGGAACCATGTTGTCTGAGTAGTACGCCACTTTTCCTGTATACTTTCTTTACTGTATATTTACTTGTATATAAAGTGATTCTAAAGGTTCTAGTAGTCTAAATTCTCTTGCTTGAATTGGACTGTCAGAAATGCAGCAAAGGCTGCAAATGTATTAACTTGCCCAAAATGGGTGTTTTAAACCAAAATATTATTGCAGTTTTTAAATCTTGTATTTCACTGTGACAAATGCAGCAAAGGCCCCAGATGTAGTGTTGAGTGCGAATATTCGATTAGCGCATTTTAGTCTCGAATATCAGCACTTCGATAATTTGTGTATATATTTTGAATATAGTGCTATATATTCGCTAATTCGAATATATATCCAGTCAGTGCCCGTTGGCGCGTCTGCCGAGTGCCAACTTCTCGTGCGCATGGAGCGTGACGCATCACTATGGGAACACCTCCAGGCTAGAATGTACTGTCGGATGTGAGAATCACGGTCATCTAGACCGTGCTCAAAATTGGATGTGCAATGAGAGTTAAATTACGCATTGAGCATCCAATTTAATTTTGTGTATAGGCAACGTACCTAATGGTTGGCTTGCTAGAATTAACGAATATAGAGCTATATTCGTATTCATTATATTAGTTAATTCTAGCAAGCCAGCCAATAGGAAATTTGGCTATATCCCGCTCTAAGTTGGATTCACAATGCAAGAATAATACTTTGCCTATTTTTTGCAATAAATAGAATACTGAGTCATTCTATTAATTGTAAAAAAAAAATAGGCAAAGTAATATTCTCGCATTGCGAATCCAACTTAGAGCTGTCTACAGGCAACTTTCCTATTGGCTTCTTGCTTGATTTAATGAATATAGAGAATATAGCGCTATATTCATATTCGCCATATTTGTTAATTCTAGATAGCCAAACAATAGAGAAGTAAGTTGCATATACCCTGCTCTAAGTTGGATGTGCAATGCGAGTAACATTACTTAGGGCTGTTTCACACAAACGAGTCCATTGCGAGAATCACGCTCCGTGTGAGTGTGATCCTTCGCTCTGGATTTGCAGGAGCGCACGGTATTATCATAAATTAATAATGCTATGTGCCTCTGCTTGACCTTATTTCTACAGAATCAAACTGACAGCTTTATGTCACTATTATTCTGTGGAAAAAAGGCCATGCAAAGAAAATGCCGTGCTCTCCTGCAAGTCCAGAGCAGAGGATCACACTCACACATGGTGTGTGTGATTCCCTTAATGGACTCGCTCGTGTGAACTAGCCCTTAATCTTCTCGCATTGCGCAACCAACTTAGAGCATGGTATAGCCAAATTTCCTAATGGTTGGCTTGCTAGAATTAACAAAGATAACGAATATAGCGCTATATTCTCTATATTTGTTAATTCTAGCAAGCCAATAGGAAAGTTGCCTATGGACAGCAATGCGAGAATATTACTTTGCCTATTTTATGCAATAAATAGAATACTGAGTCGTTATTCTATTTATTGTAAAAATTAGGCAAAGTAATATTCTCACATTGCGAATCCAACTTAGAGATGTCCGTAGGCAACTTTCCTATTGGCTTGCTAGAATTAACGAATATAGAGAATATAGCGCTATATTCACATTTGTCATATAAGTTAATTCTAGATAGCCAAGCAATAGAGAAGTAAGTTGCATATACTCTGCTGTAAGTTGGATGTGCAATGCGAGTAATATTACTTAATCTTCTCGCATTGCGCATCCAACTTAGAGCTGGGTATAGCCAACTTTCCTAATGGTTGGCTTGTTAGAATTAACGAAGATAACGAATATAGTGCTATATTCTCTATACTCATTAATTCTAGCAAGCTAATAGGAACGTTGCCTATGGACAGCTCTAAGTTGGATTAGCAATGGGAGAATATTACTTTGCCTATTTTTTTGCAATAAATACTGTAGAATGCTGAGTCATTATTCATTTTATTGAAAAAAATAGGCAAAGTAATATTCTCACATTGCAAATCCAACTTAGAGCTGTCTACAGGCAACTTTCCTGTTGGCTTCTTGCTTGATTTAACAAATATAGAGACTATTGCTTTATATTCGTTAATTCTAGATAGCCAAACAATAGAGAAGTAAATTGAATATACCCTGCTCTAAGTTGGATGCGAAATGCGAGTAATATTACTTAGGGATGAGGGAACCCGAACTGTATAGTTCGGGTTCGTACCGAATTTTGGGGTGTCCGTGACATTTTCGTAAAAGTCCGGGTTCGGGTTCGGTGTTCGTCGCTTTCTTGGCGCTTTTTGAAAGGCTGCAAAGCATCCAATCAACAAGCATCATACTACTTGCCCCAAGAGGCCGTCACAGCCATGCCTACTATTGGCATGGCTGTGATTGGCCAGAGCACCATGTGACCCAGCCTCTATTTAAGCTGGAGTCACATAGTGTCGCCCGTCACTCTGCTCTGATTAGCGTAGGGAGAGGTTGCAGCTGCAACAGTAGGGCGATATTAGGCTGATTAACTCCTCCAAAAGACTCCATCCATTGATCGATCTGCAGCTGTGGATGATTGAACTGCTGCTATTGAATTGCTCACTGTTTTTAGGCTGCCCAGAGCGTTTTTCAGTCACTTTTTTCTGGGGTGATCGGCGGCCATTTTTTGACTTGTGGTGTGCCAGCACAAGCTGCCACCAAGTGCATTTAACCCTCAATGGTGTGGTTGTTTTTTGGCTAAAGCCTACATCAGGGTCAAGCTGTCACACCAAGTGCATTTAACCAGCAATAGTCTGTTTATTTTTTGGCCATATACTACATCAGGGGCAAGCTGCACCTGTCACCAAGTGCATTTAACCCTCAGTAGTGTGGTTGGTCAAGCTGTCACACCAAATGCATTTAACCATCAATAGTGTGGTTATTTTTTGGCCATATCCCAGTCTAATTCTGTCAGTAAACGTATACCTGTCACCCAGCGCCTAAATACTAGGCCTCAAGTTTATATCCAGCTAAATCTGTCGTTACTGGTGTGGCTGGTAAAGTTATTTAGTGTCCATCAAAGCACAGTTTTTGTTCTGGGTTGAAATACAATTCCCAATTTAGCAATTTCCTAATTTAGTGGTTTCTGCTGTATCAGAGCTATTTGAAATCCATCCCTAAAAGGGTATATAATATTCAAGGTGCACATAGGGTCATTCTGAATAACTTCACACACACGCTACTGTGCATTTCCAAGTCTAATTCTGTCAGTAAATCTATACCTGTCACCCAGCGCCTAAATACTAGGCCTCAAATTTATATTCAGCTAAATCTGTCGTTACTGCTGTACTGTTGTGGCTGGGCAAGTTATTTAGTGTCCGTCAAAGCACATTTTTTGTTCTGGGTTGAAATACAATTCCCAATTTAGCAATTTCCTAATTTAGTGGTTTCTGCTGTATCAGGCCTACTTTAAATTTATCCCTAAAAGGGTATATCAGATTCAAGGTGCACATAGGGTCATTCAGAATAACTTCACACACACGCTACTGTGCATTTCCAAGTTTAATTCTGTCAGTAAATCTATACCTGTCACCCAGCGCCTAAATACTAGGCCTCAAATTTATATCCAGCTAAATCTGTTGTTACTGCTGTACTGTTGTGGCTGGGCAAGTTATTTAGTGTCCGTCAAAGCACATTTTTTGTTCTGGGTTGAAATACAATTCCCAATTTAGCAATTTCCTAATTTAGTGGTTTCTGCTGTATCAGGCCTACTTTAAATTTATCCCTAAAAGGGTATATAATATTCAAGGTGCACATAGGGTCATTCTGAATAACTTCACACACACGCTACTGTGCATTTCCAAGTCTAATTCTGTCAGTAAACCTATACCTGTCACCCAGCGCCTAAATACTAGGCCTCAAATTTATATCCAGCTAAATCTGTTGTTACTGCTGTACTGTTGTGGCTGGTCAAGTTATTTAGTGGTGTCAAAGCAAATTTTTTGTTCTGGGTTGAAATACAATTCCCAATTTAGCAATTTCCTAATTTAGTGGTTTCTGCTGTATCAGGCCTACTTTAAATGTATCCCTAAAAGGGTATATCAGATTCAAGGTGCACATAGGGTCATTCAGAATAACTTCATACACACGCTACTGTGCATTTCCAAGTCTAATTCTGTCAGTAAATCTATACCTGTCACCCAGCGCCTAAATACTAGGCCTCAAATTTATATCCAGCTAAATCTGTTGTTACTGCTGTACTGTTGTGGCTGGGCAAGTTATTTAGTGTCCGTCAAAGCACATTTTTTGTTCTGGGTTGAAATACAATTCCCAATTTAGCAATTTCCTAATTTAGTGGTTTCTGCTGTATCAGGCCTACTTTAAATGTATCCCTAAAAGGGTATATCAGATTCAAGGTGCACATAGGGTCATTCAGAATAACTTCACACACACGCTACTGTGCATTTCCAAGTCTAATTCTGTCAGTAAATCTATACCTGTCACCCAGCGCCTAAATACTAGGCCTCAAATTTATATCCAGCTAAATCTGTTGTTACTGCTGTACTGTTGTGGCTGGTCAAGTTATTTAGTGTCCGTCAAAGCACATTTTTTGTTCTGGGTTGAAATACAATTCCCAATTTAGCAATTTAGTGGTTTCTGCTGTATCAGGCCTACTTTAAATTTATCCCTAAAAGGGTATATAATATTCAAGGTGCCCATAGGGTCATTCTGAATAACATCACACACACGCTACTGTGCATTTCCAAGTCTAATTCTGTCAGTAAACCTATACCTGTCACCCAGCGCCTAAATACTAGGCCTCAAATTTATATCCAGCTAAATCTGTTGTTACTGCTGTACTGTTGTGGCTGGTCAAGTTATTTAGTGGCCGTCAAAGCAAATTTTTTGTTCTGGGTTGAAATACAATTCCCAATTTAGCAATTTCCTAATTTAGTGGTTTCTGCTGTATCAGGCCTACTTTAAATGTATCCCTAAAAGGGTATATCAGATTCAAGGTGCACATAGGGTCATTCAGAATAACTTCATACACACGCTACTGTGCATTTCCAAGTCTAATTCTGTCAGTAAATCTATACCTGTCACCCAGCGCCTAAATACTAGGCCTCAAATTTATATCCAGCTAAATCTGTTGTTACTGCTGTACTGTTGTGGCTGGGCAAGTTATTTAGTGTCCGTCAAAACACATTTTTTGTTCTGGGTTGAAATACAATTCCCAATTTAGCAATTTCCTAATTTAGTGGTTTCTGCTGTATCAGGCCTACTTTAAATGTATCCCTAAAAGGGTATATCAGATTCAAGGTGCACATAGGGTCATTCAGAATAACTTCACACACACGCTACTGTGCATTTCCAAGTCTAATTCTGTCAGTAAATCTATACCTGTCACCCAGCGCCTAAATACTAGGCCTCAAATTTATATCCAGCTAAATCTGTTGTTACTGCTGTACTGTTGTGGCTGGTCAAGTTATTTAGTGGCCGTCAAAGCAAATTTTTTGTTCTGGGTTGAAATACAATTCCCAATTTAGCAATTTCCTAATTTAGTGGTTTCTGCTGTATCAGGCCTACTTTAAATGTATCCCTAAAAGGGTATATCAGATTCAAGGTGCACATAGGGTCATTCAGAATAACTTCACACACACGCTACTGTGCATTTCCAAGTCTAATTCTGTCAGTAAATCTATACCTGTCACCCAGCGCCTAAATACTAGGCCTCAAATTTATATCCAGCTAAATCTGTTGTTACTGCTGTACTGTTGTGGCTGGGCAAGTTATTTAGTGTCCGTCAAAGCAAATTTTTTGTTCTGGGTTGAAATACAATTCCCAATTTAGCAATTTCCTAATTTAGTGGTTTCTGCTGTATCAGGCCTACTTTAAATTTATCCCTAAAAGGGTATATCAGATTCAAGGTGCACATAGGGTCATTCAGAATAACTTCACACACACGCTACTGTGCTTTTCCAAGTCTAATTCTGTCAGTAAATCTATACCTGTCACCCAGCGCCTAAATACTAGGCCTCAATTTTATATCCAGCTACATCTGTCGTTACTGCTGTACTGTTGTGGCTGGTCAAGTTATTTAGTGTCTGTCAAAGCACAATTTTGTTCTGGGTTGAAATAAAATTCCCAATTTAGCAATTTCCTAATTTAGTGGTTTCTGAGGTATCAGAGCTATTTTAAATCTATCCCTAAAAGGGTATATCAGATTCAAGGTGCACATAGGGTCATTCTCAATATCTTCGCACACTTGCTACTGTGCATATCCCAGTCTAATTCTGTCCGTAAAACGTATACCTCTCACCCAGCGCCTAAATACTAGGCCTCAAATTCATGGTCAGCTAAATCTGTGGTTACTGCTGTGCCTGAATTAGTGTAATACGGTACCTAAATAGATAGCCAGATAGTGTTCGGTGTCTGTAAAAAAAGGCCTGAATTTGAATTCAATACATTGGGCCAAATAATATTTTTGTTGTTGTGGTGAACGATAACAATGAGGAAAACATCTAGTAAGGGACGCGGACGTGGACATGGTCGTGGTGGTGTTAGTGGACCCTCTGGTGCTGGGAGAGGACGCGGCCGTTCTGCCACATCCACACGTCCTAGTGTACCAACTACCTTAGGTCCCAGTAGCCGCCAGAATTTACAGCGATATATGGTGGGGCCCAATGCCGTTCTAAGGATGGTAAGGCCTGAGCAGGTACAGGCATTAGTCAATTGGGTGGCCGACAGTGGATCCAGCACGTTCACATTATCTCCCACCCAGTCTTCTGCAGAAAGCGCACAGATGGCGCCTGAAAACCAACCCCATCAGTCTGTCACATCACCCCCATGCATATCAGGGAAACTGTCTGAGCCTCAAGTTATGCAGCAGTCTCTTATGCTGTTTGAAGACTCTGCTGGCAGGGTTTCCCAAGGGCATCCACCTAGCCCTTCCCCAGCGGTGGAAGACATAGAATGCACTGACGCACAACCACTTATGTTTCCTGATGAGGAGGACATGGGAATACCACCTCAGCAAGTCTCTGATGATGACGAAACACAGGTGCCAACTGCTGCGTCTTTCTGCAGTGTGCAGACTGAACAGGAGGTCAGGGATCAAGACTGGGTGGAAGACGATGCAGGGGACGATGAGGTCCTAGACCCCACATGGAATGAAGGTCGTGCCACTGACTTTCACAGTTCGGAGGAAGAGGCAGTGGTGAGACCGAGCCAACAGTGTAGCAAAAGAGGGAGCAGTGGGCAAAAGCAGAACACCCGCCGCCAAGAGACTCAGCCTGCTACTGACCGCCGCCATCTGGGACCGAGCACCCCAAAGGCAGCTTCAAGGAGTTCCCTGGCATGGCACTTCTTCAAACAATGTGCTGACGACAAGACCCGAGTGGTTTGCACGCTGTGCCATCAGAGCCTGAAGCGAGGCATTAACGTTCTGAACCTTAGCACAACCTGCATGACCAGGCACCTGCATGCAAAGCATGAACTGCAGTGGAGTAAACACCTTAAAAACAAGGAAGTCACTCAGGCTCCCCCTGCTACCTATTCTGCTTCTGCCACCTCGGCCTCTTTTGCTGCTGCCGCCTCGGCCTCTTCTGCTGCTGCCGCCTCGGCCTCTTCCTCCGCCTCTGGAAGAACGTTGGCACCTGCCGCCCAGCAAACAGGGGATGTACCACCAACACCACCACCACCTCCGTCACCAAGCATCTCAACCATGTCACACGGCAGCGTTCAGCTCTCCATCTCACAAACATTTGAGAGAAAGCGTAAATTCCCACCTAGCCACCCTCGATCCATGGCCCTGAATGCCAGCATTTCTAAACTACTGGCGTATGAAATGCTGTCATTTAGGCTGGTGGACACAGACAGCTTCAAACAGCTCATGTCGCTTGCTGTCCCACAGTATGTTGTTCCCAGCCGGCACTACTTCTCCAAGAGAGCCGTGCCTTCCCTGCACAACCAAGTATCCGATAAAATCAAGTGTGCACTGCGCAACGCCATCTGTAGCAAGGTCCACCTAACCACAGATACGTGGACCAGTAAGCACGGCCAGGGACGCTATATCTCCCTAACTGCACACTGGGTAAATGTAGTGGCAGCTGGGCCCCAGGCGGAGAGCTTTTTGGCGCACGTCCTTCCGCCGCCAAGGATCGCAGGGCAACATTCTTTGCCTCCTGTTGCCACCTCCTCCTTCTCGGCTTCCTCCTCCTCTTCTTCCACCTGCTCATCCAGTCAGCCACACACCTTCACCACCAACTTCAGCACAGCCCGGGGTAAACGTCAGCAGGCCATTCTGAAACTCATATGTTTGGGGGACAGGCCCCACACCGCACAGGAGTTGTGGCGTGGTATAGAACAACAGACCGACGAGTGGTTGCTGCCGGTGAGCCTCAAGCCCGGCCTGGTGGTGTGCGATAATGGGCGAAATCTCGTTGCAGCTCTGGGACTAGCCGGTTTGACGCACATCCCTTGCCTGGCGCATGTGCTGAATTTGGTGGTGCAGAATTTCAATCACAACTACCCCGACATGTCAGAGCTGCTGCATAAAGTGCGGGACGTCTGTTCGCACTTCCGGCGTTCACATCCTGCCGCTGCTCGCCTGTCTACTCTACAGCGTAACTTCGGCCTTCCCACTCACCGCCTCATATGCGACGTGCCCACCAGGTGGAACTCCACCTTGCACATGCTGGACAGACTGTGCGAGCAGCAACAGGCCATAGTGGAGTTTCAGCTGCAGCACGCACGGGTCAGTCGCACTGCGGAACAGCACCACTTCACCACCAATGACTGGGCCTCCATGCGAGACCTGTGTGCCCTGTTGCGCTGTTCCGAGTACTCCACCAACATGGCCAGTGGCGATGACGCCGTTATCAGCGTTACAATACCACTTCTATGTCTCCTTGAGAAAACACTTAGGGCGATGATGGAAGAGGAGGTGGCCCAGGAGGAGGAGGAGGAGGAAGAGGGGTAATTTTTAGCACTTTCAGGCCAGTCTCTTCGAAGTGACTCAGAGGGAGGTTTTTTGCAACAGCAGAGGCCAGGTACAAATGTGGCCAGCCAGGGCCCACTACTGGAGGACGAGGAGGATGAGGAGGAGGTGGAGGAGGATGAGGATGAAGCATGGTCACAGCGGGGTGGCACCCAACGCAGCTCGGGCCCATCACTGGTGCGTGGCTGGGGGGAAAGGCAGGACGATGACGATACGCCTCTCACAGAGGACAGCTTGTCCTTACCCCTGGGCAGCCTGGCAAACATGAGCGACTACATGCTGCAGTGCCTGCGCAACTACAGCAGAGTTGCCCACATTTTAACGTGTGCGGACTACTGGGTTGCCACCCTGCTGGATCCACGGTACAAAGACAATGTGCCCACCTTACTTCCTGCACTGGAGCGTGATAGGGAGATGCGCGAGTACAAGCGCACGTTGGTAGACGCGCTACTGAGAGCATTCCCAAATGTCACAGGGGAACAAGTGGAAGCCCAAGGCCAAGGCAGAGGAGGAGCAAGAGGTCGCCAAGGCAGCTGTGTCACGGCCAGCTCCTCTGAGGGCAGGGTTAGCATGGCAGAGATGTGAAAAAGTTTTGTCAACACGCCACAGCTAACTGCACCACCACCTGATACGCAACGTGTTAGCAGGAGGCAACATTTCACTAACATGGTGGAACAGTACGTGTGCACACCCCTCCACGTACTGACTGATGGTTCGGCCCCATTCAACTTCTGGGTCTCTAAATTGTCCACGTGGCCAGAGCTAGCCTTTTATGCCTTGGAGGTGCTGGCCTGCCCGGCGGCCAGCGTTTTGTCTGAACGTGTATTCAGCACGGCAGGGGGCGTCATTACAGACAAACGCAGCCACCTGTCTACAGCCAATGTGGACAAGCTGACGTTCATAAAAATGAACCAGGCATGGATCCCACAGGACCTGTCCATCCCTTGTGCAGATTAGACATTAACTACCTCCCCTTAACCATATATTATTGTACTCCTGGGCACTTCCTCATTCAATCCTATTTTTATTTTCATTTTACCATTATATTGCGAGGCTACCCAAAGTTGAATGAACCTCTCCTCTGTCTGGGTGCCGGGGCCTAAATATATGCCAATGGACTGTTCCAATGTTGGGTGACGTGAAGCCTGATTCTCTGCTATGACATGCAGACTAATTCTCTGCTGACATGAAGCCAGATTCTCTGTTACGGGACCTCTCTCCTCTGCCTGGGTGCTGGGCCTAAATATCTGACAATGGACTGTTGCAGTGATGGCTGACGTGAAGCCTGATTCTCTGCTATGACATGCAGACTGATTCTATGCTGACATGAAGCCAGATCCTCTGTTACGGGACCTCTCTCCTCTGCCTGGGTGCTGGGCCTAAATATATGACAATGGACTGTTGCACTGGTGGCTGACGCGAAGCCTGATTCTCTGCTATGACATGCAGACTAATTCTCTGCTGACATGAAGACAGATTCTCTGTTACGGGCCTCTCTCCTCTGCCTGTGTGCTGGGCCTAAATATATGCCAATGGACTGTTGCAGTGGTGGCTGACGTGAAGCCTGATTCTCTGCTATAACATGCAGACTGATTCTCTGCTGACATGAAGACAGATTCTCTGTTATGGGACCTCTCTCCTCTGCCTGGGTGCTGGGCCTAAATATATGACAATGGACTGTTGCAGTGGTGGCTGACGTGAAGCCTGATTCTCTGCTATGACATGCAGACTGATTCTCTGCTGACATGAAGCCAGATTCTCTGTTACGGGACCTCTCTCCTCTGCCTGGGTGCTGGGCCTAAATATATGCCAATGGACTGTTCCAATGTTGGGTGACGTGAAGCCTGATTCTCTGCTATGACATGCAGACTGATTCTCTGCTAACATGAAGCCAGATTCTCTGTTACGGGACCTCTCTCCTCTGCCTGGGTGCTGGGCCTAAATATATGCCAATGGACTGTTCCAATGTTGGGTGACGTGAAGCCTGATTCTCTGCTATGACATGCAGACTGATTCTCTGCTAACATGAAGCCAGATTCTCTGTTACGGGACCTCTCTCCTCTGCCTGGGTGCTGGGCCTAAATATATGACAATGGACTGTTGCAGTGGTGGCTGACGTGAAGCCTGATTCTCTGCTATGAGATGCAGACTGATTCTCTGCTGACACGAAGCCAGATTCTCTGTTACGGGACCTCTCTCCTCTGCCTGGGTGCCGGGGCCTAAATATCTGAGAATGGACTGTTCCAGTGGTGGGTGACGTGAAGCCAGATTCTCTGCTATGGGACCTCTCTCCAATTGATATTGGTTAATTTTTATTTATTTAAATTTTATTTTTATTCATTTCCCTATCCACATTTTTTTGCAAGGGATTTACCTACATGTTGCTGCCTTTTGCAGCCCTCTAGCCCTTTCCCGGGCTGTTTTACAGCCTTTTTAGTGCCGAAAAGTTCGGGTCCCTATTGACTTCAATGGGGTTCGGGACGAAGTTCGGATCGGGTTCGGGATCCGAACTTCTCGAACCCGAACATCCAGGTGTCCGCTCAACTCTAATATTACTTAATCTTCTCGCATTGCACATCCAACTTAGAGCGGGGTATAGCCAAATATCCTAATAGTTGGCTTGCTAGAATTAACGAAGCTAACGAATATAGCGCTATATTCTCTATATTCGGTAATTCTAACAAGCCAATAGGAAAGTTGACTATGGACAGCTCTAAATTGGATTAGCAATGCAAAAATATTACTTTGCCTATTTTTTAGCAATAAATAGAATACTGAGTCGTTATTCTATTTATTGTAAAAAATAGGCAAAGTAATATTCTCGCATTGCGAATTTAACTTAGAGCTGTCCATAGTCAACTTTCCTATTGGCTTGATAGAATTAACGAATATAGTGAATATAGTGCTATATTCTTTATCTTCGTTAATTCTAGATAGCCAACCAATAGTAAAGTTGCCTTATACAGTTAAACTCGCAATAAGCAAATAATGAAATCGCATATTATTTGCGATAAATAGAATGACGAATATTTGATTTCGACGAATATAAGATGGATATTAAATCAAATATTTGAGAAATATTATTTAGAGGCTGGGTCACATAATGCACTGGCCAATCACAGCCATGCCATTAGTAGGCATGGCTGTGATGGCTTCTAAGGGCACACGAGTTAATGCTTGTTGATTGGCTACTCTGCAGACATTCAAAAAATGCCATTAACTCACCGCACACCAACTCGAACCCAAACTTTTACTGAAAAGTTCGGGTTCGGGTCCGGGGTCCAAAAATCCTAAAGTTCGGTATGAACCCGAACTTTACAGTTCGGGTTCGCTGAACCCTAACCAGAATATAACAGCAGTATCTAACGCTTGTATTGGACTGTCAGAAATGCAACAAAAGCCGCAAATGTATCAACTTGCCCAAAATGGTAGTTATTTTTAAACCAAAATATAATTGCAGTATTTAAAGCTTGTATTTCATAGTGAAAAATGCAGCAAAGGCCACAGATGTAGGGTCTTGCAAACAATTGGTGTTTTTTTAAAACCCAGTATATAATTGCAGTATTTAAAGCTTGTATTTCGCTGTGACAAATGCAGCAAAGGCCCCAGATGTAGGGTCTTGCAAAAAATGGGTGTTTTTTTTTTAACCCAGTATATAATTGCAGTATTTAAATCTTGTATTTCACTGTGACAAATGCAGAATAGGCTCGAGATGTAGGGTCTTGCAAAAAATTGGCATGGAGCCATGCCACTCTGATGGGGTTACCCCTGTCTCATATGTATCAGTCACTCTCGTAGCAGGTCACAGTGTAGGGAAGCCCGGAAAGTCTCTCCCTATTATAAGTTCATAGTGTAATTTTGAGGCAACTGCCACTTCGTGAGTCCACCTGCCGGCCCTGTGGTTAGAGACACCAGGGAGGTGGGATAGTCTTTTAAGTCTCTATGGATGCACATGACCCTGACTTTCCAGCCAGTATACTCCGTGGACTGTTCTAGGGGAGCCCTTACTAGGGACACCAGACTCCCTGAGTCCAGCAGAGGCTCCGGTGGAGTGTCTCCCACTTCCACCTGACAAAACTATACTTTCCCTTAGTACTGGATACAGTGTTTTTCACAAAAATTAATTACTAATGTCCTAAAGACTAGCTTACACCTATTAATCCAGCACCTACTCATATACCTAATACTTAACTTTTATTGATATGCTTCTAATAATGTTTATTGTAACCTAACTACACTTTTAAAATTCAAGTGTATCGCAGTCCTTGCTTGTCTATTTCATTTGCTACTGGGTTTCACACCGCCACCTTCGTGGGGCAGGCTACAATCACTGCTGCTTGATTGGCTGCGCGCTGCCAGTATGGTGTGAGTTCAGTGTTGAATTCCCCTTATACTGATTGGGGCTGCTACATACACTGTGTTAAAATTGAAGCCTCACGCTGCCCCCCAACATGTTTCGCCGTGACCGGCGTCTTCAGGGGTTAGGGCAGAGTGTAAGCGTGTCACCTCCCGACTGGCTTGTAAGACCTCCGTTTGTGATGTCACGATATATGTTCCGCCTATGGGCGTGATTGGGATCCTCTGATGGGGACTGATAGGTGTCGCGCCGCAATACTTCCTCCCGCTGGCTCCGCCTACTTACCTTCGACCTGCTGCTTCGCATGACGTCAACCGGTCTTAGACTTTTTCGGGTACTGCTTTCTACGCATGTCTGTGGACTTTGTTAGTCTGCGCTCCGATTTTTAATGTAGCCCATGCTCTGGGACTTCAATTTTTTAAGGAGTCGCATTCCTGCGCATGCTTGTTGACTCTGTTCCCAGCGCTCCGGTCCCTAATGCTGCGCTTATAGTAAAAACTTGCCCTGGGACTTGATTTCTAATCTTACCGATCCAGGAGGTCACGCATATATCTTGTCTTTTCCACTTAGGTAAGTTGACAGTGTCCGGGCATATGTCATTGGGCTTACTGTGGCCCTGTATAGTGTCCCTCCATGTTCGCGTGTACACATAATTTGCTATACCTCTTCTGTATTTGCGCATTTCTTGGGACTTGGCCAAGACAGGGTGTGTGGACGCAGTACAGAGGCAAATTACCAGTTCTTAAATCAAACTTCCATGTTTATTCACACATAAAGCAAAAACAAAACATCACTTTGCAGTCTTGGTGTTAGTTCACACACAATGGAAAGTCCACATGACAAAAATCACCTCGTTGGCAGTTCTGGCTCCTGCTTTTAGGGGGCCAGTTTCCCACTACGGATCTCAGTCCTCCAGCACGGCACAAGGCTCAGATCCCAGCACACACACCTCCTCACCTGGCAGTGCTGGCTGTTTTTTAAGGCCTGGCAAAACCTGGCCTGGAACATGGGGAGTAGTCACCCACCCAGCACTTTGACTATGCCCAGTAAGAGCCATCCCGGATCAGCTATACAGCCAAGTATTAAGGTGTCAAACAGCAACTGCTGCTGACACATAAACACTGGCTCTTATAAAGTACATTTTATGGCAGCAGACTATTTTTATCCCTTGCTTTTCCAGCAAGAATGATCATAAAAGATGTCAAGAGGTTTTGCAAAAATATTTTAACTTATAGAGTATGTTTGTGTATTATTATCTGGTCATGCCAAATCATGTAAACTTACAAAATAAAATAAATTAGAAATATCTTGTACCTTGCATGAACCAAGGGGTTGAGTCTAGTAGGCGACAATGTTAGATAAGTGCTTAAACGGGCTTTCCCTACAAACTAAAGTCACTGAGTTATAGGGTCTATTTTCGTTAAAGAAAAAAAATATATATTTTCACTAGTTTCAGTGTCCCCATAGCTTATCTGTACTTCTTAGATCAGAATTGAACATCTTGACAGACTGTGCATTTCCCTGATATGCTGCTGCTCTCCCCAGCCCAGGACTATGTCCATCTCCTGATCTATACAGAGCCCTCCGCTTCCTGGTAACTCCCACACAAGGTGGGCTGCAAGGTAATATTCAATAATAAAATGGAATAAAAACGGTTTATCTATATCTATTCAGGGTACTCACTCTCTGAATGTGTATTGCCCCAACAATCTTTTTCCATAGCTTAGAATACCCATTGGGTGTGGTTGTGTCTGTAGTAAAACATGCCCAGTACTTCTGTTATTTACATTATTCTTCTCCTATAAATTAACAGAACAAAGGAAATGTCTAGTAAAAATGTAAACCCAGCCTAATGGCTTACTGACCACTGAACAGAAGAGACTTATAAGCGACAGAACAACCCTGTGGTTCTAAGGAATGTGAACGTGCAGTAGGTTATAAGGACCCATGTGGGCACCTGAGCAAACAAGGGACCCCAAAGTCTTTCATCAATTGCAGACCCCTAAATTCAGATCCCCAACCATAATAATTAATCTTGTATCCTTCAGTCCACTGAAGGTAAACAGAGGTGAGTTTTTAAATAGATTGCCCATGGATGGTATCCAGGTGCCATCTGTTTTTCTTGAATACCCAGTCACTTGAATGAAGGCAAAATCTGAACAGGATAATGAATGCTCCAAATATCCCAGATCCTGCACATGCCAATGGTTCGCAAAAAAATAAAAATAAAATCACATGTGAAAAGACCCATTGACTTAGTTAATGGTTCAGTGTTAAAGGAAATGTGTCACCAAATTTTTTATCTGCCAATGAAAACCCAGATAGTAAGATGTTGTTTTTTTCTAATTTTTCTTTTATTTTTTCATTGTAGATTTTTTATTCAATTTACTGAACATGATTATGGGGGAAGCCATTTTGCCTGAACTGTTCTTAAAGAGAACATTGTACAAAAAGTCTGAGCTAAAGGTGGAATGGTATAGAGTAGTGATGAGTGAGCAGCCAATCAACGTTCAGGTAAGTAATTCCCTTCAGTGTAAAGCCATAGCCATGTAAGCTATTAGCCTTACACTGATTGGGTGGCCAGAACACATGATACCAGTGTATATAGGAGCAGATGTCTGAGGCTCGGATCATTCAGCGTCAGGGAGAGCAGACAGTAGGCAGGGACAAATAGCGTTTTGCAGGAAATTCACAGATTTAACAAAAATAAATAAATTTAAAGGCCAAACAGTCCTCTTAAGGACTACAGCATGTGTTTGACAGCAGTGCAGTACTTTCTTAAGTACCCAAGAGCTTTTAAAAGACAGAAAGATTTGACATTAGTGAGATCTACAGTACGCCCTCAGAAAACAGTGTGTTTAGCAGACATTATAAAAAGGGGCTTATTCACTAGAGTGTGTCTGCAAGTGAGATCTACAGTACGCCATCAGAAAGCAGTGTGTTTAGCAGAAATTATAAAAAGGGGCTTATTCACTAGAGTGTGTCTGCTAGTAAAATATACACCTCACCATCAGAGATTTTTTTTTTCCGGTGGAAATTAACTTAATTTGTGCCACATCTGTGTGTGTGTTCAACCCACAAACGTAATATACAGTATTCCAGCAGAGAATAACTTTTATTTGGGACAAATTTATCTAGTTTTAGGCACATCTGTGTGTGCGTTCCATCCACAAACGTTATATACAGTATTTCAGCAGAGAATAACTTTTATTTTGGACAAATTTAACTAGTTTTAGGCACATCTGAGTGTGTGTTTAAGCCGCAATTATATATACAGTATTCCAGCAGATAATTATTTGTATTTAGGACACATTTTACCTACTTTTGGGCACATCTGTGCGTGCGTTCAATCCGCAAACATTATATACAGTACCGTATTTTTCGCCGTATAAGACGCACTTTTTCCCCCCCAACAGTGGGGGGAAAATAGCAGTGCGTCTTATACGGCGAATGTAGCTGATTTTGCCCAGTTTTCAATGATACACCCGCCGCGATGCCGCGCGGCGGGTGTATCAGCTGTGAGGGAGGAGGGGCTGGGGGCGGCATCTGCATTAATAATGACAGCGGGGCCCGTGCAGTGACTGTTCTACTACACGGGCCCCGCTCACTGTATAATCATATCTCTCTAATAGTGTGTATTACCGTACTTAAAACTAGCAGCGCTCGCCGTTCGGAGCAGAGAGGAGGCAGGAGGCAGGCCAGGAGGACGGGCACTTGCAGCGTGAGTCATACGTCACGCGCCTGCACCGCCCACTTATGAATGAAGCAGGCGGCGCAGGCGCGTGACGTATGACTCACGTTGCAAGCGCCCGTCCTCCCGGCCTGCCTCCTGCCTCCTCTCTGCTCCGAACGGCGAGCGCTGCTAGTTTTAAGTACGGTAATACACAGCGCTCATTAGCGCTCATTATGCGATTACATGCATACAACAATTAACTATTAGAGAGATATGATTATACAGTAAGCGGGGCCCGTGTAGTAGAATAGTCACTGCACGGGCCCCGCTGTCATTATTAAAGCAGATGCGACCCCCATTCACTACAGGGACACTTATGGAGGGGATCTGTGGATGACAGCATAAGATGCTATATATGTGTCATCCACAGATCCCCCCCATAACTGTCATTCACAGATCCTCATCCTCATAACAGTGCCATCCAGAGAGGATCCCCCATAAGTGTCACCCACAGATCCCCCATAAGTGTCACCCACAGATCCCCCATAAGTGTCACCCACAGATCCCCCATAAGTGTCACCCACAGATCCCCCATAACAGTGCGTCACCCACAGACCACAATTAGTTCAAAACCCACCAAAAGTGCACCTTTTGGTTCAAAATATTTTTTTTCTTATTTTCCTCCTCAAAAACCTAGGTGCGTCTTATAGGCCGGTGCGTCTTATACGGCGAAAAATACGGTATTCCAGCAGAGAATAACATTTATTTGGGACAAATTTAACTAGTTTTGGGCTCATCTGTGTGTGCGTTCAATCCACAAACGTTATACACAGTATTCCAGCAGAGAATACCTTTTATTTGGCACACATTTAACTATATTTGGGTACATCTGTGTGTGCATTCAATCCATAAAGTTATATACAGTATTCCAGCAGAGAATTATTTGTATTTGGGACAAATTTAACAAGTTTGGGGAGCATCTGTGTGTGCGTTCAATCCACAAACGTTATATACAGTATTCCAGCAGAAAATTATTTGTATTTGGGACGCATTTAGCTACTTTTGGGCACATCTGTGTGTGTGTTCAATCCACAAATGTTATATACAGTATTCCAGCAGAGAATAACTTTTATTTGGGACACATTTGCCTACTTTTGGGCACATCTGTGTGTGTGTTTAGGCCACAACCATATATACAGTATTCCAGCAGATAATAAGTTGCATTTGGGACAAATTTAACTAGTTTGGGGCCCATTTGTGTGTGCGTTCAATCCACAAAATGTATTATACAGTATTCCAGCAGAAAATTATTTGTATTTGGGACACATTTAACTACTTTTGGGCACATCTGTGTGTGTGTTCAATCTGCAAACATTATATACAGTATTCCAGCAGAGAATTATTTGTATTTAGGACACATTTAAATACTTTTGGGCGGGCACATCTGTGCGTGCTTTCAATCTGAAAACGTTATCTACAGTATTCCAGCAAAGAATAACATTTATTTGGGACACATTTAACTACTTTTGGGAACATCTGTGTGTGCGTTCAATCCACAAAGTTATATACAGTATTTCAGCAGAGAATAACTTTTATTTTGGACAAATTTAACTAGTTTTGGGCACATATGTGTATGTGTTTAGGACGCAACCACATATACAGTATACCAGCAGAGAATTATTTGTATTTGGGACAAATTTAACTAGTTTGGGGCACATCTGTGTGTGCGTTCAATCCACAAATGTTATATACAGTATTCCAGCAGAGAATTAGTTATATTTGGGACACATTTAACTATTTTTGTGCACATCTGTGTGTGTGTTCAATCCGCAAACGTTATATATAGAGTTGAGCGGACACCTGGATGTTTGGGTTCGACGGGTTCGGCCGAACTTCGGAAAAAAATATCAGTTCAGGACCCAAACTTGACCCTGAACCCGAACCCCATTGTGGTTAAGAGAATGGCAAGTGCTCTGACAACAAATGTAGAAAGGGAAATGACTTAAAATAACATAAAATACATGAAAATAAAAAATAATCATCTTGATCTAGGAGAAAGAGAGAACACATCGAAGCAAGATTCATTTTTTCAAATTTAAAATTAGAGTTGAAATATGGGAGAAATTATTAAAGCATAAAAATGTGACAACTTTTCAAGTGAATGAAAGGATGTGGTGCACATTAATTACTGAATAATTTATTAAATTTTATTCCCAGTCACCTATGCATAGCAGGTGTTTATTCACATCTAAAATTATATAATGTCAACCCAAGAATGTAACCGAAAAATTATTTAAATTTATTAAGCTTTCAACTAGGTAGAGGAGGGGTATATTACACCCTATAATTGGTGAATTTCACCCAAAAATGTAACTGACAATTTTTTTTTTTTTCGGTCTACTAGTTATAGGAGTGGTACATCACGCCCAAAAATTGGTGAATTTCACCAGAATATATAACTGACAATTTTTTTTTGTTTAACCCGTCTACTAGGTATAGCAGTGGTAATATAAACCCCAAAATTTGTTTATTTTGCCTGAAAATGTAACTGACAATTTTTTTTACCAGTAGACTAGTTATAGCAGTGGTACTATACAAACCAAAATTGGTGAATTTCACCCTAAAATGTAAATTACATTTATTTTTATTTTTTTAACTGGCCTACTAGTTATAGCAGTGGTACAATACACCCAAACATTTGTTAATTTCACCCAAAAAAGTAAATGACAAGTCATGTTTTTTTTTTTTTGTTTAACCTGTCTACTAGGTATAGCAGTGGTACTACACACCCAAAAATTTGAAAATTGCACCCGAAAATGTAAATTACAAAGTAGTGAAATGATATAAAATAAAACACGTACAAAAAAAAAATGGATTTATGAGGTGGAGTTCCATATGGAGTAAGAGTTTAAGGAGGCGGTGGACGTAGCGGAGTGGGTGGAAGCGGCCGTGGATGAGGACGAGATAGCCAACACAGGTTTTTGGTTTTAATTTAATTTTGTAAAATTAGGTTTATGGCCATGAGCTGGTCTGGGTGCCACCCTGCTGTGAACATGGTTCCTCCTCCTGCATCTCCTCATTCTCATCCTCCTCATCCTTAAGAACTGTGCCCTAGCTGGACAATTGTGTACCTTGGGTTTGTGGGTGCAGGAACCCACCATCGGAGCCACTTGGGAATGACTGGCCGGAAACACTATGAAATGATCCTCCTGTGCCACATCCTCTTCCATCATCGCCAGGAGCGTTTATTCAAGGAGGCATAGAAGTGGAATAGTAACGCTGAGAACCACGTTATCGGCACTGGCCATGTTGGTGGAGTACTCGAAACAGCGCAACAAGGAACACAGATCTCGCATGGAGGCCCAGTCATTGGTGGTTAAGTGGTGCTGTTCCGCAGAGCGACTCACCTGTGTGTGCTGCAGGTGAACCTCCACTATTGCCTGCTGCTGCTCGCACAGTCTGGCCAGCATGTGCAAGGTGGAGTTCCAACTTGTGGGCACGTTGCATATGAGGCGGTGAGCAGGAAGGCTGAAGTTACGCTGCAGCGCTAACAGGCGAACAGCAGTTGGATGAGGACGCTGAAAGCACACACAGATGGCCCGCACTTTATGCAGCAGTTCTGACTTGTCGGGGTATTCTTTAAGGAATCTCTACACCACCAAATTCAGCACATGCGCCAGGCAAGGGATGTGCGTCAAACCGGCTAGTCCCAGAGCTGCTACGAGATTTTGCCCATTATCACACACCACCAGGCCAGGCTTGAGGTTGACTGGCACAAACCACTCAGTTCCTGCGTGGTGTGGGGTTTGTCCCCCAAACAAATAAGTTTTAAAACTGCCTGCTGTCGTTTATCCCTGGCTGTGCTGAAGTTGATGGTGAAGGTGTTACGCTGACGGGAAGAGGAGCTGGTAGAGGATGAGGAAGCAGAGTAGGAGCAGGAAGCAACAGGAGGCAAACTGAAGCGCCATGCAATCCTCGGTGGTGGAAGGACATGAGCCAAACTGCTATCCGCCTCAGGCCCAGCCGCCACTGCATTTACCCAGTGTGCTGTTATGGAGATATAACGGCCCAGACCGTGCTTACTGGTCCACGTATCCGTAGTATGGTGCACCTTGCCACAGATGGCGTTACGCAGTGCACACCTGATTTCGTCCCCTACTTGGTTGTGCAAGGAAGGGATGGCTCGCCTTGAAAAGTAGTGGCGGCTGGACATGACGTATTGTGGGACAGCCACCATCATAAGGCCTTTAAAACTATCCGTCTCCACCAGACGGAATGACAGCATTTCAAAGGCCAGTCATTTAGAAATGCTGGTACTCAGGGCTAGTGATCGCGGGTGGGTAGGGGGGTACTTCCTCTTCCTTTCCAGAGTTTGGAATATGGAGAGCTGAACGCTTCCGTGGGACATTGTAAATATGGTTGGTGACCCAGGTGTTGGTGTTGCTGGCAGATCCTCTGTTTGCGGGGTGCCAGGTGGCACTGCCACTCCAGAGGTAGATGAAGAGGCCGAGACTGCAGCAGAAGAGGAAGCAGGAGGAGCCAGAGACCTTTCTTGGTTTTTGAGGTGTATACTCCACTGCAGCTCGTGCTTTGCACTTAAATGCCTGGTCATGCAGGTTGTGCTCAGGTTGAGAACGCTTATGCCTCGCTTCAGGCTCTGATTGCACAGCGTGCAAACCACTCGTGTCTTGTCGTCAGCACATTGTCTGAAGAACTGCCACGCCAGAGAAATCCTTGGAGCTGGCTTTGGTGTGCTCGGTCCCTTGCTGTGGAGGGCAGTAGTAAGCGACCACTCCGCTTTTGCACCCTGCTCCCTCTTCTGCTGTGCTGGTGGCTCTGTGCGACCACCGCCTCTTCCTCCAAACTACATAGGTTACTCGCATGACCTTTATTCCACATCAGCTTCCACCCAGTCTTCACCCCTGCCTTCCTTGTCAGTCTGCACACTTTTGAAAGCCCCAGCAGTTGGCACCTGTGTTTCGTTATCATCCGAGACGTGCTGCGATGGTCCTTCCATGTACTCACCTTGAAAGATAAGTGGTTGGGCATCGGTGCACTCAATATCTTCCATTTCTGGGGCAGGGCTAGGTGGATGGCCCTGGGAAACCCTGCTAACAAAGTCCTCAAAAAGCAGAAGAGACTGCTGCATTATTTGGGGCTCAGACTGCTTGGCTGATTTGCAAGGGGGTGAGGTGAAAGACTGATGGACTGCTTGTTCAGGCCTCACCATTCGTAGAGCAGCATTAGGCCCGACCAAATACCGCTGCAGGTTTTGTCGCCTACTCGCACCTGAATAAAGGGTTTTACTTTTGCGTGTAGCTGGCACAGATCGACCACGTCCTCTCCCTGCAATAGGAGCTCCACTAGCAGCACGACGACCTGGGCCACGTCCCTTATTTGTAGAGGGTGTATCTCACTCACACAGTCTGAACCAGTGTAGGCCTGAATTAAATATTTCTTTGCCCAAAATGGCAGTATTTCAAATGGCTGTATTTCAAATGCCTGAATCAAACCACTGTATGTAGAGGGTGTATCTCACACTGTCTGAACCAGTGTAGGCCTGAATTAAATATTTCTTTGTCCAAAATGGCTGTATTTCAAATGCCTTAATCAAACTCCTGTATGTAGAGGGTGTATCTCACATGGCCTGAACCAGTGTAGGCCTAAATTCAATATTGGTGAACCAAATGGCTGTATTTCAAATGCCTTAATCAAACCCATGTATGTAGAGCGTGTATTTCACATGGCCTGAATCAGTATAGGCCTGAATTAAATATTTCTTAGCCCAAAATGGCTGTATTTCAAATACCTGAATGAAACCCCTGTATGTGGAGGGTGTATCTCACAGGACCTGAAACAGTGTAGGCCTAAATTAAACATTTCTTTGCCCAACAAGGCTGTATTTAAAATGACTGTATTTCAAATGCCTGAATCAAACCCCTGTATGTAGAGGGTGTATCTCACACGGTCTGAACCAGTGTAAGCCTGAATTAAATATTTCTTTGACCAAAATGGCTGTATTTCAAATGCCTGAATCAAAGCCCTGTATGTAGAGGGTGTATCTCACATGGTCTGAACCATTGTAGGCCTGAATTAAATATTTCTTTGCCCAAAATGGCTGTATTTCAAAGGCGTGAATCAAACCCCTGTATGTAGAGGGTGTATCTCACACGGTCTGAACCAGTGTAGGCCTGAATTAAATATTTCTTTGCCCAAAATGGCTGTATTTCAAATGGCTGTATTTCAAATGCATGAATCAAACCCCTGTATGTAGAGGGTGTATCTCACACAGTCTGAACCAGTGTAGGCCTAAATTAAATATTTCTTTGCCCAAAATGGCTGTATTTCAAATGGCTGTATTTCAAATGCCTGAATCAAACCCCTGTATGTAGAGGGTGTATCTCACACGGTCTGAACCAGTGTAGGCCTGAATTAAATATTTCTTTGACCAAAATGGCTGTATTTCAAATGCCTGAATCAAACCCCTATATGTAGAGGGTGTATCTCACACGGTCTGAACCAGTGTAGGCCTGAATTCAATATTTATTTGACCAAAATGGCTGTATTTCAAATGCCTGAATCAAACCCCTGTATGTAGAGGGTGTATTTCACAGGGCCTGAAACAGCGTAGGCCTGAATTCAATATTGGTGCGCCAAATGGCGGTATTTCAAATCTCTGAATCTAACCCAAATGTATTAAGGGTGTATCTCACAATGACATCTGCATCAAAGGCTGCCAGCTAAATTTTAAGATTAACAACTGAATTTGACAGCAGTATATAAGCCTATTATTTCACACGTACTTTGTGTACTAAATATTTAGTTTTTTGTCAAAAATGTGTATTTTTAAAACCCCAGAAAATTATGGCTATATTTCTAGCTTAATTTGCACACTGACTAATCCAGATGTTGTAGTTTGCCAAAAAATTGATGATTTGCAATGTCCCAAAAGCTCAGATGCAGTGCTGGTGCACTGAGCTTGCATGAAATGGCCGCCGCCGCCCACCTAACTAACAGAATTATAAAAGTTATTTTTTTTTTGGTCATTGGGCTCATTGCTGGGTAAAACGATTGTTCCCTGCACCTACACAACTATTTATCTGTAGATCGCTGAGTTAGATTCTCTCCTTTTCTCTTCCTGAAATCACAAGTCCAGCAGCATCCTCTCCCTACACTTGTAACAGCAGAGTGACGGGCAACGCTACGTGACTCAAGCTTATATAGAGCCTGGGTCACATGCCGCTCTGGCCAATCACAGCCATGCCATTAGTAGTTATGGCTGTGGTGGCTTCTAAGGTCAGACAGTTAACCGCTTGTTGATTGGCTGCTCTGCATCCTTTCAAAAAGCGCCAAGAAAGCGCCAAACACCGAATCCAAACTTTTACTGAAATGTTCGGGTCCGGGGGCGTGGCTTGTTAGGCATGTGAGCGGTCGCACGCTGAGAGAGCTCCCACATCTGCCTGGCCATTTATCCTGATTATACCCTGGTTCCAGCAGAGATATTAAGCCTGAACAGTCGGGGATCAGTGCGGATCAGTGCGGTAACCGAGACTGAGGCTTTGGACAACGGGGGAAGCAAGCATGTCAAGGAAAAGAGACGGTAGAGGTGCCGATAAGGAGTCCCAAGATGGCGCCGGGATGAGCACGCCGAAGCGGCGGGACCGCACTGCAGAGCTGCAGAAAGAAACGGCGGTGAAGCTGAGTCAATTTGTGCGATCTTCTCAGGCAGCCAATAACAGACAGCGCCAGGAGATCCAAGATGCTGTGTTACCGGACCAGGGGGACGAATCGGAACATGAAGAGCTGGTTCCCACCACTACCACGCGTCAGAGCGCCAACAGGTATGAGGCTCTACAAGTGAATGGAGAGGAGCTGGAGCGTGAAACATGCGACTCGGACTCTGGGGAACCCACGCTAAAGGATGTGCTACATGCTATTTCTAAATGTAGCAAGTCCCTGAGTGCACTAACGGTCCAGGTGGGCGCTATAAAAGAGGACATTTCTATTATACGGCATGACTTCATAAAATTGGCAGAGCGTACCACGGCTCTAGAGGATAGAGTGGGAGAGGTGGAGGATGAGGTACAGCCTCTAAAGAGAGACACTGCTGAACATTCCAGATTGCTAAATGTAATATCGGCTAAGCAAGACGATACGGAGAACCGTCTGCGCCGCAATAATGTACGCATTGTTGGAATACCTGAGAAGGTGGAAGGGAGAAATCCCACTGAATACTTTGAGGCATGGCTAAAAGAACAGGTGGGGCAGGATTCACTAACCCCACTGTTTGCAGTCGAACGCGCCCATAGGGTGCCGACTAGGCCTCTGCCTCCCGGAGCACCTCCGAGAACGGTCCTGGCCAAGTTATTACATTATAGAGACCGGGATATCCTCTTGCGCAAGGCCAGGGAGCTACAAGACCTTTCCATTGATGGTCACAGAATCTCGCTGTTCCCGGACTACTCTATGGAAGTTCAAAAAAGGAGGGCCCGCTTTCTAGAAGTTAAAAAGAGACTGAGAAATTTGGGAGTCCAATATTCTATGTTATACCCAGCTAGATTGCGTGCAGTGGCCCTGAATACCACCAGCTTCTTTGAGGACCCTAGGGAAGCGACAAAATGGCTGGACAGAAATGAACGTCAAATTAGGATGGAGCTTCAACCCCCTACTTAATGGGACTCAGCTTTTATTCTACAAGTGATTACTTGAATGTCCTTTATATGTGCTATCCTCCCTCTCTTACTATGTGTTACCTATTAAGTATCCCTATTAGTTAGGCTACAGAGAGGAGTGGGGGGGATTGATATGCTAGGCTGTAAAGGTCGTATATTGCAGTGAATTTACATGTCGATGCGTCTACCATGGATATAGATATGAATGCTTTATCTTGTTTTAAACCCGATTGAGGGCGTACTACATTCCTTACGTTAATTGAGGGTGTTATATATTTGCAGTAGATATGTTATGTGTTCCCGGGTAAGGTGCGGGAAGCTAGAGGGCGATCAGTTACAATAAGAGTGTGCTTAATAGTTTTTAGTTTTCACATTGATAAAAAAAACTATTAGTAGTCAGTTCTGTCTACGCTCCTCCGGCTAATACGGTTTATTAGCTGGGGAATTCATCTGGTCTTACCGACTGGTGCAGCATAATTCCACAGGCTTAGTATTTGGGCGTGGGGTGGAGCCAATCGGTCAGTTCAGGGAACTGTAGTTCTCTATAGTATTTTGCCACTTAATGGCAAGTTTACAGTCTTTGGGAGGTTTGGGATATGTTACGGGACAGAGCAATCTTGGTTATGAATGGAAGTATGGCTGGCTGAGTGTGGAATGGAAGGGGGTGTGCCTTCCTCCAGAGCAGAGAGACAAAGATACTATTGTACGGGTTGTGACTCTAATGGTATACAGGAGATTGTCTTTTAATACTAAAGGCTAATTGCATTAAATTCCTTAGCTGGAATGTTCGGGGGATCAAGGAAAAGACTAAAAGGAAGGCGATTCTGGAAAGCGGCCGTCCGTTACATCCTCTCATATGCTGCCTACAGGAGACACACTTGCTGCCGGAGCAGGTACATTTGCTTAAACTGGCCTGGGTGGGGTTTCACTCCACGTATTCAACATATGCTAGAGGAGTCAGTATCTTGATACATAAAAACATACCGTTTTGCTGTATTTCTAGCAAAGTGGATGCTGACGGGTGTTATGTGTGCCTATATGGTACGCTCTACAACCAACCATGTGTGATATGTGGCGTGTATATCCCGCCCCCATACTCCCCGCTAGTGATCAGGAAGGTTTTAGCTTTCATGACGGATTTCCCAGGGGTGCCAACTCTCATACTGGGAGACTTTAATAATGTAATAAGGCCTGACATTGACAGGCTGGGGACAGCGGAAAGGGATCCTTCGGAAGAATATACCACATTTGGGAGACTCATACAGGAAGTATCTCTAGTAGACATATGGAGAGAGAGGAATCTGCGGGAGAGACAGTACTCATGTTGTTCTAGTACATTTGGCTCGCTGTCCAGGATTGATTTGGCATTAGTAAACTCTGAAATGGGTAGGTTAGTACAAGAAGTTGCTTATCTTCCGCGACGGCTGACAGATCATTCCCCATTGATGGCTTCCGCTGCTTTTAGGCCCATTAGAATAGGACAAGGAATGATGTGGGCATTTAACCCCTTTTGGTTATCTGTTCTGCCGGAAGTGGGTAATATTAAGGAGCAACTGGAGGAGTTCTTTAGGATTAATCTGCCTACAACTACAAGGTTAATAGTCTGGGATACCATGAAGGCCTTCATGAGAGGGTTACTTATAGCACAAATTAACAGGAAAAAAAATGAAACTAAAGCTAAGGTACAGGCTCTAACGCGGGCGGTGTAAGTAGCTGAAGCTAATTATGTGGAAAAACCGGACGATAGATGTAGGGAATTATGGAAGGGGGCGCAAAAGGAGTTTAATGACAGGCTGCTACTTAATGCCAAGAACAAACAGTTCTTTCAAAAACAAGTATATTATGAAGAAGGAGAAAGGACGGGAAGAATGCTGGCTCTGGTATCTAGGGCACAGCGACCCCCTAACTATATAGCGGCTCTCAGGGATCCAGCTGGGAATCTGTGTAGTGCTCTGGAGCAAATACTGGAGATTATGAGGGGATTTTACTCTAACCTGTATGTATCCCGTTTATCAGCCTCAGATGAAGAAATAGACTCATTCTTGGATGGGCTTCACATGCCTATACTTCCCTCTGATCAGCGTACTAAATTGGATTCCCCTATAACGATCACTGAGTTGGAGGTGGCGCTGTCAAATATGTCTAACAATAAGGCCCCGGGTGGTGACGGTTTACCGGCGGAGATATACAAACGATTTGCCTCAGTTATGCTGCCCCAGTTGTTGGAGGTCTTCAGGGAGGCGATGACACAGAAAAAACTGCCCTCCAGTATGACTGAGGCGACGATTGTAGTTCTTCCGAAGCCAGGCAAAGATATTCAGGAGGCCGAGTCTTATAGACTGATATCACTACTTCAGGTAGACTTTAAAATACTGGCTAAGGTCTTGGCTAATCATCTGAATCAGATTATATCTAACCTTATTCACCCAGACCAGGCTGGCTTTATGCCAAATATGTCTACGGCAGTTAACATCAGGCGCCTTTATCTAAATATCCAGAGTCGAGGGCATGCTTCGAATGCGGCGGTCGCATCTCTTGATGCGGCCAAAGCATTTGATAGTGTAGAATGGAAATACTTGTGGAGGGTACTGCGGAAGCTAGGGTTTGGCCAATCTTTATAGGGTGGATTCAACTCCTATATGACAAGCCATCGGCTAGGATTAGGGTGAATGGCGATCTATCAGATAGCTTCACACTACATAGGGGGACGAGGCAGGGTTGTCCCCTGTCACCTCTGCTATTTGCGATTGCAATTGAACCTCTAGCTGAAGCTATCAGATCTTCTGCAGGGATTAGATGCTTTACATACGGCTCCCTGGAGGAGAAAGTGGCACTATATGCAGATGATCTGTTACTATTTATGGATGATTGGAGGATGTCTCTCCCGGTAGCAATGGAAGTTATTAATGGGTTTGGGAAAATGTCAGGTCTATGTATTAACTGGACCAAATCCGTGCTGATGCCACTGAAGGAAGACATGGCTGACAGTGACTCCTGGGTGGAGGGCCTACAGGTTGTGCACTCTTTCAAATATCTGGGCATTCAGGTTTCTTGCAATGATCTAGATTTTGAGAGACTGAACATCTCCCCTCTACTCCAGAAGTTTAAACAGAAGGTTAATACTTGGACAAAACTGCAGTTATCCATTATAGGTAGAACAAATCTAGTAAAAATGATACTGATGCCACAGCTTCTTTATGTGCTGCACAATGCCCCTGTATGGCTTCCCCTGAGGATCTTCTATGTAATTAATGCTATTTTCATGGACCTTATATGGAATAAGGGAACACCTTGCATCAAGTTGTCAACTCTGTGTAGGCCAAAGACAACTGGGGGCCTGGGGGTTCCGGATCCGTGGCTGTATTACCTGGCGGCACAAATGCAGCATATGAGGGGATGGGAATCAACGGATGGCTTAGGTACTGCTAGTAAAATTATTCAGTCATTGGTAGGGTGTCAAAATTTGAGATCTGCTCTAGAGGAGGGTACTTTTCATGCATTGGGTAGTACATATCGGGTATTGCGCGCCATTCACAATACTTGGTGGAAAGTCAGGGAAATAATAGGGGTACAGGGTTAC
The DNA here is from genome assembly GCF_014858855.1 of Bufo gargarizans. Classification (NCBI taxonomy): domain Eukaryota; kingdom Metazoa; phylum Chordata; class Amphibia; order Anura; family Bufonidae; genus Bufo; species Bufo gargarizans. The sequence continues at coordinate 222,811,315 of NC_058084.1, forward strand.
TCCGATATCACTCCTATTTGGCCAAATTATATGTACACAGAGGTGGATAAAGTCAAAGGAATTAAGGTATGGGCGGATTCGGGGCTTAAATATATGTGTCAACTGTTTGACAATGATATCCTCAAAGAATTTTCAGGGTTACAGCAGGATTTTGGATTGCAGAAGTCCCAATTTTATCTTTATTTGCAACTTAGGTACGCTCTACGTGCTCAAGAACAGGTAGGGGCAGTACGTCCTGCACAGAAAAATTAAATAGTGGACTTGGTAAAGTCTGGCAGAGGTACAGCGGGAGTGATATCCCTAAATTACACGTGTCTTATGGAAGCGCAATTTAAAAAACAGGAATTTCCACTATATGATAAATGGAGGAAGGATGCCCCCGATTTAACTGAGGAGCAAAGGGACACTGTCCTGGAGGAGTTTACACAAGTAACGGTGAGTGAAGCGCAAAGAGTATCTCAACTCTTGTTGTTACACAGAGTATACAAAACACCTGTCCTATTGAAAAGAATGGGGTATAGAGCTGATGATTGCTGCCCAAAGTGTAGTGTGGCGAATGCAGACCTTATTAATCTGATGTGGAATTGTCCTAGACTAAGAAGGTACTGGAGTAGGGTAGTAGGGATAGTGAAAACTGTTTTTGATATTGAACTTAGTATAGATGTTGCGACGTGTGTATTGGGATGCGTTGATGTACCAGGATTGGTGCCTGAAAAAAGATTGGCTATTATTAGAGTGCTTTACCAAGCTAGGAAGGTAATTGCTTTCCACTGGATAGATGTTCAACCACCATCAGTGGATGAATGGGAAAAAAAGGTGCATGCGCTGATTAGTCTAGAAAAATATGTATACCAAAAGAGAAACTGTATGAAAAAATTTGAAAAAATATGGTCGCTTTGGATTCAACATTATAATCTACAAATGTAAGGGACTGAATGAGGGATTGAGTGAGGGAATTTATGAGAGATGTGTAGGAACGGGCGGTAAGAGGAGTGAAGTAATATAAAGGAAATGTGAAATTAAGAGGGTAGGCTTGAAAGAGCTCGGGGATAAAAGTGTTACATAACATGAGTACCTGTATAATTAATATTACAGAATGTACCATATTGCTCAAACTGTACTATACGGATTTGATACATTGCAATATGTAAAACTACTGTGCCGATATGTCAGACCCCATGATGCATTATCATTTATCTGCTCTTGTCTCAAGGAATTATGTTGGGGGGAGGGGGAATTGGGGGGACAGTGTTCTGTCTGTAATTAAAATTGAAAATCTTCAATAAAAAGTATCTGATTTAAAAAAAAGAAATGTTCGGGTCCGGCTTTAAAAATCCTAAAGTTCGGTACGAACCCGAACTTTACAGTTCGGGTTCGCTCAACCCTACTCCTGAGTCTTCCATTTGTGCTATTATTCAAATGCCTGGGGTATAGACATCTGTACGCTGTGCTGGGACACAGAAGTGAATGTGCTAGCTGATGGTGCTTGCGAAGATCCAGGTGCATGGTGGGAAGCATATGGGCCTGCATCTTGGACAAGGGATTGGCCAGCACGTAACACATGGGAGGAGGAGGCAGTGGCGTGACCCACAGACACTGGTTTTGGACCCAGGCGTTTGGCCCACTTATTACAGTACTTTGATGCCATGTGGCGAATCATGCTGGTGGTGGTGAGGTTGCTAGTGTTCACGCCCCTGCTAATTTGGTACGGCACAGGTTGCAAATGACAATTCTTTTATCGTCTGCACTTTCTTCAAAAAAGCGTCAGACTACTGAAGACCCACCAAGGGAGATTGCCGCAAGGGGGTGCTCCGGGGAATAGTTGCAGGCCTGTTTGGTGCAGCCCACCTTCTCCCTTTTGCCACCCCACTGCCTCTTCCAGCGTGTTGTGGTACTGCAGATCCCTCACCCTCTGTAGTGCTATTCTCTCTCGGCTTGTCACCTTCCCAGGTTGGGTCAGTGATTTCATCGTCCAACACCTCCTCTTCCACTTCCTCACTCTGGTCATCCTCCTGACTTTTTGACCTAACAAGAACCTCACTTATTGACAACTGTGTCTCATTCTTATCATCATCCTCTTGAGACACTAATTGCGGTTGACTTATTGACAACTGTGTCTCATCATCATCATCCACCTTGTGAAACACTAATTGTCGTTCCACACTGTCATCTTTCCTGACTATAGATGCTCAAGAGTTTGGGAATCGGTGCACCAGATCTCTTCATATCCTCCTTCAAGCGGGCTTGGCGAGAGGCCCAAATCAAGGAATGGAATGAATGAAAAGTGCTCCTCAGAATATCCGAGTGTGGGATCACTTGTTTGCCAAGACTCTCCATAGTGGGAGGAAGCAGGAACAGGGTGAGGATTCTGTTGACCAGAATTTGGCGCTACTGAGACTGGACTTCGTGGAAAACATGGTGGCGCTTAACCGACTGGAAGCATTATCTGTTGCAATCCAATCAACCACCTGATTGCACTGGTCTGACTTTGAGAGTGGTGTCCTGCGCCGCCTTGCAAACTGGGACATGGAGCTAGGTATTGTGGATGAGTGTGTTTCTTGTTATCTGGCAGCAGGCACAGTTTCACCGCGTGCAGGGCCACAGCCTCTGCGTGCACCATCATCATCACTGCCACTGCCCCGTCCCTTACTGCTCGCCTTGCGCATATTAAATGGTATATATGCTTGCAAGTATGTCACATGTACAGTAGCGCAGGTTTTGTAAGTGTTTGCGCAAATAAATTTAACTGAATGTCACAGATATTTTGGATTACGGATTTGATACATTGCAATATGTAAAACTACTGTGCCGATATGTCAGACCCCATGATGCATTATCATTTATCTGCTCTTGTCTCAAGGAATTATGTTGGGGGGAGGGGGAATTGGGGGGACAGTGTTCTGTCTGTAATTAAAATTGAAAATCTTCAATAAAAAGTATCTGATTTAAAAAAAAGAAATGTTCGGGTCCGGCTTTAAAAATCCTAAAGTTCGGTACGAACTCGAACTTTACAGTTCGGGTTCGCTCAACCCTACTCCTGAGTCTTCCATCTATCTGAACTTCTAAGATCTCTCCCAGGGCTGGCAGTGACAACGACTAGCTCCCAGCCTCCACAAAGTTCACCCAGTGTGCCGTCAGGGAAATGTAGCGTCCCTGGCCAAAAGCACTTGTCCATGTGTCAGTCGTTAAGTGGACCTTCCCAATAACTGCGTTGGTCAGGGCATGGGTGATGTTAAGGGACACATGCAGGTGTACGGCTGGGACTGCACACCTTGAAAAATATTGGCAGCTGTGGACAGATTACTGTGGGACAGCCACCACCATCAGGTTGCGGAAAGCCTCAATGTCCACAAGTCTAAATGGCAACATTTTTAGGGCCAGCGATTTGGTGAGGGGCGCATTTAGTGCTATGGTCTGTGGGTGGGTGGCTGAGTATTTGTGCTATTATTCAAATGCCTGGGGTATAGACATCTGTACGCTGTGCTGGGACACAGAAGTGAATGTGCTAGCTGATGGTGCTTGCGAAGATCCAGGTGCATGGTGGGAAGCATATGGGCCTGCATCTTGGACAAGGGATTGGCCAGCACGTAACACATGGGAGGAGGAGGCAGTGGCGTGACCCACAGACACTGGTTTTGGACCCAGGCGTTTGGCCCACTTATTACAGTACTTTGATGCCATGTGGCGAATCATGCTGGTGGTGGTGAGGTTGCTAGTGTTCACGCCCCTGCTAATTTGGTACGGCACAGGTTGCAAATGACAATTCTTTTATCGTCTGCACTTTCTTCAAAAAAGCGTCAGACTACTGAAGACCCACCAAGGGAGATTGCCGCAAGGGGGTGCTCCGGGGAATAGTTGCAGGCCTGTTTGGTGCAGCCCACCTTCTCCCTTTTGCCACCCCACTGCCTCTTCCAGCGTGTTGTGGTACTGCAGATCCCTCACCCTCTGTAGTGCTATTCTCTCTCGGCTTGTCACCTTCCCAGGTTGGGTCAGTGATTTCATCGTCCAACACCTCCTCTTCCACTTCCTCACTCTGGTCATCCTCCTGACTTTTTGACCTAACAAGAACCTCACTTATTGACAACTGTGTCTCATTCTTATCATCATCCTCTTGAGACACTAATTGCGGTTGACTTATTGACAACTGTGTCTCATCATCATCATCCACCTCGTGAAACACTAATTGTCGTTCCACACTGTCATCTTTCCTGACTATAGATGCTCAAGAGTTTGGGAATCGGTGCACCAGATCTCTTCATATCCTCCTTCAAGCGGGCTTGGCGAGAGGCCCAAATCAAGGAATGGAATGAATGAAAAGTGCTCCTCAGAATATCCGAGTGTGGGATCACTTGTTTGCCAAGACTCTCCATAGTGGGAGGAAGCAGGAACAGGGTGAGGATTCTGTTGACCAGAATTTGGCGCTACTGAGACTGGACTTCGTGGAAAACAGGGTGGTGCTTAACCGACTGGAAGCATTATCTGTTGCAATCCAATCAACCACCTGATTGCACTGGTCTGACTTTGAGAGTGGTGTCCTGCGCCGCCTTGCAAACTGGGACATGGAGCTAGGTATTGTGGATGAGTGTGTTTCTTGTTATCTGGCAGCAGGCACAGTTTCACCGCATGCAGGGCCACAGCCTCTGCGTGCACCATCATCATCACTGCCACTGCCCCGTCCCTTACTGCTCGCCTTGCGCATATTAAATGGTATATATGCTTGCAAGTATGTCACATGTACAGTAGCGCAGGTTTTGTAAGTGTTTGCGCAAATAAATTTAACTGAATGTCACAGATATTTTGGATGCTCAAACGTTATACAGGAGATGTAGCACAGGTAATGTTGCTGTCACCAGCAGCGAAAAAATTAAACTGAACGTCAATGATATTTAGGATGTGCAAATGTTATACAGGAGATGTAGCGCTGGTAATGTCGCTGTCCCCAGCCGTAAAAAAATGTAACTGAATGTCACTGATATTTACGATGCGCAAACGTTATACAGGAGATGTAGCGCAGGTAATGTTGCTGTCACAGCGGCAATTTTTTTTTACTGAATGTCACTGATATTTAGGATGTGCAAATGTTATACAGGAGATGTAGCGCAAGTAATGTCGCTGCTGTCACCAGCGGCCATGTAGCAAAGGTATTGTCGCTGCTGTCACCAATGGCTAGCGTTATACAGGAGATGTAGCGCAGGTAATGTCGCTGCTGTCACCTGCGGCTAACATTATACAGGAGATGTAGCGCAGGTAATGTCGCTGCTTTCACCAGCGTCTAACGTTATACAGGAGATGTAGCACAGGTAATGTTGCTGCTGTCACCATTGTCTATCATTATACAGGAGATGTAGTGCAGGCAATGTTGCTGCTGTCACCAGCAGCCAAACAATTGCACGCAATTTTGCGCACGTTGCGCTAGTATATTTTGCAGCCAGATAAAACAATAGTCCTGAAAGGACTGTTGGATCTCTAACACCTTTCAACACTCAAAACTTAATAAAATAAAAAAAAAACTATTCTTCTCCCTACACTATCTGTCCCTTCTGCTGCAGCTTGCCCTGACTAAGTCTGAGCAGAACCACGTGTCATCATGTGCTATATAGCACCCGATGATGCGTTCAGGCCAGCCAATCACTGTACTGCCAGTACCCAACCTGGCTTCGGCATTACAGTGAGTGGCACTAATTCCCCCGCACGTTTATTGGCTGCGTAGCAGCCAACAAACGTGCGGGAAAGAGACTTGAGCATCACGCTCGCGCACACGCGGTGTTCGGCATGCTTGCCCAACACTAGCGGACACCAGAATAACAGTTATATTACACAACATCACCCCGATTTGAGAATAAAAGATGGGCATCACAGTAATAGTTATATTACACAGCTTATTCACTCCAATTTGGGAATAAAGGTGTAATAGAATTGCTTATCTATTATACATGGTGGGCACCACAATAACAGATATATTACACAACTTATTCATCCCAATTTGAGAATACAGGTGTAATAGACTTGCTTATATATTAAACAAGGTGGACATCCAAATAACGGTTACATTACACAGCTTATTCAAAACAAATTGGAAACACAGATGTAATAGAATTACTTATCTATCAAGCAAGGTGGGCTTCGTTCAATTAGATAGCTCTGTTCACTACACAGGAGATTGATGCAAACTGAACTGTCCCCTATGGATACCTTCAGTTTACAGAGCATGCACTGTACTGCAGTCTCCCTATGCTCTCACTATGCCCTCCCTACAGTGTCTGAAAACTCTCCCTATGATCTCCCTACACTGTCCTAGCACTGGTACTACGCCAGATTATACTATAACAAGCTTTCTAAAAAAAACTTTCACTAGCATTTGTCACATCTGTCCTTATGCTTAATTCCCTGTAAAATACTGGAGACTGGGCAGGATGTAGTCAATGTATACGGCATTGACTACAAAAGTGCACAAAAATGCTACTCCCAATATAAAATAGAAGCACATTCAGACTTGAAGGTGTCTCAGATTTTATCATATCAGAATGAGGGCTTAGTCCATATATAATGTTTGCATCTATTGTGTTAGCTCCTTATTTTCTATGATATTTCTTTTATAAATGTAGCCATGCACATACACATATTCATTTATTACATCATGCAGGATGTTTTTTTTTTTTTTTATCTTTTTCTGTGAGTTTTGTTTTGTCTATACTATACAGTGAGGAACAGAAGTATTTGAACACCCTGCAATTTTGCAAGTTCTCCCACTTAGAAATCATGGAGGGGTCTGAAATTCACATTGTAAGTGCATTCCCACTTTTAGAGACCTAATTTAAACAAAAAAAAAAAAACAGGAAATCACATTGTATGATTTTGAAATTATTTATTTGTCTTGCACTGCTGAACATAAGTATTTGAACACCTGAGAGACAGCAAGAATTTTGGCTCTCAAAGACCTGTTACTGTGCCTTTAAAAGTCCACCTCTACTCCACTAATAAATCTAACTTAGTAGCACCTGTCTGAGCTCTTTAAAGACACCTGTCCACCCCACAATCAGTCAGACGCCAACTACTACCATGGGCACAACCAAAGAGCTGTCAAAAGACACCAGAGACAAAATTGGGGACCTCCATAAGGCTGGAAAGGGCTATGGGGCAATTGCCAAGCAACTTGGTGAAAATAGATCAACTGTTGGAGCAATTGTTAGAAAATGGAAGAGGCTAAAGATAACTGTCAGTCTCCCTCGGACTGGGGCTCCATGCAAGAGCTTACCTCGTGAGTCGTGGGGTATCACTGATGATAAGAAAGGTAAAGAATCAGCCCAGAACTACAAGGGAGGAGCTAGTCAATGACATGAGAGAGAGCTGGGACCATGGTTTCAAAGGTCACTGTTGGTAGAACACTACGCCGTCATGGTTTCAAATCATGCATTGCACGGAAGGTTCCCCCGCTCAAGTCATCACATGTCCAGGCCCGTCTGAAGTTTGCCAAAGACCATCTGGATGATCCAGAGGAGGCATGGCAGAAAGTCATGTGGTCAGATGAGACTAAAATATAACTTTTTGGTCTAAACTTCACTCGTCGTGTTTGGAGGAAAAAGAAAGATGAGTTGCATCTCAAGAACACCATGTCACGCTGGACAGGATACAAGATACAACAGAAAACCACAAACACGTGTCTAGACCAGAAGCTGGGGATAAAGGTCACCTCCTTACAAATCCCTACAAATGCCTACTATTGGCATGGCTGTGATTGGCCAGAGCACCATGTGACCCAGCCTCTATTTAAGCTGGAGTCTCATAGCGCCGACCGTCACTCTGCTCTGATCAGCATAGGGAGAGGTTGCAGCTGCGACGTTAGGGCGAGATTAGGCAGTGATTAACTCCTCCAAAAGACTTCATTCAGAGATCGATCTGCATCTGTGATGATTGAACTGCTGCTATTGAATTGCTCACTGTTTTTAGGCTGCCCAGAGCGTTTTTCAGTCACTTTTTTCTGTGGTGATCGGCGGCCATTTTGTGTCTTGTGGTGTGCCAGCAAAAGCTGCCACCAAGTGCATTTAACCCTCAATGGTGTGGTTGTTTTTTGGCTAAATCCTACATCAGGGTCAAGCTGTCACACCAAGTGCATTTAACCAGCAATAGTGTGGTTATTTTTTGGCCATATACTACATCAGGGGCAAGCTGAGCCTGTCACCAAGTGCATTTAACCCTCAATGGTGTGGTTGTTTTTTGGCTAAATCCTACATCAGGGTCAAGCTGTCACACCAAGTGCATTTAACCAGCAATAGTGTGGTTATGTTTTGGCCATATACTACATCAGGGGCAAGCTGAGCCTGTCACCAAGTGCATTTAACCCTCAATGGTGTGGTTGTTTTTTTGGCTAAATCCTACATCAGGGTCAAGCTGTCACACCAAGTGCATTTAACCATCAATAGTCTGGTTATTTTTTGGCCATATACTACATCAGGGGCAAGCTAAGCCTGTCACCATGTGCATTTAACCCTCAATAGTGTGGTTGGTCAAGCTGTCACACCAAGTGCATTTAACCATCAATAGTGTGTTTTTTTTTTGGCCATATCCCAGTCTAATTCTGTCAGTAAACCTATACCTGTCACCCAGCGCCTAAATAATAGGCCTCAAATTTATATCCAGCTAAATCTGTCGTTACTGCTGTACTGCTGTGGCTGGTCAAGTTATTTAGTGTCCGTCAAAGCACAGTTTTTGTTCTGGGTTGAAATACAATTCCCAATTTAGCAATTTCCTAATTTAGTGGTTTCTGCTGTATCAGAGCTATTTTAAATCTATCCCTAAAAGGGTATATAAGATTCAAGGTGCACATAGGGTCATTCTGAATAACTTCACACACACGCTACTGTGCATTTCCAAGTCTAATTCTGTCAGTAAACCTGACCTGTCACCCAGCGCCTAAATAATAGGCCTCAAATTTATATCCAGCTAAATCTGTTGTTACTGCTGTGTCTGTATTAGTGTAATACGGTACCTAAATAGATAGCCAGATAGTGTTAGGTGTCTGTAAAAAAAGGCCTGAATTTGAATTCAATACATTGGGCCAAATAATATTTTTCTTATTGTGGTGAACGGTAACAATGAGGAAAACATCTAGTAAGGGACGCGGACGTGGACATGGTCATGGTGGTGTTAGTGGACCCTCTGGTGCTGGGAGAGGACGTGGCCGTTCTGCCACAGCCACACGTCCTAGTGTACCAACTACCTCAGGTCCCAGTAGCCGCCAGAATTTACAGCCGTTCTAAGAATGGTAAGGCCTGAGCAGGTATAGGCATTAGTCAATTGGGTGGCCGACAGTGGATCCAGCACGTTCACATTATCTCCCACCCAGTCTTCTGCAGAAAGCGCACAGATGGCGCCTGAAAACCAAGCCCATCAGTGTGTCACATCACCCCTATGAATACCAGGGAAACTGTCTGAGCCGCAAGTTATGCAGCAGTCTCTTATGCTGTTTGAACACTCCGCTGGCAGGGTTTCCCAAGGGCATCCACCTAGCTCTTCCCCAGTGGTGGAAGACATAGAATGCACTGATGCACAACCACTTATATTTCCTGATGATGAGGACATGGGAATACCACCTCAGCATGTCTCTGATGATAACGAAACACAGGTGCCAACTGCTGCGTCTTTCTGCAGTGTCCAGACTGAACAGGAGGTCAGGGATCAAGACTGGGTGGAAGACGATGCAGGGGACGATGAGGTCCTAGACCCCACATGGAATGAAGGTCGTGCCACTGACTTTCACAGTTTGGAGGAAGAGGCAGTGGTGAGACCGAGCCAACAGCGTAGCAAAAGAGGGAGCAGTGGGCAAAAGCAGAACACCCGCCGCCAAGAGACTTCGCCTGCTACTGACCGCCGCCATCTGGGACCGAGCACCCCAAAGGCAGCTTCAAGGAGTTCCCTGGCATGGCACTTCTTCAAACAATGTGCTGACGACAAGACCCGAGTGATTTGCACGGTGTGCCATCAGAGCCTGAAGCGAGGCATTAACGTTCTGAACCTTAGCACAACCTGCATGACCAGGCACCTGCATGCAAAGCATGAACTGCAGTGGAGTAAACACCTTAAAAACAAGGAACTCACTCAGGCTCCCCCCGCTACCTCTTCTGCTGCTGCCGCCTCGGCCTCTTCTGCTGCTGCCGCCTCGGCCTCTTCTGCTGCTGCCGCCTTGGCCTCTTCCTCCGCCTCTGGAGGAACGTTGGCACCTGCCGCCCAGCAAACAGGGGATGTACCACCAACACCACCACCTCCGTCACCAAGCATCTCAACCATGTCACACGGCAGCGTTCAGCTCTCCATCTCACAAACATTTGAGAGAAAGCGTAAATTCCCACCTAGCCACCCTCGATCCCTGGCCCTGAATGCCAGCATTTCTAAACTACTTGCCTATGAAATGCTGTCATTCAGGCTGGTTGACAGAGACAGCTTCAAACAGCTCATGTCGCTTGCTGTCCCACAGTATGTTGTTCCCAGCCGCCACTACTTCTCCAAGAGAGCCGTGCCTTCCCTGCACAACCAAGTATCCGATAAAATCAAGTGTGCACTGTGCAACGCCATCTGTGGCAAGGTCCACCTAACCACAGATACGTGGACCAGTAAGCACGGCCAGGGACGCTATATCTCCGTAACTGCACACTGGGTAAATGTAGTGGCAGCTGGGCCCCAGGCGGAGAGCTCTTTGGCGCACGTCCTTCCGCCGCCAAGGATCGCAGGGCAACATTCTCTGCCTCCTGTTGCCATCTCCTCCTCCTACTCGGCTTCCTTCTCCTCTTCTTCCACCTGCACATCCAGTCAGCCACACACCTTCACCACCAACTTCAGCACAGCCCGGGGTAAACGTCAGCAGGCCATTCTGAAACTCATATGTTTGGGGGACAGGCCCCACATCGCACAGGAGTTGTGGCGGGGTATAGAACAACAGACCGACGAGTGGTTGCTGCCGGTGAGCCTCAAGTCTGGCCTGGTGGTGTGCGATAATGGGCGAAATCTCGTTGCAGCTCTGGGACTAGCCGGTTTGACGCACATCCCTTGCTTGGCGCATGTGCTGAATTTGGTGGTGCAGAAGTTCATTCACAACTACCCTGACATGTCAGAGCTGCTGTATAAAGTGCGGGCCCTCTGTTCGTGCTTCCGGTGTTCACATCCTGCCGCTGCTCGTTTGTCTGCGCTACAGCGTAACTTCGGCCTTCCCGCTCACCGCTTCATGGAACTCCACCTTGCAAATGCTGGACAGACTGTGCGAGCAGCAGCAGGCCATAGTGGAGTTTCAGCTGCAGCACGCACGGGTCAGTCGCACTGCGGAACAGCACCACTTCACCACCAATGACTGGGCCTCCATGCGAGACCTGTGTGCCCTGTTGCGCTGTTTCCAGTACTCCACCAACATGGCCAGTGGCGATGACGCCGTTATCAGCGTTACAATACCACTTCTATGTCTCCTTGAGAAAACACTTAGGGCGATGATGGAAGAGGAGGTGGCCCAGGAGGAGGAGGAGGAGGAGGAGGAAGAGGGGTCATTTTTAGCACTTTCAGGCCAGTCTCTTCGAAGTGACTAAGAGGGAGGTTTTTTGCAACAGCAGAGGCCAGGTACAAACGTGGCCAGCCAGGGCCCACTACTGGAGGACGAGGATGAGGATGAGGAGGAGGTGGAGGAGGATGAGGATGAAGCATGGTCACAGCGGGGTGGCACCCAACGTAGCTCGGGCCCATCACTGGTGCGTGGCTGGGGGGAAAGGCAGGACGATGACGATACGCCTCTCACAGAGGACAGCTTGTCCTTACCCCTGGGCAGCCTGGCACACATGAGCGACTACATGCTGCAGTGTCTGCGCAACGACAGCAGAGTTGCCCACATTTTAACGTGTGCGGACTACTGGGTTGCCACCCTGCTGGATCCACGGTACAAAGACAATGTGCCCACCTTACTTCCTGCACTGGAGCGTGATAGGGAGATGCGCGAGTACAAGCGCACGTTGGTAGACGCGCTACTGAGAGCATTCCCAAATGTCACAGGGGAACAAGTGGAAGCCCAAGGCCAAGGCAGAGGAGGAGCAAGAGGTCGCCAAGGCAGCTGTGTCACGGCCAGCTCCTCTGAGGGCAGGGTTAGCATGGCAGAGATGTGGAAAAGTTTTGTCAACACGCCACAGCTAACTGCACCACCACCTGATACGCAACGTGTTAGCAGGAGGCAACATTTCACTAACATGGTGGAACAGTACGTGTGCACACCCCTCCACGTACTGACTGATGGTTCGGCCCCATTCAACTTCTGGGTCTCTAAATTGTCCGCGTGGCCAGAGCTAGCCTTTTATGCCTTGGAGGTGCTGGCCTGCCCGGCGGCCAGCGTTTTGTCTGAACGTGTATTCAGCACGGCAGGGGGCGTCATTACAGACAAACGCAGCCGCCTGTCTACAGCCAATGTGGACAAGCTGACTTTCATAAAAATGAACCAGGCATGGATCCCACAGGACCTGTCCATCCCTTGTGCAGATTAGACATTAACTACCTCCCCTTAACCATGTATTATTGTACTCCAGGGCACTTCCTCATCCAATCCTATTTTTATTTTCATTTTACCATTATATTTCGAGGCTACCCAAAGTTGAATGAACCTCTCCTCTGTCTGGGTGCCGGGGCCTAAATATATGCCAATGGACTGTCCCAATGTTGGGTGACGTGAAGCCTGATTCTCTGCTATGACATGCAGACTAATTCTCTGCTGACATTAAGACAGATTCTCTGTTACGGGACCTCTCTCCTCTGCCTGGGTGCTGGGCCTAAATATATGACAATGGACTGTTGCAGTGGTGGCTGACGTGAAGCCTGATTCTCTGCTATGTTATGCAGACTGATTCTCTGCTGACATGAAGCCAGATTCTCTGTTATGGGACCTCTCTCCTCTGCCTGGGTGCTGGGCCTAAATATATGACAATGGACTGTTGCAGTGGTGGCTCACGTGAAGCCTGATTCTCTGCTATGACATGCAGACTGATTCTCTGCTGACATGAAGCCAGATTCTCTGTTACGGGACCTCTCTCCTCTGCCTGGGTGCTGGGCCTAAATATATGCCAATGGACTGTTCCAATGTTGGGTGACGTGAAGCCTGATTCTCTGCTATGACATGCAGACTGATTCTCTGCTAACATGAAGCCAGATTCTCTGTTACGGGACCTCTCTCCTCTGCCTGGGTGCTGGGCCTAAATATATGACAATGGACTGTTGCAGTGGTGGCTGACGTGAAGCCTGATTCTCTGCTATGACATGCAGACTGATTTTCTGCTGACATGAAGCCAGATTCTCTGTTACGGGACCTCTCTCCTCTGCCTGGGTGCCTGGGCCTAAATATCTGACAATGGACTGTTCCAATGTTGGGTGACGTGAAGCCTGATTCTCTGCTGACATGAAGCCAGATTCTCTGTTACGGGACCTCTCTCCTCTGCCTGGGTGCCTGGGCCTAAATATATGCCAATGGACTGTTCCAATGTTGGGTGACGTGAAGCCTGATTCTCTGCTATGGCATGCAGACTGATTCTCTGCTGACATGAAGCCAGATTCTCTGTTACGGGACCTCTCTCCTCTGCCTGGGTGCTGGGCCTAAATATATGACAATGGACTGTTGCAGTGGTGGCTGACATGATGCCTAATTCTCTGCTATGACATGCAGACTGATTCTCTGCTGACATGAAGCCAGATTCTCTTTTATGGGACCTCTCTCCTCTGCCTGGGTGCTGGGCCTAAATATATGACAATGGACTGTTGCAGTGGTGGGTGACGTGAAGCCTGATTCTCTGCTATGGGACCTCTCTCCAATTGATATTGGTTAATTTTTATTTATTTTATTTTTATTTTTATTCATTTCCCTATCCACATTTGTTTGCAAGGGATTTACCTACATGTTGCTGCCTTTTGCAGTCTTCTAACTCTTTCCTGAGCTGTTTTACAGCCTTTTTAGTGACGAAAAGTTTGGGTCTACATTTACTTCAATGGGGTTCGGGTTCGGGAGGAAGTTCGGATCGGGTTCGGATCCCGAACCAGAACATTTCCGGGAAGATCGGCCGAACTTCTCAAACCCGAACATCCAGGTGTCCGCTCAACTCAAGAACCCTACAGATCTCAAACTCTAAATTTCCATGAATCAGATCAGGGGGAGGGGGCAATGGCGATGGTTCCACCGGTTTCACATATTTCTTAAGTAAAGACCTGTGGAACACATCATGGATCCTCCAGATCTGAGGAAGATCCAGACGAACTGCTACTGGATTGATCACTGCAGATATTTTGTAAGGTCCAATAAACCTTGGACCCAGTTTCCAAGATGGTACTTTCAGTTTAATATTTTTAGTAGATAACCACACCAGATCACCCACACACAGGTCTGGACCAGTCATACGTCTTTTGTCAGCCATTCACTTTTACCTCTCACCCATCCTCTCCAAATTCACTTGAATCTTCCACCAGATGGAGGACAAGGCAGAAGAAAATCTTTCCTCCTCTGGCATCCAAGAAGAACTAGTCTCAAAAAAGGTACCAAACTGAGGATGAAAACCGTATGCGCCAAAAAATGGCGACTTACCCATGGACTCCTGCCTAGGGTTATTCAAAGCAAATTAAGCTAGTGATAAGAATGAGGACCTGTCCTCCTGGTTCTCAGCCACAAAGCACCTCAAGTAGGTCTCCAGGTTTTGATTGGTACGCTCTGTCTGTCCATTCAACTTTGGATGAAAAGCCGAAGAGAACGAAAGTTGGATACCAAGACGAGAGCAGAACGCCCTTCAAAATCTGGAAACAAACTGCGTGCCCCTATCAGAAACCACATCCAAGGGAATGCCATCTAATTTCATGATGCTATCCACAAAAACTGGAAAAAAAAGCACACGGATGACACTTGCCAGGAGATGAACCCTGCGACAACACTGCTCCAACCCCCACCTCTGATGCATCCACCTCCACCACGAATGGCTGAGAGACATCGGGCTGCATCAGAATGGGAGCAGACGCAAAACATTCCTTAATAGCTGAAAACGCCAGAAATGCCTCATCCGACCAGACAGAGAAGTCGACGCCTTTCTTAGTCATATCGGTAAGGTAGTTCAAGACAAATTTTCTATAATAATTGGTAAACCCCAAAAACTGCATCTAAGCTTTCTGATTCTCCGATCGGTCCCATTCCAGAACCGCCTGGACCTTTTCAGGGTCTATACGAAAACCAGAGTCAGAAAGCAGGTAACCCAGAAACGGAAACTCCTGAACAGTAAACACACATTTCTCCAATTTAGCATACAATTTATTCTCCCGAAGGATCGACAAAACCTGTCTCACGTGATCCTGATGAGTCTTCAGATCAGGAGAGTAAATTAGAATGTCATCCAAGTAAATTACAACGAACCTTCCCACAAAATGGTGGAAAATGTCACTGACAAATCGCTGAAACACTGCTGGCGCGTTAGTTAACCCCTTAGTGACCACCCATCTGTGTTTTTACGGCGGTCACTAGGGGCCTTGGGCTGGAGCGCCGCCTTTTTTCGGCGGCACTTCAGCCCGAGTTAACGCTAAAATCAAGCGTTGTAGCTCCGTGCCCGCAGCTACCGGAGGTAGCTGAGGTCTCGGGGCAGTGATCAGAGACCGTGACAAGCGGTCTCTGATCACGTGATCGCCGTGATACACTTTATCACGGCGATCACCGAAAATGATGCCTGTACTAAAACTTTCTCCCTCCTCTCATGTAAGAGAGGAGAGAGAAAGTCTCCGGTGCTAGGAGACTTCTGTCCCTAAGCTGGGTCCCGATCCTCACCCCCCACCCCCCCTTACCCTCAAGGAAGATGGCGGCGGCGGCCCGGCGCATGCACAGACTGAAAGCCAGCCGCCGCCGCTTACTGTAAGGTCTCTCTCCTCAGGAGAGGAGAGAGAAGTTCAAGTTATGCCCCTATCGGGTCCCCCAGCACCCCGATCGGGGCAATATGGCCCTTACATATATTTTAATAAAGTTATTAGGGCGCCCCCCCTTATCTAATAAAAAAAAAATGGTGCAGACATGCGCACTGGTTACTGTGCTGAAGATCTGCCTTCAGCACAGTAACCATCAGGGACCAATAATAATGGTCCCTGATCATGTGGCCTCCATGATAAACCTATCATGGAGATCACATCCATTATATTTACAAAACAGAGCCAGGACAGGGGCTGTGCTTCTCTCTCCTCTCAGCACAGTTGTTCTGTGAGGAGAGAGAGATCAGACTTCTGATCTGGCTCTGTGAATACATACTGTGAAAAAAAAAGAAAAAATCAAATTATAAACTGTCTGTCAGTAACTGGCGGTCAGTGGATGTCCGTGATTAGGCGTCCGTCATTAGACGTCTATTAGTTACAGTCAATTATCTTTATTAGGGACCCTGTTCGTCTCTGGGTGTCACTCCGTCAGTCGGTGGGTGTCACTCCGTCAGTCGGTGGGTGTCACTCCGTCAGTCGGTGGGTGTCAGTCATTTTTAGGGACGGTCAGTTATTTTAATTTTTCTGAGCTGTACAGAAAAAAAAAATGGCTCGGAGATTGTTAAGTGCGGAGCAGGCATACGAATTTCTCTGCTCTGACCACTCTGAATCTGGCACTGCTTCAGAGGTGGAAATATTTTCAGATAGCGGGGACTCTGATTCCATCCCCAGACCCTATAGCCCTATGGTGGTAGAAGTCGCCACCTCCCCTCATTCTCCACCCAGCGGTCCCGTCCCTTCTGCTACGTGGGTTCCTGCCACTTGATTTTCCCCCCAAGTACCCCAATTTTTACCCACTCCCCAAATTAATGTGGATGTCGGCAATTTTACCCCTTATGATTTTTTTCATTTATTTGTAGATGATAAAGTCCTTGAGTTAATTGTGCAGCAAACTAATTTGTACGCCACACAGTTTGCTGTACAAAAGCCCACGTCTATTTATGTAAGACGGTGGACCCCCACAAGTGTCCCTGAAATTACATTTTTTTGGGGGCTTACCCTGGACATGGGCATTGTAAAAAAAACTTCTGTCCGATCCTATTGGGCTGTGAGTACTGTCCACTCAACCCCTGTGTTTGCAGCAGTTATGTCCCGTAACCGCTATGAAGTCCTAATGCGGTTCATGCATTTTTCTGACAATTCCCAAGTCCCCCCCAGAACTGACCCAGCCTTCGATCGCCTAAATAAATTGAGACCCCTTATTTCCCTCCTTACAGATTTATTCTTGAAATGATATACCCCTGAGAAAAAATTATCCGTTGACGAGTCCCTTTTTAGTTTTAAAGGCCGCCTTTCCTTCCGTCAATATATTCCTTCCAAGCGTGCCAGATATGGGGTAAAGTTGTATAAGGTGTGCGAGAGCACAACCGGCTACACCTGTGGTCTGTCTATTTATGAGGGCAGAGACTCCCAACTTAACCCCCCAGGCTGCCCTGAAAATATTGGGACATCGGGAAAAATTGTGTGGGATTTATTGGCACCATTCCTGCACAAAGGGTACCACGTGTACACAGATAATTTTTACACTAGTATACCCCTTTATAAATCCCTCCATGCTGCAAACACAGGGGCTTGTGGGACAGTCCGCAAAAATAGAGTTGGATACCCACAACCGCTGGTCTCCAAACGTTTGGAGAAAGGAACATCCTTCGCCCTCGCAAGTGACCAGCTGCTTGCCGTGAAGTGGAAGAACAGGAAGGGTGTCTACATGCTGACCACCTTGCATTAAGACACCACAGTGGCAGTTAGGGAGAGGGGGGCTACGACGGACAAGCACAAACCGGTCTGTGTGACAGACTACAATAAATTTATGGGAGGTGTAGACCTCTCGGACCAAGCGCTTCACCCCTACCTGGTGAAGCGAAAAAACAGGGCCTGGTATAAAAAGGTAGCAATCTACCTCATCCAGATTGCTACCTACAATAGTTTTATTTTATTCAAAAAGTCCCAGGGAAACCTCAACTTCCTCGAGTACCAGGAGAAGGTGATTGAGAGTCTCCTGTTTGAGTCCCCCGCACCTAGGCAAGCCTTCGAATCGGAGGACGTTCAAAGGCTTTTAGAACGCCATTTCCCTCACCCCGTCCCATCCACTACCAGCAAAACGTATGCACAGAAAAGATGCCAGGTGTGTAGCAAACATGGAAGGAGGAGGGACACCCGGATTTACTGCTCCAGTTGCCCATCACAACCAGGCCTCTGTAATTACCCCTGCTTTGAAACGTACCATACGGTTGCAAATTATTAATTTTATTTAATACCAAAAAGAACAGGGGGGGGGGTCATGAATTCAATTTATTCTCATTTTCTGTTTAGTTTGTGGGCTTTCCAGGGAGGGAGAGATCCCTTTGGGATGGTTCGTGGAGCTATTTTTATTTTTTTTCACCTTCTTAGCATTAATTTCAACAAAAAACTAGGGGGTCTAAATGCTCACTACACCCCTAGATGAATACTTTAGGGGGTCTAGTTTTCAAAATGGGGTCCATTGTGGGGGTTTTCTATTGTTTTGGCAGCGCAACGCTATTACAAGTGTGCAATGGGGCCTAAACCATTTTCAAGCAAATTTTGTGTTCTGAAAACAACTGGGTGTTCCTTTATGTTTGGGCCCTGCTATTTGTCAAGACATAAGATTAGGGCCAGAATGGGGGTATTTCTGAAGACAGGAGAAATGGGGTGATACATTTTGGAGTGTACATCTTCATTTTCATGTGCTGTGTAGAAAAAAATCTGTCTTTAAATTGACACTTTTGTGTAAAAAATAAAAATTACATTTCTTTCACCTTCTTAGCATTAATTTCAACAAAAAACTAGGGGGTCTAAATGCTCACTACACCCCTAGATGAATACCTTAGGGGGTTTAGTTTTCAAAATGGGGTCTATTGTGGTGGTTTTCTATTGTTTTGGCAGCTCAACGCCATTACAAGTGTGCAATGGGGCCTAAACCATTTTCAAGCAAATTTAGTGTTCTGAAAACAACTGGGTGTTCCTTTATGTTTGGGCCCTGCCGTTTGTCAAGACATAAGATTAGGGCCA
This sequence comes from Bufo gargarizans, assembly GCF_014858855.1. Lineage (NCBI taxonomy): Eukaryota > Metazoa > Chordata > Amphibia > Anura > Bufonidae > Bufo > Bufo gargarizans. The sequence continues at coordinate 222,830,341 of NC_058084.1, forward strand.
CAATGGGGGTATTTCTGAAGACAGGAGAAACGGGGTGATACATTTTGGAGTGTACATCTTCATTTTCATGTGCTGTGTAGAAAAAATCTGTCTTTAAATTGACACTTTTGTGTAAAAAATGAAAATTACATTTTTTTTCACCTTCTTAGCATTAATTTCTACAAAAAACTAGTGGGTCAAAAAACTCATTACACCCATAGATAAATATGTTAAGGGGCCTAGTTTTTAAAATGGGTTCACTTTTGGGGGGTTTCTATTATTCTGACACTTATAAACATAAAATGTAAAGTCTCCTAAATAAAAAAAAAAGTGCAGCCAAAATAAAGTAAAGATGTGGAAATAAATTTCTGATAAAAAATATTGAATAGTATTTATGTATGTATATGAAATATTGCAGTTGAAAATAGGAAAATGTGCAGTTTTTTACAATAAAGATACGCATATTTTATCGGTAGAATTTTACCACCTAAGTAAAGTACAATATGTGACGAGAAAACAATGTCAGAATTACTTTGATGTGCAAAACCGTTACAAAGTTATTCTAAGCTAAAATGACTCATGTCAGATTTCCAAAATTTGGCTTGGTCATTAAGGCCCAAACAGGCTTGGTCACTAAGGGGTTAACCAAAAAGGCATAACTAGATTCTCGAAATGACCCTCATGTGTGTTGAAGGCCGTTTTCCACTCATCCCCCTCCTTGATTCTGATCAGATTGTAGGCCCCTCTTAAATCTAACTTGGAGAACACCTTGGCTTCAACAATCTGATCAAAAAGGTCAGAGATCAATGGAAGGGGATACAGATCATGGACCTTAATGCAGTTCAATTCACAGAAATCCAAACAGGGTCTAAGCGATCCATCCTTTTTCTTAACAAAGAATAGCCCAACTGCAACCAGAGATTTAGATGGCCTAATATGACCTTTTGCCAAACTCTCAGCAATATACTTCCGCATGACCTCTCTTTCGGGTTGAGAAAGATTGTATAGCCGAGACTTTGGCAACTTAGCCCCTGGGATGAGATTAACCAGGCAATCATATTCACGATAAGAAGGCAATTCCTGAGCCTCACACTCCGCAAATACATCTGCAAAATCAGAGAGATACTGGGGTAAAACCGTAGTAGACACCCCAGAGAGAGTCACTATGGCAATTTTCCGAACAAAATTAACTCCAACCAATGATCTGCCTTGCCTGCCAATCTATAGTAGGTTTTTGTTTTATCAACCACGGTAACCCTAAGACCATAGGAGCGGGCAAGTCCTTCATGACAAAAGAATAAATTATCTCAACATGTGAATCACCCACCCTTAACTGAATACCATGAGCAATATGAGTGAGACTCCTTTGAGAGAGAGTGGAAGAATTGATTGCGAACACCGGAATCTCTCTTTCTAAGGTGCAAGTACTTAGGCCCAGATTTTGAAGAAAAAGATAATCAATAAGGTTTACCCCAGCACCACAATCAAGGAATACTTCAATTTTTTTTTTTTTTTTGTCTAGCTGGAAGGAGAAAACGAGTATTGCACGGAGATTGCATACTTGCTTGCTCTGGCAGCCCATTCACACTACCAAGAGTCAAGGATGTTTTTTTTTTTCTCTTTATGTAAACCTCTTTGTGGTTCTTTATCATCAACACGCGATTTAACAAAAGGACAAGCATAAACAAAATGACCACTTTCTCCACAGTAATAACATAGCTTATGCAATCTCCTAAAGTTCCTATTACCAGAACGGAACAACACCTGACCCAGCTGCATGGGTTCCTCCCCTACTCCAGGATTATATGTCATAATACTCTGTGGAACTGATGGGACAAAACCACTCACAGAAGGGATCTCTCGCGTGGAGGGGACCTTACACCTCTCTCTAATGCGTCTATCTAACCGTACAGCCAAAGACATAGCATTCTCCAATGTATCCGGGTACTCATGAAAAGCGAGGGCATCTCCCCTGACAAAACTGACTATGAAGCACGGGGTCATTCCACCCAGACTTCGTAGCCCATCTCCTAAACTCAACACAATACACCTCTGCAGAATGTTCTCCTTGTAATAAAGTACGCAACTTAGATTCTGCCATCGAGACCCGATCTGGGTCATCATAAATAAATCCAAAGGCTTTAAAAAATTCATCCACCAACCGGAGGGCCAGAGAATCGGTCAGCAGAGAAAAGGCCCAGGACTGCGTGTCCCCTTTAAGCAGGGGAATGATTATCCCTACTCTCTGACTCTCATCACCAGATAAGGATGGACGCAGCTGAAAATACAGCTTGCATGACTCTCTTGGTTCATCATAACCAAGGAGTGATAAAATCATCCACACCCCCAGAAAACCGATCAGGGAGAGCAACCTTAGGTTCAAGGCTGGACTGACTCCCACCAGCAGAGCTATGAAGCAGAAAATTCTAACAAAGTGAAACTGCATTGCGGAGGTCAGCTACCTCCCAAGTTAATTCCTGCATGCGATCAACCAACAAATCAATTGACTCCATCTCAAAGCTGCTGAGAAATGTCAGTCTAGGTTTTGGCGGGTTATAATGTCACGCTGGACAGGATACAAGATACAACAGAAAACCACAAACAAGTGTCTAGGCCAGAAGCTGGGGATAAAGGTCACCTGCTTACAAATCCCTACCAGCTCTCCCTAGACTACTGTGCCCATGTTCAGACCCTGAAGATGGGAATAAACATGCCCCCGTGCCTAAGGCTGAAGATACCCTAAGATGGTGACAGGGAAAAAGAGACAGCCTGCTTCCTCAGGACCTGGAGGAGGCAGGCATCTCCCTAACAGCCTAGACAGAACACACAAAAGAAAACCAAAACCAACTTATCGTGTCACAGAGAAGAAATGGCAAATCCTTCCTTCCACAGAGCAAGATAGAAGCTATAACCCGCACAGGACACTGGGAAGAGGCGTGATTTAAACTCATACAAACAACCCCACCCAGAGCACCTGAAAGGAGGCGGATACAGCTCAACTCCAAAACAAAAACAAAAAACTACACGTGCTGCTAACCTGGCAGACCTCCGCACATAACCTGAGCAGGGCATGACACACCATCCCTAATGTGAAGCATGGGGGTGCTTTTCTGCGAAGGGGACAGGACGACTGCACTGTATTAAGGAGAGGGTGAATGGGGTGATGGGGGTCTTTTGAGCAACAACCTCCTTCTATCAGTCAGAGCATTGAAGATGGGTCGTGGCTGGGTCTTCCAACATGACAACGTCCCGAAGCACACAGCCAGGATAACCAAGGAGTGGCTCTGTAAGAAGCATATCAAGGTTCTGGAGTGACCTAGCCAGTCTCCAGGCCTAAATCCAATAGAACATCTTTGGAGGGAGCTGAAACTCCGTGTTAGACAGCTACAGCCCCCAAATCTGACAGATCTAGAGGAGATCTGTGTGGAGGAGTGGGCCAAAATCCCTGTTGCAGTGTGTGCAAGCCTGGTCAAGAACTGCAGGAAACTTTTGACCTCTGTAATTGCAAACAAAGGCTTCTGTACCAAATATTAACACTGATTTTCTCAGGTGTTCAAATACTTATGTTCAGCAGTGCAAGACAAATAAATTCTTTAAAAATCATACAATGTGATTCCTGATTATTATTATTATTATTATTTTTTTATTCTGTCTCTACAATGTGAATTTCAGACCCCTCCATGATTTCTAAGTGGAAGGACTTGTAAAATTGCAGGGTGTTCAAATACTTCTGTTCCTCACTGTATACTTGAATAAGTGGCACTCTTGACTTTCCAGATCCTGAGACCCTGGGGTGGGTCTTTTGGTAGTTACTTGTTACAGTCTGGGACCTAAATTAGTATACATACAACTAAGAGGTATGTGACTATGCAGTCAGGTCCATAAATATTGGGATATCAACAACATTTTAACATTTTTGCTCTATACACCACCACAATGGATTTGAAATGAAACTAACAAGATGTGCTTTAACTGCAGACATCAGCTTTAATTTGAGGGTAATTTAAATCCAAATCAGGTGAATGGTGTATGAATTACAACAGTTTGCATATGTGCCTCCCACTTGTTAAGGGACCAAAAGTAATGGGACATAATAATAATCATAAATCAAACTTTCACTTTTTAATACTTGGTTGCAAATCCTTTGCAGTTAATTACAGCCTGAAGTCTGGAACGCATAGACATCACCAGACGCTAGGTTTCATCCCTGGTGATGCTCTGCCAGGCCTCTACTGCAACTGTCTTCAGTTCCTGCTTGTTCTTGGGGCATTTTCCCTTCAGTTTTGTCTTCAGCAAGTGAAATGCATGCTCAATTGGATTCAGGTCAGGTGATTGACTTGGCCATTGTATAACATTCCACTTATTTCCCTTAAAAAACTCTTTGGTTGCTTTTGCAGTATGCTTTGGGTCATTGTCCATCTGTACTGTGAAGCGCTGTCCAATGAGTTCTGAAGCTTTTGGCTGAATATGAGCAGATAATATTGCCCGAAACACTTCAGAATTCATCCTCTGCTTTTGTCAGCAGTCACATCATTAGTGATGAGCGGGAGGTGCCATATTATATTTTGCAATATTTTGCAAATATTCAATTGAATATTAGTTTTATATTTGTTGAAATTGAATATGCGTCATTATTCTAATTATCGCAAATAATATGCAATTAAATTATTCGCGTATTGCGATTTTCTCTAAACTGTATAAGGCAACTTTCCTATTGGCTGGCTATGGCGCTATTTCTATGTGTATTATACAATTATTCGCTATATTGCTATAACTTCGTATTTTAGAATATTCGTAATTTTCTAAAAAACAAAGTTATAGTAATATAGCGAATATTTGTAAAATACACATATAGACTGTAATTTAGCTAATATAATGCTATAATCTTTTTTTTATAGTCTAATTTTTTTTGTCTCTTCTGAACTTCAGAAAAAAAATTGGTAAAAAGTAGGGGGAAAAAAGTATACATATTAGGTATTGCCGCGTCCGTATCAACCGGCTTTATAAACATATCACATGACCTAACCCCTCAGATGAACACTGTAAAAAAATAAAAATAAAAACTGTGCTAAATAAACCATTTTTTTGTCACCTTACATCAGAAAAAGTACAACAGCAAGCGATCAAAAAGGCCTTTGCCCACGAAAATAGTACCAATCTAACCATCACCTCATCCAGCAAAAAATGAGTCCCTACCTGAGACAATCAGCCAAAAAATAAAAAAACTATGGCTCAGAATATGGAGACACTAAAAAAACATCAAAAAGTCACACGTGCCCCAAAATAGTGTCAATAAAACCGTCATCTCATCAAGCAAAAATCATACCCTACCCAAGGTAATCGACTAAAAACTGAAAATATTATGGCTCTCAGACTATGGAAACACTAAAACATGATTTTTTTTTTGCTTCAAAAAAGAAATCATTGTGTAAAACTACATAAATAAATAAAAATTATACATATTAGGTATCGCAGTGTCCGTGACAACCTAGTCTATAAAAATATCACATGACCTAATCTGTCAGAGGAATGTTGTAAATAACAAAAAATAAAAACTGTGTCAAAACAGCGATTTCTTGTTATCATGCCACACAAAAAGTGTAATATAGAGCAACCAAAAATCAGATGTACCCTAAACTAGTACCAACAATACTGCCACCCTATCCCGTAATTTGTAAAATGGGGCCACTTTTTTGGAGTTTCTACTCTAGGGCTGCATCAGGGGGGCTTCAAATGGGACATAGTGTCGAAAAAAATAGTCCAGAAAGATCTGCCTTCCAAAAACCGTATGGCATTCCTTTCCTTCTGTGCCCTGCCGTGTGCTCGTACAGTAGTTTACGACCACATATGGGGTGTTTCTGTAAACAACAGAATCAGGGCTTAGTTTGGTTTGGCTATTAACCCTTGCTTTATAACTGAAAAAAAATATTAAAATGGAAAATCTGCCAAAAAAGTGAAATTTTGATATTGTATCTCTATTTTCCATTAATTCTTGTGGAACACCTAAAGGATTAGCAAAGTTTGTAAAATCAGTTTGGAATACCTTGAGGGGTGTAGTTTATAGAATGGGGTCATTTTTAAGTGGTTTCTATTATGTAAGCCTCGCAAAGTGACTTCATACCTAAACTGGGCCCTAAAAAATTTCAAAATTTGCTTCTAAAATTCTAAGCCTTGTAACATCCCCAAAAAATAAAATGTCATTCCCAAAATGATCCAAACATGAAGTAAACATATAGGGAATGTAGAGTAATAACTATTTTTGGAGGTATTACTATGTATTATAGAAGTAGAGAAATTTAAAATTTTTGGGTAAATTTGGTATTTTTTTATAAATAAAAATAATAATTTTTTTACTTCATTTTACCAGTGTCATGAAGTACAATATGTAACGAAAAAACTATCTCAGAATGGCCTGGATAAGTCAAAGCATTTTAAAGTTATCAGCACTTAAAATGACACTGATCAGATTTGCAAAAAATGGCCAAGTCCTTAAAGGGGTTGTCCAGGTTCAGAGCTGAACCTGGACATCCCTCCATTTTCACCCCGGCAGCCCCCCTGACATGAGCATCGGAGCAGTTCATGCTCCGATGCTCTCCTTTGCCCTGCGCTAAATCGCGCAGGGCAAAGGCATTTTTCTGAGTTCCGGTGACGTACCGGGGTTCTCTATGGGGCTGACAGGAACCCCGGTGACGTCACCGGCACTGATGGGCGGGATTTGGCTCTGCCCTAGCCAGTAAAACGGCTAGGGCAGAGCTAAAGCCCGCCCCTCAGAGCCGGTGATGTCACCGAACACACTGCTGGGCGGAAGTTACCGCCCGGCAGTGTGTTATTGTAAACACAAGAGCCTGTGCCCTGCGCGATCTAGCGCAGGGCACGGGAGCGCATCGGAGCATGAGATGCTCCGATGCCAGGCTCAGGGGGGCTGCCGGGGTGAAAATAAGGGTATGTCCGGGTTCAGCTCTGAACCCGGACAACCCCTTTAAGGTGAAATAGGGCTGTCCCGTGATGTCCCAACTATTCGCCGGCGAATAGTTCCCGGCGAATAGTTCCCAGCGAACATAGCTTGTGTCCACTGGCTAGTGGTTAAATTTAACTGTGATCTAATCACATTAGCAAGCTCGTGAGTGTCAGGCGCCCACACATACTCTATTGTTTCCACTGGCTAATGGCTGGTTAGGCCTGCACTCATACCGTTACAGGGTGTCATTCACCCAAATACCTTTCAGAAAAAAAAATTATATTTAAAATGTAAATGTGATCTAATTACATTAGCAAGCCCGTGTGTGTCAGGCGCCCACACATACTCTATTGTGTCCACTGGCTAGTGGCTAGGCCTGCACTCATACCGTTACAGGGTGTCATTCACCCAAATACCTTTCAGAAAAAAAAACATTATATTTAAAATTTAATTGTGATCTAATCACATTAGCAAGCCCGTGTGTGTCAGGCGCCCACACATACTCTATTGTGTCCACTGGCTAGTGGCTGGTTAGGCCTGCACTCATACCGTTACAGGGTGTCATTCACCCAAATACCTTTCAGAAAAAAAAAATTATATTTAAAATTTAACTGTGATCTAATCACATTAGCAAGCCCGTGTGTGTCAGGCGCCCACACATACTCTATTGTGTCCACTGGCTAGTGGCTGGTTAGGCCTGTACTCATACCGTTACAGGGTGTCATTCGCCCAAATACCTTTAAGAAAAAAAAATTATATTTAAAATTTAAATGTGATCTAATCACATTAGCAAGCCCGTGTGTGTCAGGCGCCCACACATACTCTATTGTGTCCACTGGCTAGTGGCTGGTTAGGCCTGCACTCATACCGTTACAGGGTGTTATTGACCCAAATACCTTTCAGAAAAAAAAATTATATTTAAAATTTTACTGTGATCTAATCACATTTGCAAGCCCGTGTGTGTCAGGCGCCCACACATACTGTATTGTGGCCACTGGCTAGTGGCTGGTTCGGCCTGCACTCATACCGTTACAGGGTGTCATTCGCGCAAATACCTTTCAGAAAAAAAAATTATATTTAAAATTTAACTATGACCTAATCACATTAGCAAGCCCATGTGTGTCAGGCGCCCACACATACTCTATTGTGTCCACTGGCTAGTGGCTGGTCAGGCCTGCACTCATACGGTTACAGGGTGTCATTCGCCCAAATACCTTTCAGAAAATAAAAAATAAAAAATTTAACTGTGATCTAATCACAAATAGCAAGCCCGTGTGTGTCAAGCGCCCACACATACTCTATTGTGTCCACTGGCTAGTGGCTGGTTAGGCCTGCACTCATACCGTTACAGGGTGTCATTCACCCAAATACCTTTCAGGAAAAAAAAATTATATTTAAAATTTAACTGTGATCTAATCACATTAGCAAGCCCGTGTGTGTCAGGCGCCCACACATACTCTATTGTGTCCACAGGCTAGTGGCTGGTTAGGCCTGCACTCATACCGTTACAGGGCGTCATTCGCCCAAATATCTTTCAGAAAAAAATATGATATTTAAAATTTTAATGTGATCTAATCACATCAGCAAGCCCGTGTGTGCCAGGCGCCCACACATACTCTATTGTGTCCACTGGCTAGTGGCTGGTTGAGCCTGCACTCATACCGTTACAGGGTGTCATTCACCCAAATACCTTTCAGGAAAAAAAAATTATATTTAAAATTTAACTGTGATCTAATCACATTAGCAAGCCCGTGTGTGTCAGGCGCCCACACATACTCTATTGTGTCCACTGGCTAGTGGCTGGTTAGGCCTGCACGCATACCGTTACAGGGTGTCATTCACCCAAACACCTTTCAGAAAAAAAAACATTATATTTAAAATTTAACTGTGATCTAATCACATTAGCAAGCCCGTGTGTGTCAGGCGCCCACACATATTCTATTGTGTCCACTGGCTAGTGGCTGGTTAGGCCTGCACTCATACCGTTACAGGGTGTCATTCGCCCAAATACCTTTCAGGAAAAAAAAATTATATTTAAAATTTAACTGTGATCTAATCACATTAGCAAGCCCGTGTGTGTCAGGCGCCCACACATACTCTATTGTGTCCACTGGCTAGTGGCTGGTTAGGCCTGCACTCATACCGTTACAGGGTGTCATTCGCCCAAATACCTTTAAGAAAAAAAAATTATATTTAAAATTTAACTGTGATCTAATCACATTAGCAAGCCCGTGTGTGTCAGGCGCCCACACATACTCTATTGTGTCCACTGGCTAGTGGCTGGTTAGGCCTGCACTGATAACGTTACAGGGTGTTATTGACCCAAATACCTTTCAGAAAAAAAAAATTATATTTAAAATTTAACTGTGATCTAATCACATTAGCAAGCCCGTGTGTGTGAGGCGCCCACACATACTTTATTGTAACCTCTGGCTAGTTGCTGGCTAGGCTTGCACTCATACCGTTACAGGGTGTCATTCACCCAAATACCTTTCAGAAAAAAAAATTATATTTAAAATGTAACTTTGATCTAATCACATTAGCAAGCCCGTGTGTGTCAGGCGCCCACACATACTCTATTGTGTCCACTGGCTAGTGGCTGGTTAGGCCTGCACTCATACCGTTACAGGGTGTCATTCACCCAAATACCTTTCAGAAAAAAAATATTATATTTAAAATTTAACTGTGATCTAATCACATTAGCAAGCCCGTGTGTGTCAGGCACCCACACATACTCTATTGTGTCCACTGGCTAGTGGCTGGTTAGGCCTGCACTCATACCGTTACAGGGTGTCATTCACCCAAATACCTTTCAGGGAAAAAAAAAATTATATTTAAAATTTAACTCTGATCTAATCACATTAGCAAGCCCGTGTGTGTCAGGCGCCCACACATACTCTATTGTGTTTACTGGCTAGTGGCTGGTTAGGCCTGCACTCATACCGTTACAGGGTGTCATTTGCCCAAATACCTTTAAGAAAAAAAAATTATATTAAAAATTTAACTGTGATCTAATCACATTAGCAAGCCTGTGTGTGTCAGGCGCCCACACATACTCTATTGTGTCCACTGGCTAGTGGCTGGTTAGGCCTGCACTCATAACGTTACAGCGTGTTATTGACCCAAATACCTTTCAGAAAAAAAAATATATATTTAAAATTTAACTGTGATCTAATCACATTTGCAAGCCCGTGTGTCAGGCGCCCACACATACTGTATTGTGTCCACTGGCTAGTGGCTGGTTAGGCCTGCACTCATACCGTTACAGGGTGTCATTCGCCCAAATATCTTTCAGAAAAAAAAATTATATTTAAAATTTTAATGTGATCTAATCACATCAGCAAGCCCGTGTGTGTCAGGCGCCCACACATACTCTATTGTGTCCACTGGCTAGTGGCTGGTTAAGCCTGCACTCATACCGTTACAGGGTGTCATTCACCCAAATACCTTTCAGAGAAAGAAAATTCTATTTAAAATTTAAATGTGATCTAATCACATTTCCAAGCCCGTGTGTGTGAGGCGCCCACACATACTGTATTGTAACCTCTGGCTAGTGGCTGGCTAGGCTTGCACTCATACCGTTATAGGGTGTCATTCACCCAAATACCTTTCAGAAAAAAAAATTATATTTAAAATGTAACTGTGATCTAATCACATTAGCAAGCCCGTGTGTGTCAGGCGCCCACACATACTCTATTGTGTCCACTGGCTAGTGGCTGGTTAGGCCTGCACTCATACCGTTACAGGGTGTCATTCACCCAAATACCTTTCAGAAAAAAAAAATTATATTTAAAATTTAACTGTGATCTAATCACATTAGCAAGCCCGTGTGTGTCAGGCGCCCACACATACTCTATTGTGTCCACTGGCTAGTGGCTGGTTAGGCCTGCACTCATACCGTTACAGGGTGTCATTCGCCCAAATACCTTTAAGAAAAAAAAATTATATTTAAAATTTAACTGTGATCTAATCACATTAGCAAGCCCGTGTGTGTCAGGCGCCCACACATACTCTATTGTGTCCACTGGCTAGTGGCTGGTTAGGCCTGCACTGATAACGTTACAGGGTGTTATTGACCCAAATACCTTTCAGAAAAAAAAAATTATATTTAAAATTTAACTGTGATCTAATCACATTAGCAAGCCCGTGTGTGTGAGGCGCCCACACATACTTTATTGTAACCTCTGGCTAGTTGCTGGCTAGGCTTGCACTCATACCGTTACAGGGTGTCATTCACCCAAATACCTTTCAGAAAAAAAAATTATATTTAAAATGTAACTTTGATCTAATCACATTAGCAAGCCCGTGTGTGTCAGGCGCCCACACATACTCTATTGTGTCCACTGGCTAGTGGCTGGTTAGGCCTGCACTCATACCGTTACAGGGTGTCATTCACCCAAATACCTTTCAGAAAAAAAAATATTATATTTAAAATTTAACTGTGATCTAATCACATTAGCAAGCCCGTGTGTGTCAGGCACCCACACATACTCTATTGTGTCCACTGGCTAGTGGCTGGTTAGGCCTGCACTCATACCGTTACAGGGTGTCATTCACCCAAATACCTTTCAGGGAAAAAAAAATTATATTTAAAATTTAACTCTGATCTAATCACATTAGCAAGCCCGTGTGTGTCAGGCGCCCACACATACTCTATTGTGTTTACTGGCTAGTGGCTGGTTAGGCCTGCACTCATACCGTTACAGGGTGTCATTTGCCCAAATACCTTTAAGAAAAAAAAATTATATTAAAAATTTAACTGTGATCTAATCACATTAGCAAGCCTGTGTGTGTCAGGCGCCCACACATACTCTATTGTGTCCACTGGCTAGTGGCTGGTTAGGCCTGCACTCATAACGTTACAGCGTGTTATTGACCCAAATACCTTTCAGAAAAAAAAATATATATTTAAAATTTAACTGTGATCTAATCACATTTGCAAGCCCGTGTGTCAGGCGCCCACACATACTGTATTGTGTCCACTGGCTAGTGGCTGGTTAGGCCTGCACTCATACCGTTACAGGGTGTCATTCGCCCAAATATCTTTCAGAAAAAAAAATTATATTTAAAATTTTAATGTGATCTAATCACATCAGCAAGCCCGTGTGTGTCAGGCGCCCACACATACTCTATTGTGTCCACTGGCTAGTGGCTGGTTAAGCCTGCACTCATACCGTTACAGGGTGTCATTCACCCAAATACCTTTCAGAGAAAGAAAATTCTATTTAAAATTTAAATGTGATCTAATCACATTTCTAAGCCCGTGTGTGTGAGGCGCCCACACATACTGTATTGTAACCTCTGGCTAGTGGCTGGCTAGGCTTGCACTCATACCGTTATAGGGTGTCATTCACCCAAATACCTTTCAGAAAAAAAAAATTATATTTAAAATGTAACTGTGATCTAATCACATTAGCAAGCCCGTGTGTGTCAGGCGCCCACACATACTCTATTGTGTCCACTGGCTAGTGGCTGGTTAGGCCTGCACTCATACCGTTACAGGGTGTCATTCACCCAAATACCTTTCAGAAAAAAAAAATTATATTTAAAATTTAACTGTGATCTAATCACATTAGCAAGCCCGTGTGTGTCAGGCGCCCACACATACTCTATTGTGTCCACTGGCTAGTGGCTGGTTAGGCCTGCACTCATACCGTTACAGGGTGTTATTGACCCAAATACCTTTCAGAAAAAAAAAATTATATTTAAAATTTAACTGTGATCTAATCACATTTGCAAGCCCGTGTGTGTCAGTCGCCCACACATACTGTATTGTGGCCACTGGCTAGTGGCTTGTTCGGCCTGCACTCATACCGTTACAGGGTGTCATTCACCCAAATACCTTTCAGAAAAAAAAACATTATATTTAAAATTTAACTGTGATCTAATCACATTAGCAAGCCCGTGTGTGTCAGGCGCCCACACATACTCTATTGTGTCCACTGGCTAGTGACTAGTTAGGCCTGCACTCATACCGTTACAGGGTGTCATTCACCCAAATACCTTTCAGAAAAAAAAAATTATATTTAAATGTTAACTTTGATCTAATCACATTAGCAAGCCCGTGTGTGTCAGGCACCCACACATACTCTATTGTGTCCACTGGCTAGTGGCTGGTTAGGCCTGCACTCATACCGTTACAGGGTGTCATTCGCCCAAATACCTTTAAGAAAAAAAAATTCTATTCAAAATTTAACTGTGATCTAATCACATTAGCAAGCCCGTGTGTGTCAGGCGCCCACACATACTCTATTGTGTCCACTGGCTAGTGGCTGGTTAGGCCTGCACTCATACCGTTACAGGGTGTCATTCGCCCAAATACCTTTAAGAAAAAAAAAATATATTTAAAATTTAACTGTGATCTAATCACATTAGCAAGCCCGTGTGTGTCAGGCGCCCACACATACTCTATTGTGTCCACTGGCTAGTGGCTGGTTAGGCCTGCACTCATACCGTTACAGGGTGTTATTGACCCAAATACTTTTCAGGAAAAAAAAATTATATTTAAAATTTAACTATGATCTAATCATATTTGCAAGCCCGTGTGTGTCAGGCGCCCACAGATACTGTATTGTGGCCACAGGCTAGTGGCTGGTTCGGCCTGCACTCATACCGTTACAGGGTGTCATTCACCCAAATACCTTTCAGAAAAAAAATAAAAATTTAAAATTTAACTGTGATCTAATCACATTAGCAAGCCCGTGTGTGTCAGGCGCCCACACATACTCTATTGTGTCCACTGGCTAGTGGCTGGTTAGGCCTGCACTCATACCGTTACAGGGTGTCATTCACCCAAATACCTTTCAGAAAAAAAAAATTATATTTAAATATTAACTGTGATCTAATCACATTAGCAAGCCCGTGTGTGTCAGGCGCCCACACATACTCTATTGTGTCCACTGGCTAGTGGCTGGTTAGGCCTGCACTCATACCGTTACAGGGTGTCATTCGCCCAAATACCTTTAAGAAAAAAAAATTCTATTTAAAATTTAACTGTGATCTAATCACATTAGCAAGCCCGTGTGTGTCAGGCGCCCACACATACTCTATTGTGTCCACTGGCTAGTGGCTGGTTAGGCCTGCACTCATACCGTTACAGGGTGTTATTGACCCAAATACCTTTCAGAAAAATTAATTATATTTAAAATTTAACTGTGATCTAATCACATTAGCAAGCCCGTGTGTGTCAGGCGCCCACACATACTATATTGTGGCCACTGGCTAGTGGCTGGTTCGGCCTGCACTCATACCGTTACAGGGTGTCATTCGCCCAAATACCTTTCAGAAAAAAAAATTCTATTTAAAATTTAACTATGACCTAATCACATTAGCAAGCCCATGTGTGTCAGGCGCCCACACATACTCTATTGTGTCCACTGGCTAGTGGCTGGTTAGGCCTGCACTCATACCGTTACAGGGTGTTATTGACCCAAATACCTTTCAGAAAAAAAAAACATTATATATAAAATTTAACTGTGATCTAATCACATTTGCAAGCCCGTGTGTGTCAGGCGCCTACACATACTGTATTGTGGCCACTGGCTAGTGGCTGGTTTGGCCTGCACTCATACCGTTACAGGGTGTCATTCGCCCAAATACCTTTCAGAAAAAAAAAATTCTATTTAAAATTTTACTATGACCTAATCACATTAGCAAGCCCATGTGTGTCAGGCGCCCACACATACTCTATTGTGTCCACTGGCTAGTGGCTGGTCAGGCCTGCACTCATACCGTTACAGGGTGTCATTCGCCCAAATACCTTTTAAGGAAAAAAAAAATTTTTTAAATGTAACTGTGATCTAATCACAATTAGCAAGCCCGTGTGTGTCAAGCGCCCACACATACTCTATTGTGTCCACTGGCTAGTGGCTGGTTAGGCCTGCACTGATAACGTTACAGGGTGTTATTGACCCAAATACCTTTCAGAAAAAAAAAATTATACTTAAAATTTAACTGTGATCTAATCACATTAGCAAGCCCGTGTGTGTCAGGCGCCCACACATACTGTATTGTGTCCACTGGCTAGTGGCTGGTTAGGCCTGCACTCATACCGTTACAGGGCGTCATTCGCCCAAATATCTTTCAGGGAAAAAAATTATATTTAAAATTTTAATGTGATCTAATCACATCAGCAAGCCCGTGTGTGTCAGGCGCCCACACATAATCTATTGTGTCCACTGGCTAGTGGCTGGTTAAGCCTGCACTCATACCGTTACAGGGTGTCATTCATCCAAATACCTTTCAGAGAAAGAAAATTCTATTTCAAATTTAACTGTGATCTAATCACATTTCCAAGCCCGTGTGTGTGAGGCGCCCACACATACTGTATTGTAACCTCTGGCTAGTGGCTGGCTAGGCTTGCACTCATACCGTTACAGGGTGTCATTCACCCAAATA